>NC_142518.1:76907500-77265000 GCF_057876585.1 Rhinolophus sinicus
AAATCAACAACAAAGAAAGAATCCTCAAGGCAGCCAGGGAAAAGAAGACGGTAACATACAAAGGAAAGCTCATTAGATTATCATCAGATTTTTCAGCAGAAACTCTACAAGCCAGGAGGGAGTGGAACCAAATATTCAAACTATTAAAAGAGAGAAATCATGAGACAAGAATAATATATCCAGCAAAGATATCCTTTAGATATGAAGGAGGAATAAAGACCTTTCCAGACATACAGAAGCTGAGGGAATTATCTAATACACGACCTGCACTACAAGAAATACTAAAGGAGGCTATTCGACCACCATCAACAGGGACAATTTGTGGCAACCAAAACTCAAAAAGGGGGAGAGTAAAGGCCTGAACCGGAATATGGGAATGGAGAAAGTAAGCGTGCTGAAGAAAATGGAATACTCTAAATATCAAACTTTCTTTTACATAAACTTAAGGGTAACCACTCAAAATAAATCCAGAACTGAAATATATACTGAAATAAAAGAAAAAACAGAGGGAAACATCATAGAATACCACCACACAGAAATAATAGACAACAACAAAAAGGCAAAGAAACACTGGAGACACAGCCTTACCAGAAAACTAAAGATAGAATGACAGGAAATCCTCACATATCAATAATCTCCCTAAATGTAAATGGACTGAACTCACCAATAAAAAGGCACAGAGTAGCAGATTGGATCAAAAAACTAAACCCAACCATTTGCTGTCTCCAAGAGACACATCTCAGCTACAAGGACAAGCATAGACTCAAAGTGAAAGGGTGGAAATTGACACTGCAAGCAAATGGTACCCAGAGAAAATCAGGTGTAGCCATAATGATATCAGATGAAACAGACTTCAAGTTGAAAAAGATAACAAGAGATAAAGATGGACATTTCATAATGGTGAAGGGGACTGTACAACAAGAAGACATAACAGTCATCAATATTTATGCCCCCAATCAGGGAGCACCGAAATACACCAAGCAACTACTAACAGAACTAAAGGGAGAAATTGACCAAAACACAATTATACTAGGGGACTTAAATACATCATTGACAGCTATGGATAGATCATCCAAACAGAAAATAAATAACGAAATAGTAGCCCTAAATGACACATTAGATGAAATGGACATAATTGACATTTATAGAGCACTTCATCCTAAAACATCAGACTATACATTCTTTTCTGGTGTACACGGAACATTCTCAAGGATAGACCATATATTGGGACATAAAATCAGTCTCAACAAATTTAAGAAGATTGAAATCATACCATGCATATTCTCTGATCACAAGGCTTTAAAATTGGATATCAACTGTAAAAAGAAAGCGGGAAAAAACACAAATACATGGAGATTAAACAACATACTTTTAAAGAAGGACTGGGTCAAAGAAGAAATTAGAGGAGAGATCAAAAGATACATAGAAACAAATGACAATGAAAACACATCCTACCAAAATTTCTGGGATGCAGCGAAAGCAGTTTTAAGAGGGAAATTTATCTCATTACAGGCCTATCTCAAGAAACAAGAAAACTCCCAAATAAATAACCTCATGTTACACCTTAAAGAACTAGAAAAAGAAGAACAAGTAAAACCCAAGGTCAGCAGAAGAAAGGAAATAATAAAAATTAAAGCAGAACTAAATGAAATAGAGAACAAAAAGACAATAGAAAAAATTAATGTGACAAAGAGCTGGTCCTTTGAAAAGATTAACAAAATTGACAAACCCTTGGCTAGACTTACTAAGATAAAAAGAGAGAAGACACTGATTAACAAAATCAGAAACGTTAAAGGGGAAGTTATCACGGACACCACAGAAATACAAAGGATCATCCAAGAATACTATGAAGGACTATATGCCACCAAATTCAACAACCTAGAAGAAATGGACAAGTTCTTAGAAACATATAGCCTTCCAAGGCTGAACCATGAAGAACTGGAAAATCTAAACAGACCGAGCACCAGTAACGAAATTGAATCAGTCATCCAAAACCTTCCCAAAAGCAAAAGTCCGGGACCAGATGGCTTCACTAGTGAATTCTACCAAACCTTCAAAGAGGATCTAATACCAATTCTGCACAAACTCTTCCAAAAAATTGAAGAAGAGACAGTACTCCCTAACTCATTTTATGAGGCCAACATTACCCTGATACCAAAACCTGGTAAGGACAGCACAAAAAAAGAAAACTACAGACCAATATCTCTAATGAATACCGATGCAAAAATCCTAAATAAAATTCTAGCAAATCGAATACAACAATGCATTA
This sequence comes from Rhinolophus sinicus, assembly GCF_057876585.1. NCBI lineage: Eukaryota > Metazoa > Chordata > Mammalia > Chiroptera > Rhinolophidae > Rhinolophus > Rhinolophus sinicus. The sequence goes on from NC_142518.1 coordinate 76,909,770, forward strand.
AAAAGATTATTCATCACGACCAAGTGGGGTTCATCCCCGGGGCACAAGGATGGTTCAACATCCGCAAATCCATCAATGTGATACATCACATAAACAAAATAAAGGACAAAAATCATATGATTATATCAATTGATGCAGAAAAAGCATTTGACAAGATACAACATCCATTTATGATTAAAACACTTAATAAAATGGGTATAGAAGGAAAATACCTTAACATAGTAAAGGCCATATATGACAAGCCCTCTGCTAATCCCATAATTAATGGAGAAAAGCTGAAGCCCTTTGCTCTACGTTCAGGAACACGACAGGGATGTCCCCTATCACCTCTGCTTTTCAACATAGTGTTGGAAGTCCTTGCCAGAGCAATTAGGCAAGAGAAAGAAATAAAAGGCATCCAAATTGGGAATGAAGAAGTTAAATTATCACTCTTTGCAGATGACATGATGCTATATATAGAAAACCCTAAAGACTCCACCAAAAAGCTATTAGAAACAATCAACGAATACAGTAAAGTTGCCGGCTACAAAATCAACGCACAAAACTCCATTACCTTCCTATATACTAACAATGAAATCTCAGAAAAAGAAATACAAAAAACAATTCCTTTTGCAATTGCAGCAAAAAGAATAAAATACCTAGGAATAAACTTAACCAAGGATGTGAAAGACCTATATGCTGAAAACTATAAGACATTTTTGAAAGAAATTGAAGAAGACACAAAGAAATGGAAAGACATTCCGTGCTCATGGATTGGAAGAATCAACATAGTTAAAATGGCCATATTACCCAAAGCAATATACAGATTCAATGCAATCCCCATCAAAATCCCAATGGCATATTTTAAAGAAATAGAACAAAAAATCATCAGATTTGTTTGGAACCACAAAAGACCCCGAATAGCCAAAGCAATCTTAAGAAAAAAGAACTATAATGGAGGTATCACACTTCCTGACTTTGGCCTGTACTACAGGGCCACAATAATCAAAACAGCATGGTATTGGCAGAAAAACAGACACATAGAGCAATGGAATAGAATTGAGAACCCAGAAATAAAACCACATAAATATGGACAGATAATTTTTGACAAAGAAGCTAAAAACATACAATGGAGCAAAGACAGCCTCTTCAATAAATGGTGCTGGGAGAATTGGATAGCCACGTGCAAAAGAATGAAACTGGACTGCTATTTGTCACCATGTACCAAAGTTAATTCAAAATGGATCAAAGACTTAAGCATAAGACCTGACACAATAAACTGCATAGAAGAAAACATAGGTACTAAACTTATGGACCTTGGGTTCAAAGAGCATTTTATGAACTTGACTCCAAAGGCAATGGAAGTGAAAGCTAAAATAAACGAATGGGACTATATGAAACTTAAAAGCTTCTGCACAGCAAAAGAAACCATTGACAAAATAAAGAGGCCACCAACTGAATGGGAGAAGATTTTTGCTAACAGTGCCTCCGATAAGGGGCTAGTATCCAGAATATACAAGGAACTCATGCAACTCAACAACAAAAAAACAAACAACCCAATTGAAAAATGGGCAGAGGACTTGAAGAGACATTTCTCCAAAGAGGACATACAAATGGCAAATAAACATATGAAAAAATGTTCAACATCACTAATCATCAGAGAAATGCAAATCAAAACCACAATGAGATATCACCTCACCCCAGTCAGAATGGCCATCATCAACAAGACAAATAGTAACAAATGTTGGAGAGGTTGTGGAGAAAAAGGAACCCTCATACACTGTTGGTGGGAATGCAGACTGGTGCAGCCGTTATGGAAGGCAGTGTGGAGGTTCCTCAAAGAATTACGAATAGAATTGCCGTATGACCCAGCAATCCCTCTCCTGGGTATCTACCCAAAAAATCTGAAAACATTTAGAGATAAAGATACGTGTGCTCCAATGTTCATTGCAGCTTTGTTTACGGTGGCCAAGACATGGAAACAACCAAAATGTCCTTCGATAGATGAATGGATAAAGAAGTTGTGGTACATATACAGAATGGAATACTATTCGGCAGTGAGAAAAGATGATATAGGAACATTTGTGACAACATGGATGGATCTTGAGAGAGTAATGCTGAGCGAAACAAGTCAGACAGAAAAAGCAGAGAACCATGTGATTTCACTGATATGTGGTATATAAACCAAAAACAACAAAAGAACAAGACAAACAAATGAGAAACAGAAACTCATAGACATGGACAATAGTTTAGTGGTTGCCAGAGGGTAAGGGGGGTGGGGGGGGAGGTGAGGGTAAGGTGGATCGAATATATGGTGATGGAAGAACTGACTCTGGGTGATGAACAAACAATGGGATTTATAGATGATGTAATACAGAATTGTACACCTGAAATCTATGTAATTTTGCTAACAATTGTCACCCCAATAAATTTAATTTAAAAAAAAAATGACAAAAAACAATTCCTTTTGCAATTGCAGCAAAAAGAATAAAATACCTATAAATAAACTTAACCAATGATGTGAAGAACCTATATGCTGAAAACTATATGACATTTTTGAAAGAAATTGTAGAACACACAAAGAAATGGAAAGACATTCCGTGCTCATGGATTGGAAGAATCAACATAGTTAAAATTGCCATATAACTCAAAGCAATATACAGATTTAATGCAATCCCCATCAAAATCCCAATGGCATTTTTTAAAGACATAGAACAAAAACCGTCAGATTTGTTTGGAACCACAAAAGACCCCGAATAGCCAAAGCAATCTTAAGAGAAAAGAACAATACTGGAGTTATCACACTTCCTGACTTTGGCTTGTACTACAGGGCTACAATAATCAAAACAGCATGGTGTTGGCAGAAAACAGACACTTAGACCAATGGAATAGAATTGAGAACCCAGAAATACAACCACATAAATATGGACAGATAATTTTTGACAAAGAAGCTAAAAACATACAATGGAGAAATGACAGCCTCTTCAATAAATGATCCTGGGAGAATTGGATAGCCATGTGCTAAAGAATGAAACTGGACTGCTGTCTGTCACCATGTACCAAAATTAATTTAAAATGGATCAAAGACTTAAGCATAAGACCTGACACAATAAACTGCATAGAAGAAAACATAGGTACTAAACTTATGGACCTTGGGTTCAAGGAGCATTTTATGAATTTGACTCCAAAGGCAATGGAAGTATAAGCTAAAATAAACAAATGGGACTATATGAAACTTAAAAGCTTCTGCACAGCAAAAGAAACCATCGACAAAATAAGGAGGCCACCAACTGAATGGGAGAAGATTTTTGCAAACAGTGCCTCCGATAAGGGCCTAATATCCAGAATATACACGAACTCATGTAACTCAACAACAAAAAAACAAACAACCCAATTGAAAAATGGGCAGAGGACTTGAAAAGACATTTCTCCAAAGAGGACATGCAAATGGCAAATAGACATATGAAAAAATGCTCAACATCACTGATCATCAGAGAAATGCAAATCAAAACCACAATGAGATATCACCTCACCCCAGTCAGAATGGCTATCTTCAACAAGACAAAGAGTAACAAGTGTTGGAGAGGCTGTGAAGAAAAAGGAACCCTCATACACTGTTGGTGGGAATGCAGACTGGTGCAGCCGTTATGGAAGGCAGTGTGGAGGTTCCTCAAAAAATTACAAATAGAATTGCCATATGACCCAGCAATCCCTCTCCTGGGTATCTACCCAAAAAATCTGAAAACATTTAGAGATAAAGACACGTGTGCTCCAATGTTCATTGCAGCTTTGTTTACGGTGGCGAAGACATGGAAACAACCAAAATGTCCTTCGATAGATGAATGGATAAAGAATTTGTGGTGTATATACACAATGGAATACTATTCGGTGGTAAGAAAAGATGATATAGGAACATTTGTGACAACATGGATGGATCTTGAGAGTGTAATGCTGAGCGAAATAAGTCAGACAGGAAAAGCAGAGAACCATGTGATTTCATTGATATGTGGCATATAAACCAAAAACAACAAAAGAACAAGACAAACAAATGAGAAACAGAAACTCATAGACACAGACAATAGTTTAGTGGTTACCAGAGGGTAAGGGGGGTGGGGGTGGGGGGTGGGAGATGAAGGTAAGGGGAATCAAATATATGGTGATGGAAGGAGAACTGACTCTGGGTGGTGAACACACAATGGGATTTATAGATAATGTAATACAGATTGTACACCTGAAATCTGTGTAATTTTACTAACAATTGTCACCCCAATAAGTTTAATAAAATAAAATTTTTAAAAAAAGAGGACATACAAATGGCAAATAAACATAATGAAAAAATGCTCAACATCACTAATCACCAGAGAAATGCAAATCAAAACCACAATGAGATATCACCTCACCCCAGTCAGAATGGCTATCATCAACAAGACAAATAGTAACAAGTGTTGGAGAGGCTGTGGAGAAATAGGAGCCCTCATACGCTGTTGGTGTGAAAGTAGACTGGTGCAGCCATTATGGAAGGCATTGTGGAGGTTCCTCCAAAAGTTATGCATAGAATTTGCATATGACCCAGCAATCCCTCTCCTAGGTATCTACCCAATAAATCTGAAAACATTTATAGATAAAGACATGTGTGAGCCAATGTTCATTGCAGCTTTATTTACAGTGGCTAAGACATGGAAACCACCAAAATGTCCTTTGATCGATGAATGGATAAAGAAGTTGTGGTGTTTATACACAATGGAATACTATTCGGCAGTAAGAAAAGATGAAATAGGAACATTTGTGACGTCGATGGATCTTGAGATTATAATGCTAAGTGAAATAAGTCAGACAGAAGAAGCAGAGAACCACATGATTTCACTGATATGTGATATTTAAACCAAAAACAACAAAAGAACCAGACAAACTAATGAGAAACAAAAACTCATAGACACAGACTATAGTTTAGTGGTTATTACAGGATAAGGGGGAAGGGGATGGTATATAAGTGTAAAGGGGATCAAATAAATGGTGATGGAAGGAGAACTGACTCTGAGTGGTGAACACACAATGGGATTTATAGATGATGTCATACAGAATTGTACGCCTGAAATCTATGTAATTTTATTAACAATTGTCACCTCAATAAATTTTTTAAAAATTGTGATTTAAGATGAAGGGGGTCTTTCAATCCCCGCATATATTTATAGCCAATATCTTCCACACCGTAGAAAGGGCCCTATTGTCTTAGCACTTCACCAGATGCTTGGGCACCTTCCACGACGCCACTGCCTTTAAGTCAGATGTTTTCCATAACTTGTCATATACTTTAAAACTCTGTTAGACAAAAGGTGTTGTGGAGCTATATATTTATGATTTCACTCATCTACAGTCTCTTTTGGAGGGTCAGCTGTGTAGCACTATTAGGGCTCTGGACTTTTTTTGCTCCCATCTCTTAAACCTCTTAAGCCTCTGAACTATGAATATGATTAACCACCCCAGATGCAAATGAACATGATGGCCCAGAGCTATAGTATCATATGGCACACAAGAACTTTCCAGAGGGCCCAGCCCTCAGCCAAATCTATGTTAAGCACCTTCCAAAAGTATATTTCAGTCTCTCCACTCTCTCTCCTTTTGGCCCCAATCTGAAGTGATGGAAAAAGAGCAGCTGATGTGATGTCAGTCCAAATCATGTCCTCAGTACTTCCCAGTTGTGTGCCATTGGACAAGTTACCTTGGTTTCAGTTACTTGTCTGCAAAGTTGGTTGATAGTAACAATTGCTATCTCATAAGGTTTTTGTGAGGCACAAATCAGATGATGAATATAAAGTGCTGAGCCTAGATCATGGTCACAGTAAGCACTTGATAAATTCTAGATATCATTATTATTAGGACTTAATCTGAAGAGAACAAGAAGGAAAGAGGGAAAGGAGACAGAAAGGGTGGGGGAAGGAAATGAAAAGAGGAGGAGTAGAAGCTGAAAAAAGACAATAGAAAGAAGCAAAAGCAGCCATCTTGGAATTGAGCTATAATCATCATATGAGAACTGGCCAGGTCCCATTCCACAAAGATAAGATGTTCTGCTGTTTAAGAGGCCTCCAGTTGCCGTAAATGCCAAATGTAGGAGCTCTATGGCTAACAACCAGCAAAGCCATTTGCTGCCACTGCTGATGCACACTGAGGGCAGGATTTTTCAAGAGTGTATTTTTAGAGCAGTTTTAGGTTCACAGCAAAATTAAGGGGAAGGTACAGATATTTCCCACATATCCCTCATCCCCACATATGTATAGCCTCCCCCATTATCACCATCCCCCACCAGTTAGCAGAATATTTATGGTAGTTAAAAGCAGTGATTCAGACAGTCAGACAGACCTAGATTCAAATCCCAACCAGGCATTTACAAGCTGTGTGACCTCAGGCAAATCAGTCAATCTCTGAGTCTCAGCTTTTCCATCTATAAACTGAAGGTATTATACTAGTGACGTCTGAGTCCTGTCCAGTCCTAATGATCTAAAAGAAGGAATTTTCTTCTCTATTCCATCCCAAATAGCTTTTAGGTGACAAAGCTGTTATGGTAATTAAATATTAAAGAAATAGTTGCCCACCACCGAGGACTCTCCACTTCTACTACTGGAAGGACATCAAATGTGCTACTTTTCTTTTTTTTTTTTTTTTAAATTTTATTAAATTTATTGGGGTGACAATTGTTAGTAAAATTACATAGATTTCAGGTGTACAATTCTGTATTACATCATCTATAAATCCCATTGTGTGTTCATCACCCAGAGTCAGTTCTCCTTCCATCACCATATATTCGATCCCCCTTACCCTCATCTCCCACCCCCCACCCCCTGCCCCCGTTACCCTCTGGCAACCACTAAACTATTATCTGTGTCTATGAGTTTCTGTTTCTCATTTATTTGTCTTGTTCTTTTGTTGTTTTTGGTTTATATACCACATATCAGTGAAATCACATGGTTCTCTGCTTTTTCTGTCTGACTTGTTTCGCTCAGCATTACTCTCTCAAGATCCATCCATGTTGTCACAAATGTTCCTATATCATCTTTTCTTACTGCCGAATAGTATAAATGTGCTACTTTTCTAGACCAAGCTTTCTTTGTTCTAATTTTGCCAATGTCTGCTACATCTGCTGTCAGAGCTCAGTGTTTTCTGCACATCCTTCATCCTGGCACTTGAAAACTGGGTGATGTTTGTTGCACCTTTACACAGCTGCATTCCCATCCTTCCACAGCTTCCAAGGGCCATTCCCCACCCATTGGGAGCTTAGAAGTAAACCTGGCTTCAGATAGTTGAGCAAGGTGACAATTTGGTGGAATTGACAAAGTTCTTCAGGGGTAGAGGGTAAGGAAATGAAGTCATGGAAGCACAGCTGAAAAGGTAAGAAGGGAACAAGTTGTGTGCTCAAGATGATCTAATGTCTACCTCCTTTCACTTTCAGAGGGACTCCATTTTCAAAAACATTAAACATATTTACATTTTCTCAATGCGAAAGCATTCCTGCCTGGGTTTTTTTTTTCCTTTTTTTCTGGGGCTTCATCACTCAAGAAAAAACATATTAAATGGTACTTCATTGAATTATCATACCTATTAATGATGTATCTCTCCCAGTTATCCTAAAATCCTCCTCCTTGGCAATTTGCTTTAGTAGTCAGGATAAATTAGTGACAAGATGGTTTCATCTCATTGGAAAAAAGTGAGCTATGGCAAAGGAACTGGATCTTGCTACTGTCACTATACAGCTCCAATTTTCTAACAGGCCTGTCTCAATTGTAAATATTCTGTCCCACGGTCTGCATAATAATGCTCAAAATGGATACCCTTAAGATTGATCTGGGCACTCACATACAAGAAAACGAGGAAAGATTTGGACAGGATATGAGGGGAAGAAGAAAGATTCAACAAAGAAAGACTAAGCAAGGCAAATGAAAGTCACTCATGGATTTCATTCACTGACTCACTAGGAATACAGGTAATAAGGGCCACATTCTATATAGCTCTGGTAAGACACCTAGTGTAACCAAGGAGCTGTGAGAAAGCTGACATCAATAACCCGACATTAGTCTAAAATTCTCCCCTTGTTACTTTCAGTATCTAGAAGCAGACTGTAGACTAGAGGCATTAGACAAAAGAGGTCCACAAGGCCAGAGTGATTATTAAATGTTTGCTTTTTATTTCATTTCATTTTAGGATATATTTTAATGAGGCCATTTGGAAACATAGTATGATCTCTGGTTCATTATTCCTTTAAGATCTACAAAGAAAAAAGCACAAACAAGGATTTCTGCATTCCTAGGAACTCTCACCACTGTAGTTAGCTGAAGGGGACCATCAAGATCAGCTAATCAAGTACTGTACTTCCCAAGTTTAAGTGCTCACAAGAATCACCTGGGGAGATTTGTGAGAACATAGATTCTGGAGCCCTAGCCCTGTGGGTTCTAATTCAATAGATCTGAAATGTAGCCCAGGAATCTATATTTTTGTAAAGCCCTACAAAATTCTTAAAGTCAGCCTGGTTTGGGAACCACTGGCCATTCCAACCCCTCACTAGCATCGCCATTTTTATTATTATTATTATTATTATTATTATTATTATTATTATTATTACATCACTAACAATGATGGTACCTTGTAGCTATAGGTTTACCTTGTCAATGTGTTTCCATAACTATTATCTAATTTTATCCTCACAACCACCTTAATAGATAAAGAAGGCAGCTGTTACTAGTCTGATTTTATAGATAAGAATATTGCAATAGATACACAAAATGTGATCTGTACATACAATGGAATATTATTCCTCGATAAAAAGGAATAAAGTGTTGATAAATGCTACAACATGGATAAGCCTTGAAAACATCTTTTTATAAGTGAAAGAAGCCAGTCACAAAAGAGAATATAATGTATGATTCAATTTATATAAAATGTCCAGAAAAGGAAAATCTGTAGAGACATGAAGTAGATTAATTATTGCTTAGGACTGGATAGACTGGGGGAAATGGGCAGTGGCAGCTAATTAGTACAGGATTTCTTTTCAGGGTGATGAAAATGGCCTAAACTAGATTATGGTGATGGGTGCACCACTTGGTAAATTTTCTAAAAATCATTGAATTTTACACTTAAATGGGTGAATTTTATGGTATGCAAATTATAACTTAGTAAAGTTGCCTTTTAAAACTAGTTGTTTTTAAAAAAGAGAACATTGGATCAAACATATGGTGATGATGGAAGGAGAATTGTTGATTCTGGGTGGTAAACACACAATGCAATAGATAAATGATGTATTACAGAAATGTACACTTGAAACCTATATAATTTTACTAACCAATGTCATCCTAATAAGTTTAATAAATTAAAAAGAGAACATCATAATTTATCAGGATGATCACTTCATAAGTTGTATAAATCTCTAATCACTATGTTGTACACCTGAAATTAATTTGTATGTCAACTGTAATTGAAAAAAAATTTTAATTAATAAATAAAAGAGAGAATATTAGTCACAGTGATGATAAGTCCAAACCTATGGTCATTTAGCTAACCAGCTACAAACTAGAATGGCTCAAACAATAATTGCTATCCTTTATTGAGTCCTACTGTGTGCCCGGCATAATACTAAACATTTAATATCCATTGTCTTATTTAATTCTCAAAGCAGTTATTCCCACTTTACAAATGAAAAGGTGAGGTTCAGGCAGTCAAAATGGTTTCACTAGGGACACATAAGCTAGCAGGTGGCAGATCTTGGATTTGAACTCAATCTGATTCCAAAGACTTCTTCCATTATAATCTTCTGCCTCTAAGACTTGAACCCAATGCCTCTGATTCTTCACCCAGGGATCTTTCCAAACTGTTTCAATTTGAAGTCTCACAGAAAACAATGTATATGAATTTTGTAATCTTTCATTTAATTTCTTCCAAAAGCGAACAAAGTGAGAGACTCCTGTCCTCCATTCCTAGGTGAGTAGTTCCAAAGGACAAAAATAGGAGAGAAAAATACCCTTTATCTTTATCCTCCTCATCCCAATGCCCTTTCCCATCTAGCTCTGTGGTAGTGAGAAAGCTGGTCACATTTCTCAACACTATCCTAAAGATATCCAGAATTTCTTTGACTGAATGGGCAGTACTCAGGAGTAGGGGGAGGCGTTGAGAGCCACTGCAGCTTGTGGTTGTAAATGACATATGGATAAATGCAACTGAGCCATAAACACACTCTACATAGTGAGGGAATTCACAGGAATTATTACCACAGCATCCTGGAACAGTAGATGGTAAAAGTACAATTCAACAGGACTTAAAAAGATCAAAAGAAAAGGAAGCTACAGTCTTCAAAATTACTTTTATTATCTATATTGAACTAAGATTATCATCTCACACACACACACACACACACACACACACACACAAATCCAGGGGGTGGAAATCAATATCAAGGAATTCTCTTTGAGCAAGACATGTTAAAACATAGATTGTGGGTGGGGGGATTTGTGCATGACATCTTTCTTATATCAGACCCAAGAACAGTATAATCCTTGCTCTGAATACGATGTCATTTGGTTCAGAAGTCTGCCATAGTGTCTATCATAGTCTTTAGAAGATTACAGCTAGTAGAAATGAGGACATACTGGGAAATGAGGATATGCTACATTCAGGGTTCTTTGTTTGTGAAAATTATTACAGAGAACCCCCTCAAATTCGACTGAGATATGTATTTTACAGTGACGAAAGACACACCTTATCAATTACTCTGTTGGACAGCTCCTTCAGCCTAGCTTCAAACCCTTCAAGTTTGCCCTGACTCTCCTTTATTTCAAGATATACACTAGGATGGCCAATCCTTCAATGTTCAGAAGCCTAGGATTAACCACTGCCTGGCCATTCAGCACATGATCAAATAATTTAAGCCTCCTCAGCATCGTTTTTCAAGGTCAACTATGTAGAAAAACCTTGGACTTGAACCTTGAGACCCAGATCTAACAGCCATATGGATATTGTCTCTTATAAGTAACTGGCCCCAAATCACTTGACCTAACTTGGGAAATAGCAGTTACGTGCGACAATGTGGTCTTGTATAAGGGAAGCCCTCATGCTCCTTTGTCTGGGAACACAAGAAACCTACAAGCAGTGAAGCGGAGGCAGGCACTCCCACACCAATTCATTGAATATTCTGTTTCTCCTTCCTTGTCGGCTGTATCATAATTTGTTTTTCCTAGAGACCTGCCTGCTGTAAACTCACCTTTGCTCAGGGAATGGAAGGAGTGAGAAGAGAGGGCTGAAGGGCGGGGGTGAGTTTGTGGGGGCAAGGTCATTTTCATTATCACCACTCCTTAAGGCTCTCCTCTAAAGCATTGTGTGAGGTTAAACTGATCACATATGTTATACCAATTTAAAAGTGGGAGTAAAAAGGCATCCTCAATATAATTGACTTGATAAAGTAAAATATATAAACACATCCCAACATCTGTTTTCTAAATGAGCACAAAAAGACTTCATGGCTTAGCAAGTTTTGGCAAGAGTGGGGATTTTCCTTGTTTTGGGGTAGATACAGAGGTTGTCACGATTTTCAGCAATCTAGTCATAAAATTCAATTGCACAAACCAAAATGTAGAGAGGATTTAAAGGGATTTAGGTACAGTGAGTCAGTTCATATTCTAATAGGAATCGTGTATTAAAATACCAGGCATACCTACAGCTTTCTTTGGTATTTCTCTCAATGACCTCAGCCTTAGGGACACACGCTGATGTGGGCTTTTTAGAAGCAACAGCTGAGCAGTGACCACTTACCTAAAAGTATAATCCTTTGTGAATATGTCCAAGAAATCCTGCTTTTAGGGTGCATATTTCCATGAGATGCAATTCACAAATAGTCTCTTAGCAGTTCAAAGAATATTTGAGTCCATTTTTTTTCTGTTAACCCAACCAAACTTCTTTGCTCATTTAATACCCCTAATGATTTCATACTCTGCCTCCATAGTTCTACTTAGAGTTAATTTTGAACAACAATTCATATTCTGAGTAAATGACACTATTCAGATATTCCTTTGTGAACCCTGGTGGATAAGCACAATGCATTATCACCACCATCAACACTCAACCCAGCAGAGACTGAAAGCCATGAGGGGTAATGGCTGATGGCTCTGTTGGTGCCTATAGAATCAAAAGCCTGAGCATCATCCCGGTATTTTCACAAATCTATTTCCTAATTTATTTCATTGAAATCCAAGAAATATAACCATAACCAATGATGCCATCTCCCACCAAGGGCCACCACCCACTTTATGAATTACCTTCCTCCAGTTCGTCCATGCTTCCAATTTTCCTGGATCCGTCAATGGTGTAAATGTAACGCACTCCCTGAGGCAGGTTGATGTTGTCAGACAGAGATCGAGTCAGGTCAGCCAGCAAGGCATCGAAGCTGCGAAAACGGTCAGAGGACACAGCGTACACAATCCCCTTGAAGTAGCGGTCCCCATTGCGGTAGAAACGTACCTTCTTGGCTTTCTTCTCGTTGCTCAGTGCCTGCAAGGTTCTGGTTCGGTAGAAGCTACAGTGGGCGCTGTGAGTGGGGCTAGGCAGCCCATTCATTCGTGAGCCTCGCATGTTTCTGGATGTCTTATCTCTTTCGTCAAAATGTCCAAAATCAAGTTCCATATTTTGATGAAACGTCAGAGACCTGAGTGTTGGAGAAAAAGGTGGGGGACAAAAAAAAAAAGGCAAAGAAAAAGCAGTGGGGAGGGAAAAAAAAAAGAAAGGAATTCAAATATTAGCCAGATCCAGATCTGCAATCTGCTGCTTGTGAAAAGAACTGGTTGAAAAAAATCCCCTGACCCATCTGCTGCTTGCCCCTGACCTGCAGGAATATTGATCTTAACAGAGAAGAAGGAGGGGCTAAGGGGGTGCTGGTGGTTGTGGGGGTTGGGGCAAGAGATAGAGAGGGAGGCACTTTTGGCACTATTCCAATAGAGGAGAGAGAGGGATTTTGAAATAGCTTAAAATCCTGGGACCTACTGACAGTGGCTCTTATGAAATTGAAACTTCGGGCTAAATACATTAAAACTGGTATCTGTTTCCTCACACATGTTCACATGACTAACAGTTGTAAGTGAATCCAGAGCCTGACAGAATGCCCTTTGAAGACAACAGAAGGAGGTAGCCAAGGTTAGTATCTCCGGCTTAGGAAGCAATCTTTGCATATCAGTAAAATGAGTATGAAGTGGAGTTTTTAAATTTTATTCCAAACCCTCTTTCCTATTCTAATGTGTGCATAACCTCACCCCCACCAGAATTAACTAGGATTTTCTTTTAAAGGGACAGCCTCTAGGGAATAGCCGGTGTCTTTGTGCTATTCATCAAACCCTTTCCCCACCAAGCTGGTGCAGCTATCCAAGATTCATAAGAAATAAGCCGAAAAACAAAAAGGATTAGAAAAATCAGTTATTTAACAAGTTATTAGCTATTTCCCTCTGGTACCATTTGGTCACAAAATCCTTTTCTTTGCTTTTCTTTTTTTCTTTTTTCCTGATGCTTTATCCCCTCCCCACCGATGCAGCCCTACCTCTTAATGGAATAATTTGATTATTGAAAGATTCTCAAATGAGTCCCTGAAAACAGCATATGGGACTATTAGAAGCAAGCACACCTTTCATTGTTCTGGATTTCTACCCTGACTGAAGGGGCATTTTGCCCTCAGAGCAGGCAATTCCCCCGCAAACTTGTCTATTGTCCAGGTATGTTAACTAGGAAAAAGACGGTCATCTGTTCAGATTTGCTTTCCCTCTTCTACTGAACCAAAAACAAACAAACAAAACAAGAAAGAAAGAAAATCAGAACATGTAATGAAATACAACAGAAATCTCAAAAGCTAGCAAAGCTAATGACAGCGTAGGAACTGGACTATTAACATGCATCTCACAGATGGGGATGAAAGGGCTCACAAAGCAAGCAGGGCTCAGCTGCTACACACTGCCACATTGAGATATTTGCAAGGGACCAGGACACAGGAGATAAAAGAGGGCTGGTGTTGGTAGGTTTGCCAGGCTCAGTCCCCCTTTCCTTCCAATGTCACCATGACCTGTGCTGAGCTCAGCATTGTCTCTGTCAGACAACCTGCAGTGGAAAGAGACCCCACCTCCTCAAGACAAGTAGCAAGCATTTCCCCAGGCATGCAGCAACCCTTGGCTTTCCTTTAAGGTCAGGGGTGGTATTATTCTACATCAACATTACAGTGAAAACAAAGCAACATCAAACTCACTTTTTCAAAGGAAAATCCCAGGTAGAGGCTTAGGGAAAAAATCTGAGAACAAGGCAGGGAAAAAAAAAGAAAGAAAGACAGAGAGATAGAGAGTACACCCTTTGCCTTGTGCTTTTCACGTTTGACATTTGTTACATTCTCCCTGAAAATCACTCAAAAGCCCCACTCACCGGTTTTCTGCTGGTTGGGTGGAGATGCTGAGGGAAAGAAAACCAATCTCTCTATGCCTTTGTTGTCTGAGCTCCAAGCAAGAAATTCCTGCCAGGGTGGATAGATGCCTTCTAGGTCCTAGTGCCTTGTCCAACATCTCCCTTATATTCAGACTTAGTGAATCCCCCAAATCTCCTATGATTAATTACATCCTTTTTTTCCTCAATTCACAGGCTGCATTAACAGCTAGAAAGATTTCATTTATAACCAACAGGAAATTGCAGGATAGCAAAAAGATTGCACAAGCAAGTTCAGAATGCTCTAATAAGCAACGAACGTGCTAGCCTTTTCTTTTAGGGAATAGACAATTTCACTTTTCCAAACCTGGAACTAATCTTCCTGGGGCTGGATTCAGTCAAACCAGGCTTCCTAGAAATTGTAGCTCTATTTCTTTCACCTTCTTGATTAAAAAAAATCAAATCTGCAAATTCTTTAAGGCATTTTAGTTTATGCATCCAACAACTGGTTATTTTTGAAGTGAGAACTGAGGAGTAGACTAAGAGGAAGTAGGAAACAGACAAGAAAAAGGAAAAGAGTTCCAAAATTTCATGGAAGACAGAGTTGAGAAAAGACCGCATAGAACTTTCATCTTCATGTAGTAATTTGGTTAATGGGATTTGTGGCATTTACCTTCGGGAGTTTGAGAGTTCAAATCCAATCCAGAGACCTTTCTATGTGAAGTGAGTCTGATGGTACAAGATAAATATTAAAGTCTCTCTCATCAAACTACCTATTTGTTTCTAATTGACTTATTTACATCAAATATTTTAAAAGGGACTAGGAAGCATCCAAATTTAATTAAGTAATGTAGCCAAAGAGAAAGGTGAGAGATTAAAGTGGGGTGTGCTACTATCTTCACAAATGAAGCTACATACATAAATATGAAACTGTCTTTAACTACATGTTTCCATTTTTTACCTGCCCTCCAGGAATCTCAGAGTTAATAGTATGCTCAGTAATTATCTTATATCTGATTCCTAGTACAACTGACCCTCTTTTTTACATATAACTGTTGCGGATTTACAGTTAAGCACTTTCCATGCATGTGTTTTACCTTGAAGTAGGAGAAAAATTACGATTTTCCTTTTCTGGAAGGTGTTGGCTCAGCAAAGCCTAGCTATCTATGTTAGCTTGGTGGTCAGCCTGAAGTGTGCAACCTGCACAGTCATGTCCCTTTAACAGCTTGTTGCTGCTCTCCTGGTTTCTAAGTAAGTCCCTCAGGTGATTGCATGCATGTTTCCTGTTCTCTTCCATTTCTTTCTGCATAACATTGAGGCCACCTCTGGAAAACCCAGGGTTAGTCAGGTCAAGAGAAGAGAAATATCAAAGAATGGGAGCAGGGAAATATGGAAATTCTTATCAATGCTTGAAACTTGTTTGTCCAGAAAGGCCAGTGCCTTAATTGCTTTTTGTTGCACATCATAAGCATTCTATAAATATCCAGCAATTGATTTTGCATTCAATTCAAAATCATTTCATTTCCAGTGAGGATATAAAAATGGGTGGAATTTTAAAACTTAAACATTAAGGATTTGGATTAGACTTTATTCTCTTTTTTTTTTCAAAGTTTACTGTGGTGACAATTGTTAGTAAAGTTACATAGATTTCAGGTGAACAATTCTGTATTACATCATCTATAAATCCCATTGTGTGTTCATCACCCAGAATCAGTTCTTCCTCCATCACCATATATTTGATCCCCCTTACCCTCATCTCCCACACTCCTCGCCCCTTACCTCTGGCAACCACTAAACTATTGTCTGTGTCTATGAGTTTTTGTTTCTCATTTGTTTGTCTTGTTCTTTTGTTGTTTTTGATTTATATACCACATATCAGTGAAACCACATGGTTCTCTGCTTTTACTGTCTGATTTATTTCGCTTAGCATTATAATCTCAAGATCCATCCATGTTGTCACATATGGTCCTACTTCACCTTTTCTTATAGCCAAATAGTATTCCAATGTGTATATATACCACAACTTCTTTATCCATTCATCTATTGAAGGACATTTTGTTTGTTTCCATGTCTTGGCCACCATAAATAAAGCTGCAATGAATATTGGAGCACACATGTCTTTATGGATAAATGTTTTCAGATTTTTTGGATAGATAACCAGGAGAGGGATTGCTGGGTCATATGGAAATTCATTCATAATTTTTTGAGAAACCTCCACACTGCCTTCCATAACGGCTGCACCAATCTGCATTCCCACCAACAGTGTATGAGGGTTCCTTTTTTTCTACAGCCTCTCCAACACTTGTTACTATTTCTCTTGTTCATGATAGCCATTCTAACTGGGATGAGGTGATATCTCATTGTGATTTTTATTTGCATTTCTCTGATGATTAGTGATGTTGAGCATTTTTTCATATGTCTATTTGCCATTTGTATGTCCTCTTTGGAGAAATGTCTCTTCAGGTCCTCTGCCCATTTTTCAATTGGGTCGTTTGTTTTGTTGTTATTCAGTTGCATGAGTTCCTTGTATATTTTGGAGATTAGCCCCTTATCGGAGGCACGGTTTGCAAAAATATTCTCCCATTCAGTTGATGGCCTCTTTATTTTTTCGATGGTTTCTTTGGCAGTGCAGAAGCCTTTAAGTTTGATATAGTCCCATTCATTAATTTTAGCTTTTATTTCCCTTGCCTTGGGAGTCAAATTCATAAAACGCTCTTTGAACCCAAGTTCCATAAGTTTAGTACCTATATTTTCTTCTATGCAGTTTATTGTTTCAGGTATTATGCTTAAGTCTTTGATCCATTTTGAATTAATTTTGGTAAATGGTGACAGATAGCAGTCCAGTTTCATTCTTTTGCACATGGTTTTCCAATTCTGTCGGCACCATTTATTGAAGAGGCTGTCTTTTCTCCATTATATGTTTTTCGCTGCTTTTTCAAAAATTGTCCATATTTATGTGGTTTTATTTCTGGGTTCTCAATTCTATTCCATTGGTCTATGTGTCTGTTTTTCTGCAAACACCATGCTGTTTTGATTCTTCTTGCCTTATACTACAAGCTAAAGTCAGGGAGTGTGATACTTCCAGCATTGTTCTTTTTTTCTTAAGATTGCTTTGGCTATTCAGGGACTTTTGTGGTTCCAAACAAATCTAATGATTCTCTGTTCTATTTCTTTAAAAAATGCCATTAGGATTTTGATGGGAATGGCATTAAATTTGTATATTGCTTGGGGTAATATGGCCATTTTAACTATGTTGATTCTTGCAATCCATGAGCACGGAATATTTTTCCATTTCTTTGTCTCTTCTTCAATTCCTTTCAAAAATATCTTATACTTTTCAGCATATAGTTCCTTCACATCCTTGGCTAAGTTTGTTCCTAGGTACCTTATTCCTTTTGCTGCAATTGCAAAAGGAATGTTTCTTTTTATTTCTTTTTCTGAGATTTCATTGTTAGTATATAGGAATGCAATGGACTATTGTACGTTGATTTTGTATATGGCCACTTTACTGTATTCGTTGATTGTTTCTAATAGCTTTTTAGTGGAGTCTTTAGGGTTTTCCATATAGAGCATCATGTCATCTGCAAAGAGTGACAATTTAACTTCTTCATTCCCAATTTGGAAGCCTTTTATTTCTTTCTCTTGCCTGATTGCTCTGACGAGGACTTCCAACACTATGTTGCAAAGCAGAGGTGATAGGGCACAATCCTGTCATGTGCCTGCACAAAGAGGAAAGGACTTCAGTTTTGCACCCTTACTTATAAGATTGGCTGAGGGTTTGTCATATATGGCCTTTATTACGTTAAGGAATTTTCCTGTTTTATTAAGTTTTTTAATCATAAATGGGTGTTGCATCTTGTCAAATTCTTTTCTGCATCAATTGGTATACTCATATGATTTTTGTCGTTTATTTTGTTTATGTAATGTATCACATTGATGGATTTGCGTATGTTGAACCATCCTTGTGCCCCGGGGATGAACCCCACTTGGTCGTGATGAATAATCTTTTTAATGCATTGTTGTATTCGATTTGGTAGAATTTTATTTAGGATTTTTGGATCGGTATTCATCAGAGATATTGGTCTGTAGTTTTCTTTTTTTGTGCTGTCCTTACCAGGTTTTGGTATCAGGGTAATGTTGGCCTCATAAAATGAGTTAGGGAGTACTGTCTCTTCTTCAATTTTTTGGAAGAGTTTGTGCAGGATTGGTATTAGATCCTCTTTGAAGGTTTGGTAGAATTCACTAGTGAAGCCATCTGGTCCTGGACTTTTGCTTTTGGGAAGATTTTGGATAACTCATTCAATTTCGTTACTGGTGGTCGGTCTGTTTAGATTTTCCAGTTCTTCATGGTTCAGTCTTGGAAGGCTATATATTTTTAAGAACTTGTCCATTTCTTCTAGGTTATTGAATTTGGTGGCATATAGTCCTTCATAGTGTTCTTGAATGATCCTTTGTATTTCTGTGGTGTCCATGATAACTTCCCCTTTTTCGTTTCTGATTTTGTTAATTAGTGTCTTCTCTCTATTTATCTTACTGAGTCTAGCCAAGGGTATGTCAATTTTGTTAATCTTTTCAAAGAACCAGCTCTTTGTCACATTAATTTTTTCTATTGTCTTTTTGTTCTCTATTTCATTTAGTTCTGCTCTGATTTTTATTATTTCCTTTCTTCTGCTGATCTTGGGTTTCACTTGTTCTTCTTTTTCTAGTTCTTTAAGGTGTAACATGAGGCTATTTATTTGGAAATTTTCTTGTTTCTTGAGATAGGCCTGTAATAATATACATTTCCCTCTTAAAATTGCTTTTGTTGCATCCCAAAAATTTTGGTAGGATGTATTTTCATTGTCATTTGTTTCTATGTATCTTTTGATCTCTCCTCTAACTTCTTCTTTGACCCAGTCCTTCTTTAAAATTATGTTGTTTAATCTCCATGTATTTGTGTTTTTTCCTGCTTTCTTTTTGCATTTGATATCAAATTTCAAAGCCTTTTGATCAGAGAATATGCTTGGTATGATTTCAATCTTCTTAGATTTGCTGAGGCTGATTTTATGTCCCAATATATGGTCTATCCTTGAGAATGTTCCGTGTACACTAGAAAAGAATGTATAGTCTGATGTTTTAGGATGAAGTGCTCTATGAATGTCAATTATGTCCATTTCATCTAATACGTCATTTAGGGCTGCTATTTCGTTATTTATTTTCTGTTTGGATGATCTATCCATAGCTGTCAATGATGTATTTAAGTCCCCTAGTATAATTGTGTTTTGGTCAATTTCTCCCTTCAGTTCTGTTAGTGGTTGCTTGGTATATTTCGGTGCTCCCTGATTGGGGGCATAAATATTGATTACTGGTATGTCTTCTTGTTGTATAGTCCCCTTCACCATTATGAAATGTCCATCTTTGTCTCTTGTTATCTTTTTCACCTTGAAGTCTGTTTCATCTGATATCATTATGGCTACACCTGATTTTCTCTGGGTACCATTTGCTTAGAATGTCAATTTCCACCGTTTCACTTTGAGTCTATGCTTGTCCTTGTAGCTGACATCTGTCTCTTGGAGACAACATATGGTTGGGTTTAATTTTTTGATCCAATCTGCTACTCTGTGCCTTTTTATTGGTGAGTTCAGTCCATTTACATTTAGGGCGATTATTGATATGTGAGGATATCCTGTCATTCTATCTTTAGTTTTCTGGTAAGACTGTGTCTCCATTGTTTCTTTGCCTTTTTGTTGTTGCCTATTATTTCTGTGTGGTGGTATTCTAAGATGTTTCCCTCTGTTTCTTCTTTTATTACAGTATATATTTCAGTTCTGTATTTTTTTTTTGAGTGGTTACCCTTAAGTTTATGTAAAAGAAACTTTGATATTTAGAGTATTCTGTTTTCTTCAGCACGCTTACTTTCTCCATTCCCATATTCCGGTTCAGGCCTTTACTCTCCCCGTTTTTATGTTTTGATTGCCACATTTGTCCCTGTTGATGGTGGTCGAATAGCCTCCTTTAGTATTTCTTGTAGTGCAGGTCATGTATTAGAAAATTCCCTCAGCTTCTGTATGTCTGGAAAGGTCTTTATTCCTCCATCATATCTAAAGGATATCTTTGCTGGATATATTATTCTTGACTCATAATTTCTCTCTTTCAATAGTTTGAATACTTCGTTCCACTCACTCCTGGCTTGTAGAGTTTCTGCTGAATAATCTGATGATAATCTAATAGGCTTTCCTTTGTAAGTTACCGTCTTCTTTTCCCTGGCTGCTTTGAGGATTCTTTCTTTGTCGTTGATTTCAGACAGCTTCAATACAGTGTGCCTTGGAGAATGCCTGTTGGGTTGAGGTAATTAGATGTTTTATTTGCTTCTTGGATTTGAGGGTCCAGTTCTGTCCACAAGTTTGGGAAGTTCTCATCAACGATTTGTTTGAATATATTCTCTGTTCCCTTCTCTCTTTCTTCTCCTTCTGGTATGCCCATTATTCTTATATTGCTCTTTCTGATGGAGTTGGAAAGTTCTTGTAGAGTTCTTTCATTTCTTTTAAGTCTCAAGTCTCTTTCTTCTTCCATCTGTGTGATTTCCAGGTTTCTATCTTCGACGTCACTGATTTTTTCCTCCATCTGGTCAACTCTACTACATAAGCTGGTTATTTCGTTCTTAATTTCTTCTATTGAGTTCTTAATCTCCAGAAATTCTATTTTGTTCTTTTTTAAAATTTCAATCTCTTTCGTAAAATGCTCATGCTGTTCTGTGATTGTGTCTCTCAGTTCATTTAACTGCCTATCTGTGTTTTCTTGCATCTCTTTGAGTTTTTTCAGGACTGTAATCTTGAATTCTCTGTCATAAGTCACACATTTCTGTATCTGTGCCTTTTCTGGAGACTTTTCACTTTATTTCTGAGCTATCTTGTTGCCTTGGTTATTCATGGCAATTACTAATTTATTATTTCTCTTCCTAGACATCTAGAGGAGTGTCTTCTGCAACAGGTTGATATGAAGCGGTCTTTCTTTTGTTTTCCAGGATTTGTTGGTGGAATGTTTTATTTTTTCTCCAATTGCAGCTTATTTTTCTTCTCCCACACATTTGTGCTATGTTTTCTCTGCATTATTCCAGCTCTCACACAATGAGGGCATTCCCTGGGAGATGGGCTTCTTCTCTGTTAATAGTTCGTCTAGGTCACAGGGCGCAGTGTCCCGGTGGGTTGCGGAGAGCTTTTGATGTTCCAAAGCTCTTCCTACACCAGATTCAGAGCCAGTATGTTTCAGCAGTTCTGTTTACTCCTGCAGGGATCCACCCAGATAGGTGGGGTCAGGGGCGGGGTGAGTTGTGAGAGGTGGCCCAGAGCAATGGCAGTGACCACCACCACAGCCGGTCCTACTTCCACAGCTCTCTCCCCTTTGCCGAAACTAGTTGGGCTGCAAATTTGTGTCTGCGGTCCATAGTTATCAGAACAGCAAATATTCTATTCTTTTTATCTGACACGGCTACTTTTCCGCTTCGAGCACCGGGCAGGTGGGGGCGGGGCGAGCTCTGGGTGGGTAGGGAGGGGGCAGCTAGTCTCAGTGCCTAAGGCTTCCGTTCTCTGCTCGGCAGTGAGGTCTTAAACCACTGTTTTCAACCTTCTTCCTTCAGTCTTTTCTCCGAGGTCTCTGTCGTGAGCGTTCGGTTCAGCCGTGTTATATGTTGTCCCCTTAGCCCTGTGTGCCATAAGCGGAGCCCTAGCAGTCCGAGTTCTTCCCTCTCCTGCAGCTGCGGTAGTTCCGGGATGCAGCGAGCTCGGAGCACTGAGCTAGGTCTGCGTCCTGCGCCCCCGCAGCTCCGTCTCCGCACTTCTCCCTTCCCTCTTCCCCGCTCTCACAATCTCCCACCTGTAGGTGACTTCGGTAGTCAGCCTCTTCGTCTTGCCTGTCTGCTGTGCAGAGAGTTCTTTGTGGAGTTTTTGTTGTTCGATTTGTTGTAAATTCCAGGGGAGCTTTACAGAGGCTCACCTCACGCAGCCATTTTTCCTCCTGTCCTTCTCTGTGCCTTTTTACTGGTGATTCAGTCCATTTACATATAGGGTGACTATTGACATGTGACGATTTCCTATCATTATATCTTCAGTTTTCTGGTAAGACTGTGTCTCCATTGTTTCTTTGCCTTTTTGTTGTTGTCTATAATTTCTGTGTGGTGGTATTCTATGATGTTTCCCTCTTTTTCTTCTTTTATTACAGTATACATTCCCTTCTGGATTTTTTTGGTTGTTTACCATTAAGTTTATGTAAATGAAATTTCGATATTTAGAGTACTCCATTTTCCTTTTTTTTTTTTTTTTTTTAATTTATTGGGGTGACAATTGTTAGTAAAATTACATAGATTTCAGGTGTACAATTCTGTATTACATCATCCATAAATCCCGTTGTGTGTTCACCACCCAGGGTCAGTTCTCCTTCCATCACGATATATTTGATCCCCCTTACCCTCATCTCCCACCCCCACCCCCCTTACCCTCTGGTAACCACTGAACTATTGTGTGTGTATGAGTTTTTGTTTCTCATTTTTTTGTCTTGATCTTTTATTTTTTTTGCTTCAGCATGCTTACTTTCTCCATTCCCACATTCTGGTTCAGGCCTTTACTCTCCCCCTTTTTGAGTTTTGGTTGCCACAAATTGCCCCTGTTGATGGTGGTCGAATAGCCTCCTTTAGTATTTCTTGTTTTAATTAGCTCCACAAAGAGCATTTTCTTTATTTTTTTTAAAATTTTATTTTATTAAATTTATTGGGGTGACAATTGTTAGTAAAATTACATAGATTTCAGGTGTACAATTCTGTATTACATCATCTATAAATCCCATTGTGTGTTCACCACACAGAATCAGTTCTCCTTCCATCACCATATATTCGATTCCCCTTACCCTCATCTCCCACCCCACCCCCCACCCCCCTTACCCTCTGGCAACCACTAAACTATTGTCTGTGTCTATGAGTTTCTGTTTCTCATTTGTTTGTCTTGTTCTTTTTTTATTACAGTATATATTTCAGTTCTGTTTTTTTTTTTTGAGTGGTTACCCTTAAGTTTATGTAAAAGAAAGTTTGATATTTAGAGTATTCCATTATCTTCAGCACGCTTACTTTCTCCATTCCCATATTCTGGTTCAGGCCTTTACTTTCCCCTTTTTTGAGTTTTGGTTCCCACAAATTGTCCTTGTTGATGGTGGTCGAATAGCCTCCTTTAGTATTTCTTGTAGTGCAGGTCATGTACTAGAAAATTACCTCAGCCTATGTATGTCTGGAAAATTCTTTATTCCTCCTTCATATCTAAAAGATATCTTAGTTGTGTATGTTATCCTTGGCTCATAATTTCTCTCTTTCAATAGTTTAAATATTTGGTTCCACTCCCTCCTGGCATGTAGAGTTTCAGCTGAAAAATCTGATGATAATCTAATGGGCTTTCCTTTGTAGGTTAACTTCTTTTTTCCTTGGCTGCCTTGAGGATTATTTTTTTGTCATTGATTTTTGACAGATTCAATATAGTGTGCCTTGGAGAAGGCCTTCGGGGTTGAGGTAATTAGATGTTCTATTTGCTTCTTGGTTTCGAGGATCCAGTTCTTTCCACGAGTTTGGGATGTTCTCGTCGACTATTTCTTTGAGTATAATCTCTGTTCCCTTCTCTCTTTCTTCTCCTTCTGGTATGTCCATTATTCTTATATCTCAAGTCTCTTTCTTCTTCCATCCATGTCATTTCCAGGTTTCTATTTTCGATATCACTGATTCTTTCCTCCCTCTGGTCAACTCTACTTCCTAAGCTGGCTATTTCATTCTTCATTTCTTCTATTGAGTTCTTAATCTCCAGAAATTTTATTTGGTTCTTTTTTAAGATTTCCATCTCTTTGGTAAAATGTTCATGTTGTTCTTTGATTGTGTTTTTGAGTTCATTAAATTGCCTTTCTGTGTTTTCTTGCATCTCATTTTTTTCTGAACTGAAATCTTGAATTCTATGTCATTTAAGTCACATATTTCCATATCTTTAAATTCGTTTTCTGGGGACTTCATTTTCTTTCTTAGCTGTCTTGTTTGTTGGTTATTGGTTATTCACGGCAATTAATGATTTATTGTTTCTCCTCCTAGACATCTACAGGTGTGGGCTCTGCAACAGGTCAATAGGTTGCAGTCTTTCTTTTGTTTTCCAGTATTTGTTGGTAGAACATTTTATTTTCTCTCCGACTGCAGCTTTTTTTCTCTCTCACACGGAAGTGCTATGTTTTCTCTGCACTATTGCAGCTTCTCACACAATGGGGGGATTCCCTGGAAGGCAGGCTTCTCCTCTGTTAACAGTTCACTTGAGTCATAGGGTACCGCATCCATGTAGGGATGTGCACAGCTTTTGTAGTTCCAAAGTTCTTCCTGCCCCTGATTCAGAGTCTGTGTGTTTCAGCAGTTCTGTTTACTTCTGCAGGGATCCGTCCAGATAGGTGGGGACAGGGGCGGGGTGGGTTGTGAGAGGTGGCCCAGAGCAATGGCAGCAACCACCACCACAGCCAGTCCTGCTTCCACAGCTCCCTCCCCTTTGCCAACACTAGTTGGGCTGTGAATCTGTGTCTGTGGACCACAGTTCTCAGAACTGCAAATATTCTGTTCTTTTGATGTGACACTGCTACTGTTCTGCTTCTAGCACTGGTCAGGTGTGAGCAGAGCAAGCTCTGGGAAGGTAGGGAGGGGGTGGCTAGTCTCAGTGCCTAAGGCTTCCATTCTCTGATGCAGTGAGGTCTTAAACCACTGTTTTCTGTCTCCTTCCCTCAGTCTTTGTTCTGTGGTCTCTGCCTTGAGCGTTGGGTTCAGCCGTGTAATATGCTGTCTCCTTAGCCCAGTGGGCCATAAACAGAGCCCTAGCATTCCGAGTTCTTCCCTCTCCCACAGCTTCAATAGTTCAGGGATCCCGGGAGCTCGAGCACGAGCTAGGTCTGTGCCCTGTGCTCACGCAATCCCGTTTCCATACTTCTCCCTTCTCTCTTCCCCTGCTTGCTCAATTTTCCCACCTTTAGGTGAATTCAGTAGTGAGCCTCTTTGTGTTGCCTGTCTGCTTTGCAGGGAGTCCTTTGTGGAGTTATAGTTGTTCAATTTGTTGTAAATTCCAGGGGAGATTTCCAGAGACTCACCTCTCGTCACCATTTTGATGACATCACTTCATTCCTTTTTTTTTCATGTTTCTCCTTGCCTCTTTGATCCCTTTATTCAAAATTAGCTCTCCAAAGTGATTTGACTTTCAAGAAATAAACAAATTTAAGTTTATGCCATGGGTTTCTTTTCTTCTGTGGTACGTTTCTTTTCTGCAGGCTTCTTCTCAGCTGCTGGTTTCTTGGTAGCTGCAGCCTTTTTCCCCACCAAAGGCTTCTTCTGCTTTGTAATGCCAACAGCTTTTTTTCCTTTCTTTCCTACCACTGGCTTCTTGCCTGGAACCCCCTTCTCATCTGATTTGGCTTCTAAAGCTGCTGCTGCTTTATCCATCTGGAGCTTGTGATTCTTGGCCTGGTGAAGAATGGTGTTCCAGCGCATGGCCTTTTCATATGGGTTTAGCTTCAACATGATTCTCAGGTTTTTCAGTGGATTCTTCTTCAGGACTCTGCGATGAATCTTTTTGCATGGTGCTCGGAGGGCTCTTTGAATCTCTGAGCTTTTCAAGATTCTGCTAAGGTCTGTATTGAGCATCTTGTGCATGGGAAGGTTGTAGTTACTCTTGAGGGAGGCAGCTTTATGCCACGTGCCATACAGCTCATCTAACTTGTGGAAAGTGCTTTCAGTCCAAATGCAGAAATGGCCCACATGTCCACCAGGAGCAAGTTTCAAAATATTCAGTTTGCTTACATTAAACAGAGTAATTCCAGGGATGTTTCTGAAGGCTTTGATGATGCCATTGTCCTCATTATAGATAATGCAAGGTCCCCTGCGCTGGATATGACGACAGTTTCTCATTTTGCCCTTGCCAGCTCTCATTCGCTGAGAGGCATAGACCTTTTTGATATCTTTCCAGGCCTTAAGCTTCTGAAGAAGCAAAACAGCCTCTTTGGTCTTCTTGTAGCCTTCAACTTTATCTTCAACCACCAAAGGAAGTTCAGGAACTTCCTCAATACGATGACGTTTAGACATAACCAGCACTGGTAAGGCCGAGGCAGCCAAGGCAGAGCAGATGGCATATCGCTTCTGCATTGTGTTTACTCTGCAGAGCCAATGGCGCCAAGTTTAGTTGGTTCAAACATGCAGCCTCCATGACACATATTGCCAAATGCACCCTGGCCAGAACGATGAGTCCCACCACCTCGAACTCTGGGAATTCAAGCCATAGCTCTGCCAGTACCCCACGACTCAGCACTGTTTTGATGACCTGCTAATTCACTGACAGCATAGGGCTCTCTATTGCTTTTCCACAAGTCGGTGTGAACAAAGTTCACAATATCCGGTTGAATGGGAGCATTGAACACAGCAGGCAAAGTGACATTTTTGCCAGATGATTCCCCCTTTTTGGAGTATGCTGATATCAATGGACGAGCACACGCCATGGTGGGGAGAGGAGACAGCCATGCTCCTCTCAACCCGGAGGCTCCCACAGGAAAAAAGGAAAGCTCATTCCTTTTATTTTTAATAATTGTTTTATTTTTCTTTTACAGTTGACTTACAATAATATATTAGTTTGCTTTATTTTTTTCTTTAGATTCCACACACAAGTGAAATCATATGGCATTTGTCTTTCTCTATCTGACTTACTCCTCTCAGCACAATAACCTCCAGATCCATCCATGTTGTTGCAAATGGCAAAATTTAATTCTTTTTTTATGTCCAAGTAGTATTCCATTGTATATATGTACCACCACTTCTTTATACATTCATCCATTGATGGACACCCAGGTTGCCTCCATATCTTGGCTATTGCATATAATGCTGCAGTTAACATATGCATGTATGTCCCTTGGAAGTAGTGTTTTGGGGTTTCTTCAGATAAATAACCCAGAATTGTGATTACTAGGTCCTTCTCTGTCTCTTGTTACAGCCTTTGTTTTAAATTCAATTCTGTCAGTATAAGTATAGCTTTCCAAGCTTTTTTGTTGTTGTTTGCATTTTCATGAAATATATTTTCCCCTCCCTTGACTTTCAGTCTCTGTGCATCTTTCACTCTGGAGTGAGTCTCTTGTAGCAACATATGTAAGGGTGTTGTTATCTTATCCAGTCAGCTATCCTATGTCTTTTGATTGGAGTATTTAATCCATTTACATTTAAAGTGATTATTGATTGATACGTAGTCTTTGCCACTTTTAAAATTCATCTTTATGTTCTATTTCTCCCACCCATTCTTCTTAAAGAAGTCCCATTAACATTTCTTCTAATACTTTCTCTTGTCTGGGAAGCTCTTTATCTCTTCTTCAAGTTTAAATGATAGCCTTGCTAGGTAAAGTAATCTTGGTTGTAGTTCCTTGCTTTTCACTTTTAATATTTCTTGCCAATTCCTTCTTGCCTGCAAAATTTCTGTTGAGAAATCAGCTTGCAAACTTATGGGAGCTCCCTTGTAAGTAACTAGTTGCCTTTGACTCGATGCTTTCAGGATTCTCTTTTTGTCTTTAACCTTTTCCGGTTTAATTATAAAGTGTCTTGGAGTGGGCCTGTTTGGGTTCATCTTATTTGGGATTCTCTGCACTTCCTGGGCTTGTATGTCTACTTCCTTCACCAGGTTAGGAAAGTTTTCAGTTCCTGGGAGACGCCAAGCTGTGAAGAGAGTTTAATTGCTGCTAGTGCTGGGCTTGGGGCTGCTCGGCAAGAGCTATGGGACATACTGAAGCCAGATGCTACTTGTTTGGATTTTGTGAACATTTGCCATACTTTGGGAAAGTTCACAGCATGAGCTAAGACAGGCTGTTTGTATGGAAAATCCACTGGAAGTGGCTTGGGTGTGCCTGCAAATTGGGTTGGGGGCTGTCTCATAGAATCACTGAAAGAGGGGGGGTGGCAGGAAACAAACAGTGTTAGCCAAATTGATTTAGACTCAGATATGGTAGCCATCTGCATCTGTACTCTGTGAGGGGGGAGGGCTCAACAAACAAACAATGGATTCAACCAGCACTTCTGTCTGGGAGAATGCTGCCCCTCTAGCCCTCACTCTGAAGCCAGATAATTCAATACTTCCCCATATGTCCCTGGCAAGTCTTGAGCTGCTGCCCCAGTGCTGGAGCTCAGAGCAAGTAAGTCCATCAGTGAGTAAGTCCATAAGCCCACCCTTTAAGAGGAGCACCTAGGGCTGCAGCTGTCCTCTGTCTCACTCAGCCACAATCTCCACTGATTTTCACAGCCAGAAGTTATAGGGACATCTCTCCCCAACCCTGGATCACCTGGTGTGGGGAACCTGGTGTGAGGCTAGGACTCCTCACTCCTGTGGGGGAACCTCAACATCCAAGATACCCCTCTCAATTTTTAACCGTCACATATTGGTGTGGGACCAGCCCATTCCATGTCCCTGCCCTTCCACCAGTCTCAAGGTGGCTTCTTCTGTGTGTCCTTAGAGGTTGGACTTTGGTTCAGCTAGACATCAGGTAATTCTCAATGACAGTTTTTCTGTAGTTTAGTTGTAATTTTGATGTGGTCATGAGAGGATGTAAGCATAGCATCTACCTATTCCACCATCTTGACTGGAAATCTGAAGATTCCATCTTTTGTTGCATATTTAAACTACAGTTCTTCCTAAGAAGCCATGTGACATAGTGGAAAGACTGTAGACTTTAACTGCATGACCCCAAGCAAGTTGTTTAATCTTACTGAGCTTCAGTTTACTCAGCTATACTATGTGGATAATATTAGGGCCAACTCTGTAGGAAATTGTAAGAATTAAATAAAATAATGCATACAAAGTTCTGGGCCCATACCTGGTGATATAAAATAATAACTACGATTCATAGGTTTGTGCTTAAAAATTACCCTACATATGTGTTATTGAATTTTTGTATATTACCTATTCTAGTTACTATGGCTGCATAACTAATTACCCCTAAACTTAAAAGCATAAACCAACCATTTATTATGCTTATGGATTCTGTGCATCAGGAATTTGGACTGGGCATAGTGAAGATGGCTTGTTTCTGCTCCATAATGTCTGAGGCCTCAGCTGGAATACTAAGGCTAGTGTATGGAATCATCTCTAGGCTAGTTCACTCACATGTCTGCTAGTTGATCCAAGCTGTCAGCTGGGGGCCTCAGTTCCCCTCCATACAGAGCTTCTCCATGTGGTCTCTCTTCTTGGGTTGGTATGATTTATCTCACAGCATGATGGCTGACTTCCAGACATCAAGTGTGTCAAAGGGGAAGAAACACAGGGCCCACTCTTCAATGGGGAGAATATTGAAGTCACATTTGAAGAACACATAAGGAAAGAAATATTGTTGTAATTATATAGGAACATACAATGTTTTATGTTATCGATGAACACACAATGGGATATATAGATGATGTAATACAGAATTGTACACCTGAAATCTATGTAATTTTACTAACAATTGTCACCCCAATAAATTTAATAAAAAAAAAAAAAAAGAAATTTGTAAGTTCAAAATGCAAATGTCAGATGGGATCCCAAAGATCCCTATGCCTATAAAATGGTGTGGTTGTTACTCTTAGTATCAGCTAGCACCCGTCAAAATGCTTTAGCCCTAAAAAACCAAGATGTGTTTTCCTCTTCCCTGATGCTTGAATAAGAGCTCAACTTATTTTCATCAGAAATGACTGTATGTCCAACAATAGAATGACCTGCCTTATGAGATAATGACCTCTCTACATTCTAATTTGTGTCAGACATTTTATATTCATTATTGTACTATCCATCATCACAAGCTGGAGTAGCTATTATTGCGCCCATTTTACAAATTTAGGTTCAAAAAGGCTAAGGTAATAGTAGAGTCAAGATTCAGGTACAGGTCAGACTCCAAAGTCTAACTTTTCCCTCTCCACTGGAAAAAATTATTGCCTCTCCACTGGAAATATTTAAGTTGATTATACATATCATCACTTAGAGGTGTTAGAGAGGGAATTCCTGACCAAGTGAGAGGTTGGATCAAAACATCTAAGATTTCTTACAACGCTAAGATTCTAAGTTTGTCTTCTAAGTTTATACGTATATTTTTTACCAACACAAAATGATTTTTACCTTATAAGATCTTATATAATATCACAGACTGTTAGTCCTGCACTGAAATTTCACCCGTTCAGAGACACTTTATATAGTATTTAAGCTAATGAGCTTTGGAGTCAGACAGATCTTGGTTTGATTGCTGAATTTACCATTTACTGCCTTTGTATTTGGATAACACAGGATGAATTTAGCTGTCAATGACAAAATGACCAATGAACAGTGGCTTAAACAACAAGTCTGGACACAGGACAATTCTAGAGTTCTTAATTCAGTGGCTTATCAGGGATCCAGAACTTTCTATTTATCTCCTCTCCCCACCTCTAGTTGTCAGCAATGTCTACATGTATTCATATGAGCCACAAGGTTACAGATGTTCTAGACATCCTATGCTGAACCATTCATTTTAAGTAACATTTCTTCCCATGAGTGTCTTTATTCTCAATAAAAGTCTCTCCTAAGAAGCCCCTCACCAGACTTCCCTTCAGGTCCTGTTGACCAGGATTAGTCCCATATCCATGGAAAAAAAAACAATTACTAGCAAGGGAAATGAGAGCACTGGTTAGGTAAAATTAATCATGATTCACCTCCTCAGGATGGGAAAGAGTTCAGCCCCCCAAATAATCATGGCAACCCAGAGGAAAGTGAACATTTTGAGGTTCTATTAACAAGGAAGAGGAAAGGATAAACAAGGTTTGCTAGAGTACCTAAGATTTCTGAGCTTTATAGTGGGGTCCTCAGAGTGGATTTTTCCCCAAAGAACTGTAATAACTATTGAATGAGATAAATCTCGTTAAGTACTCATTAAATGTCAGCTATTCATATTGTGGAAGAAGTTATTGTTTAGCATTTAATTTGATGTTTTATCAATAGATGATGGTCTTTTCCAGATTTCTGTTCTGTCCTCCAGGGCTTAATATCAATGCCTCATTTCATGGCCAGATAGCCACAGCATTTGTAGTCATCACATGCAAACAATATCGCTGATCCTCAGTTTTGCTATCTGTAAAATAGAGATATTCATAGTTACCTCAAAGATTTGTTGTGAGGATTAAATTAGATCATTCATTTAAGTGTTCAATAAACTAGTTATTATTGTTGCCATTACTTACATCAATACTCTCTAGACAGTGCATGTTATAATGTCAAGCTCAAAGCAAGTAGTCAACAAAGGGTAGCTGTCATTATAATTAAACATTTGCATGTCCAATCTGTGCAAGAAAGGGCTGGGAAATATTCATGACCTTGGGTTTAGCAAAAATTCCTTACAACATCAAAAGCAGAAATGACAAAAGGAAAAATAGATACCTTGAACTACAACAAAATTTAAAACATTTATGCTTACATGATGCCACCAAGAAAGTGAAAAGACAACCCACATAATAGGAAAAAATAGTAGCAAATCATATAGCTAACAAGGGACTTGTATGTAAGCTATATAAAGAAACTTTGCAACTCAAAAATAAGCAAATAACACAATAAAAAATGAGTAAAGGATATGACAGATATTTCTCCAAATAAGATATACAAATGACCAATAAGCACATAAAAATATGCTTAACATCATTAGTTATTGGGGAAATGCAAATTAAGTCCAAAATGAGGTGCTATTTCATACCCTCTAGGATGGAAGAATCATAAAGACAGATAATAAAAAATACTGGCAAGAATGTAGACGAATTGGAACCCTCGTGCTTTTTGTGCTTTTGTTATGAGAATATAAAATGGTGCAATGATTGTGGAAAACAGTCTTGCAATTCCTCAAATGATTAAACATAGAGTTATTACATAATCCAACAATTCCAAATCTAGGTATATGAAGGTCGGGCAATTAAGTTCATGAATTCATCCTAGAAAAAGTGCTACATACCTCATTGTTGAATATCACTATGGTCACCTTCGAAGTACTCCCTTTGGGAAGCTGTGCACTGATGCCAGCACCTAGTCCACCCTTCAAAGCACTGTTGGAACTCTTTTTCTGGAATGGCCATCAGAGCTGTTGCCGTATTACCACTGATGTCCTGAACGTCATCAAAATGTCTTCCTTTCAATATTTTCGTTATCTTCGGGTAAGGAAAGAAGTCATTGGGGGCCAGACCAGGTAAGTTGGGAGGGTGTTCCGATAGTTATTCGTTTACTGGCTAAAAACTCCCTCACAGACAGTGCCATGTGAGCTGGTGCATTGACATGATGCAAGAGCCAAGAATTGTTGGCGAAAAGTTCAGGTCATCTAACTTTTTCATGCAGTCTTTTCAGCGCTTCCAAACAGTAAACTTGGTTCACCATTTGTCCAGTTGGTAAAAATTCATAATGAATAATCCTTCTGATATCACAAAAAGGTTAGCATCATTAGAACAAATTTGCAAATTTGTCAGACCTTGTGTACCAAAGAAAAATGAAAACATACATGCACCTAAAACTTGTACACAAATATTCAGAGCTGCACTATTTATAATGGTCAAAAGGTGGAAATAACTTAAATGGCCAACAGATGAATGGATAAACAAAATGCATTATGTTCATACAATGGAATATTATGCAGCCATAAAATGAAGTGAAGTACTGATACATGTTACAACATGAATGAACCATGAAAATATGCTAAGTGATGGAAGCCAGACACGAAAGGCCATATGTTGTATATGTCCATTTATGTGAAATACCCAGAAGAGGCACATCCATACAGACAGAAAATAAATTAATGTTTGCCAGGGGCTGGGGGTAAGAGGAAAGGAGCAGTGACTGCTAAAGGGTATGAGGTTTCTTTTGGGGATGACAAAAATATTCAATAATGGATTGTGACAGTGATTGCACAGCTCTGTGAATATACTAAAAATCATTGACTTTCACACTTAAATGGGTGAGTTTTGTGGTACATGAATTATACCTCAATATAGCTATTTAAGGAAAAGGAATGGGTGAGGTCTTTTTAGAACTACAAAGATGAATAAAACAGTTTTTTCATTACGGCACTATAAAGAGGGTTAAGAAGTGTACAAAAATAGCACTTTGGGCTCCATTTTATGTCCTCAGCTTTATTTGTCTTTTATTCCACTTTTAGTTTGTGATATCTATTTGTACTTTATTTACTCTAAAAATCACTTCAAATCCTTTCTGGAACAAGGTGTAGTATTAAGTAAGCAAATGACCTCAAATAGAGATGATACAGGATATAAACTGTTCAGTGTCATAAAAGAGGCACTGCTGAAGTGCTATGGGAGTAAGAGCATTTCCAGAAGAGGAAAAACAAGAGTTCCTCGCATCCCAGAGCATACTGGTGTCCCTGCTCTCCTAATCAACCATGGAAGAAAGAAGACAGAGGACATACAAATGGATCCCAGAGGGACATGAGCAGAGCCAGTCAGTGGACATATGTTCAAATGCGATGACTCTGAGGACTCTTTTGTCAGGTACTATGTTTCCCCGCAAATAAGACCTAACCAGAAAATAAGCCCTAGCATGACTTTTCAGGATGGCACCCCCTGAACATAAGCCCTAATGCGTGTTTTGGAGCAAAAATTAATACACGACCCGGTCTTATTTGGGGGGAAACACGATAGTTAGGCTCTGCTGGGCTGTGTCCTGGGCTGCAGCCAACCCAATAGTAAGATGAGGAAAATTATGCAAACCTCTCAAGCTGGAGTGTGACTGCAGCCTGAAACCTGCTCCAGACTAGAACTGAGCACATGGAACCATAAAATTATTGGACTATTAAGTAGGCCTACTAAGGAAGAGCCAGATATTAAGAGGTGAGTTTTCAGTACAGCAGCTGAGCTCAGCTGTTGGTGCAGCAGGCACTGGGATCTCTGCGCAGAAACTGCCAGAAGCATAATACTTAAACTTCCCCAAGTTTCCCTGACCAGGGCTGAAAGCTGTGAGAGCAGAGCTGCTTGGAAAGGCACATATCTTCTTGGATCAATTCTGATTCGTAAAGTGGGTGGGAATCATTGCACCTCCCCAATTTCCATAACAAAAGGTAATTGTATTCCTGGGAAACCCATGAGTCAGAGATGCCTGAGCCATCTTAAATGAAAGAAGTGTTTCTCCACATTTGGAAAAAGGTATGGAAGTTTCTTACAAAGTTACATATAGAGTTGACCCTTGAACAATGCAGGGGTTAGGGGCATTGACCCCAACAACTGCAGTTGAAAACATGCATATAACTTTTGACTCCCTAAAAACATAAATACTGATAGTCTACTGCTGACTAGAAGCCATATTAATAACATAAACAGTCGATTAACACATATTTTGTATGTTATATGTATTATATACTGTATTTTTACAGTAAAGTAAGCTAGAAAAAAGAAAATGTTATTAAGAAAGTCATAAGGGAGAGAAAATATATTTACAGCATTTATTCAAAAACATCTGCATATAAGTGGAGTCATGAAGTTCAAATCTGTATTGCTCAAGGGTCAACTCTATATCTATCTTATGATCCAGCAATTCAATACCAGGTATTTATCCAAGATAAGTGAAAATGTATATCCAGAAAAATATTTGTATATAAATCTTCACAACAGCTTTATTCATAATAATCCAAATTGAGAACAGCCCAGATATTCATCAAAAGAAAGATGGATTAACAAACTATAATCTATTCATATGATGGAATACTACTCAGCAATAAAAAAGAATGACTGATGCATGAAAGATGGATGAATCTCAATAATATTACATTAAATAAAGAAGTCTTACAAAAGAGTATATTTTGTAAGATTCCATTTAAATCAGGCAAAATGTATGGTGAAAAAGTTGGAACACTAATTACTTTGGGTGGGATTGGGGACAGGGAATAACTGGAAGGGGCATGAGGGAATTTCTGGGATGTGATTATGTTATATCACTTCATAGGGGTTTCGTTGCCACAGGTGCATGCATTTGTCAAAAGTCAGCAAATGCACATCAAAAATAAAAAATGAATGGAATTAAAAATAAGGAATAAATGTTTCATTGCAGGGAGGGTAGATGTTGAACATTATCAGATTCCATTTTTTTAAATGTCAGTCTGAAACCACTGATTAAAAATGGCAAAAATCTTGAACAGATATATTACTGAAAAGGATATGTGAATAGCAAATAGGCCCATGAATGAAAGTTCCACATCATTTTTCCTTAGGGAAATGCAAATTAAAGCTACAATGATATATCACTGCACACTTACTAGAATGATTAAAAAAAACAAAAACAATGTTTTCTTTTCTTTTCTTACTGCCGAATAGTATTCCATTGTGT
Organism: Rhinolophus sinicus; assembly: GCF_057876585.1. Classification (NCBI taxonomy): domain Eukaryota; kingdom Metazoa; phylum Chordata; class Mammalia; order Chiroptera; family Rhinolophidae; genus Rhinolophus; species Rhinolophus sinicus. Next base: position 76,945,529 of record NC_142518.1, read on the forward strand.
ATATATACCACAACTTCTTTATCCATTCATCTATCTAAGGACATTTTGGTTGTTTCCATGTCTTGGCCACATAGGAACATTTGTGACAACATGGATGGATCTTGAGAGAGTAATGCTGAGCAAAACAAGTCAGACAGAAAAAGCAGAGAACCATGTGATTTCACTGATATGTGGTATATAAACCAAGAACAACAAAAGAACAAGACAAACAAATGAGAAACAGAAACTCATAGACACAGACAATAGTTTAGTGGTTGCCAGAGGGTAACGGGGGCGGAGGGTGGGGGGAGGGAGATGACGGTAAGGGGGATCGAATATATGGTGATGGAAAGAGAACTGACTCTGGGTGGTGAACACACAATGGGATTTATAGATGATGCAATACAGAATTGTACACCTGAAATCTATGTAATTTTACTAACAATTGTCACCCCAATAAATTTAATTTAAAAAAAAAAAAAAAAAAGAAAGAAAGTGAAAAGTCTCCAGAAAAGGAACTTAAAGATAAGGAAATATGTGACTTAAATGGCAGAGAATTCAAGATTGCAGTTCTGAAAAAACTCAACGAGATGCAAGACAACACAGAAAGGCCATAAAATGAGCTCAGAAGTGCAATCAAAGAATAGCATGAACATTTCACAAAAGACATTGAAATTTTAAAAAGAACCAAATAGAATTTCTGGAGATTAAGGACTCAATAGAAGTAATTAAGAATGAAATAACCAGCTTAGGCAGTAGAGTTGACCAGATGGAGGAAAGAACCAGTGACATCGAAGATAGAAACCTGGAAATTACACAGATGCAAGAAGAAAGAGACTTGAGACTTCAAAGAAATGAAAGAACTCTACAAGAACTTTCTGACTCCATCAGAAAGAGCAATATAAGAATAATGGACAGTACCAGAAGGAGAAGAAAGAGAGAAGTGAACAGAGAATATATGCAAACAAATTGTCGATGAGAACTTCCCAAACTTGTGGACAGAACTAGATCCTCGAATCGAAGAAGCAAATAGAACACCTAATTACCTCAATCCAAACAGACCTTCTCCAAGGCACATTGTATTGAAGATGTCTAAAATCAACGACAAACAAAGAATCCTCGCGGCAGCCAGGGAAAAGAAGATGGTAACTTACAAAGGAAAGCCCATTAGATTATCATCAGAATTTTTAGCAGAAACTCTACAAGCCAGGAGGGAGTGGAACCAAATATTCAAACTATTGAAAGAGAGAAATCATGAGCCAAGAATAATATATCCAGCAAAGATATCCTTTAAATATGAAGGAGGAATAAAGACCTTTCCAGACATTCAGAAGCTGAGGGAATTTTCTTTTTTTTTTTTTTTTTTTTTTTTTAATTTAATTTTATTAAATTTATTGGGGTGACAATTGTTAGTAAAATTACATAGATTTCAGGTGTACAATTCTGTATTACATCATCTATAAATCCCATTGTGTGTTCATCACCCAGAGTCAGTTCTCCTTCCATCACCATATATTCGATCCCCCATACCCTCATCTCCCACCCCCCACCCCCCGCCCCCGTTACCCTCTGGCAACCACTCAACTATTGTCTGTGTCTATGAGTTTCTGTTTCTCATTTGTTTGTCTTGTTTTTTTGTTGTTTTTGGTTTATATACCACATATCAGTGAAATCACATGGTTCTCTGCTTTTTCTGTCTGACTTGTTTCGCTCAGCATTACTCTCTCAAGATCCATCCATGTTGTCACAATACACGACCTGCAAGACAAGAAATACTAAAGGAGGCTATTTGACCACCACCAACAAGGACAATTTGTGGCAACCAAAACATAAAAAGGGGGAGAGTAAAGGTATGAACCGGAATATAGGAATGGAGAATGTAAGCATACTGAAGAAAATGGAATACTCTAAATATCAAACTTTCTTTTACATAAACGTAAGGGTAACCACTCACACAACTCCAGAACTGAAATATATACGGTAATAAAAGAAGAAACAGAGGGAAACATCATAGAATACCACCACACAGAAATAATAGACAACAACAAAAAGGCAAAGAAACACTGGAGACACAGCCTTACCAGAAAACTAAAGATAGAATGACAGGAAATCCTCACATATCAATGTAAATGGACTGAACTCACCAATAGAAAGGTACAGAGTAGCAGATTGGATCAAAAAACTAAACCCAACCATATGCTGTCTCCAAGAGACACATCTCAGCTACAAGGACAAGCATAGACTCAAAATGACAGGGTGGAAATTGACACGCCAAACAAATGGTACCCACATAAAATCAGGTGTAGCCATAATGATATCAGATGAAACAGACTTAGGAGTGAAACAGATAACAAGACACAAAGATGGACATTTCATAACGGTAAAGGGGACTATACAACAAGAAGACATAACAGTCATCAATATTTATGCCCCGAATCAGGGAGCACCGAAATATACCAAGGAACTACTAACAGAATTAAAGGGAGAAATTGACCAAAACATAATTATACTAGGGGACTTAAATACATCATTGACAGCTATGGATAGATCATCCAGACAGAAAATAACTAACGAAATATCAGCCCTAAATGACACATTAGATGAAACGGACATAAATGACATATATAGTGTACTTCATCCTAAAATATCAGACTATATATTCTTTTCTAGTGTACATGGAGCATTCTCAAGGATAGAACATATATTAGGACATAAAATCTGCCTTAGCAAATTTAAGAAGATTGAAATCATACCAAGCATATTCCCTGATCACAAGGCTTTGAAATTTGATATCAACTGCAAAAAAAAACAGGAAAAAACACAAATACGTGGAAATTAAACAACATACTTTTAAAGAACGACTGGGTCAAAGAAGAAATTAGAGGAGCGATCAAAAGATACATAGAAACAAATGACAATGAAAATACATCCTACCAAAATTTTTGGGATGCGACAAAAGCAGTTTTAAGAGGGAAATTTATCTCATTACAGGCCTATCTCAAGAAACAAGAAAACTCCCAAATAACCTCATGTTACACCTTAAAGAACTAGAAAAAGAAGAACAAGTAAAACCCAAGGTCAGCAGAAGAATGGAAGTAACAAAAATCAGAGCTGACAAATGAAATAGCAAACAAAAAGACAATGGAAAAAATTAATGTGACAAAGAGCTGGTTCTTTGAAAAGATTAACAAAATTGACAAACCCTTGGCTAGACTCACTAAGATAAAAAGAGAGAAGACACTGATTGACAAAATCAGAAACGAAAAAGGGGAAGTTATCACGGACACCACAGAAATACAAAGGATCATCCAAGAATACTATGAAGGACTATATGCTACCAAATTCAATAACCTAGAACAAATGGACAAGTTCTTAGAAACATATAGCCTTCCAAGGATGAACCATGAAGAACTGGAAAACCTAAACAGAATGATCACCAGTAACAAAATTGAATCAGTCATCCAAAACCTTCCCAAAAGCAAAAGTCCGGGACCAGATGGCTTCACTAGTGAATTCTACCAAACCTTCAAAGAGGATCTAATACCAATCCTGCTCTAACTCTTCCAAAAAATTGATAAAGAGACAGTACTCCCTAACTCATTTTATGAGGCCAACATTACCCTGATACCAAAACCTGGTAAGGACAGCACAAAAAAAGAAAACTACAGACCAATATCTCTGATGAATACTGATGCAAAAATCCTAAATAAAATTCTAGCAAATTGAACACAACAATGCATAAAAAGATTATTCATCATGACCAAGTGGGGTTCATCCCTGGGGCACAAGGATGGTTCAACATACTAATATCCATCAATGTGATACATCACATAAACAAAATAAAGGATAAAAATCATATGATTATATCAATTGACGCAGAAAAAGCATTTGACAAGCTACAACTTCCATTTATGATTAAAACACTTAATAAAATAGTTATAGAAGGAAAATACCTTAACATAATAAAGGCCATATATGACAAACCCTCAGCTAATCTTATAATTGATGGAGAAAAACTGAAGCCGTTTGCTCTATGTTCAGGAACATGACAGTGCTGGCCCCTGTCACCTCTGCTTTTCAACATAGTGTTGGAAGTCCTCGCCAGACCAGTTAGGCAAGAGAAAGAAATAAAAGGCATCCAAATTGAGAATGAAGAAGTTAAATTATCACTCTTTGCAGATGACATGATGCTATACATAGAAAACCCTAAAGACTCCACCAAAAAGCCATTAGAAACAATCAACGAATACAGTAAAGTTGCTGGCTACAAAATCAACATACAAAAGTATATTGCTTTCCTATATACTAACAATGAAATCTCAGAAAAAGAAATACAAAAACAATTCCTTTTGCAATTGCAGCAAAAAGAATAAAATACCTAGGAATAAACTTAACCAAGGATGTGAAAGACCTATATGCTGAAAACTATAAGACATTTTTGAAAGAAATTGAAGAAGACACAAAGAAATGGAAAGACATTCCGTGCTCATGGATTAGAAGAATCAACATAGTTAAAATGGCCATTTTCCTAAAGCAATATGCAGATTCAATGCAATCCCCATCAAAATCCCATCAGCATTTTTTAAAGAAACAGCACAAAAAATCATCGGATATGTTTGGAACCACAAAAGACCCCGAATAGCCAAAGCAATCTTAAGAAAAAAGAACAATAATGGAGGTATCACACTTCCTGACTTTAGCTTGTACTACAGGGCACAATAATCAAAACAGCGTGGTATTGGCAGAAAAACAGACACATAGACCAATGGAACAGAATTGAGAACCCAGAAATAAAACCACATAAATATGGACAAATAATTTTTTATAAAGAAGCTAAAAACATACAATGGAAGAAAGACAGCCTCTTCAATAAATGGTGCTGGGAGAATTGGATAACCACGTGCAAAGGAATGAAACTGGCCTGCTATTTGTCACCATGTACCAAAATTAATTCAAAATGGAACAAAGACTTAAGCATAAGACCTGATACAATAAACTGCAAAGAAGAAAACATAGGTACTAAACTTATGGACCTTGGGTTCAAAGAGCATTTTATGAACTTGACTCCAAAGGCAATGGAAGTAAAAGCTAAAATAAACGAATGGGACTATATGAAACTTAAAAGCTTTTGCACAGCAAAAGAAACCATTGACAAAATAAAGGGGCCACCAACTGAATTGGAGAAGATTTTTGCAAACAGTGCCTCTGATAAGGGGCTAATATCCAGAATATACAAGGAACTCACGCAACTCAAAAACAAAAAAACAAACAACCCAATTGAAAAATGGGCAGAGGACCTGAAGAGATATTTCTCCAAGGAGGACATACAATTGGCAAATAGACATATGAAAAAATGCTCAACATCACTAATCATCAGAGAAATGCAAATCAAAACCACAATGAGATATCACCTCACCCCAGTCAGAATGGCTATCATCAACAAGACAAATAGTCACAAGTGTTGGAGAGGCTGTGGAGAAAAAGGAACCCTCATATACTGTTGGTGGGAATGCAGACTGGTGCAGCTGTTATGGAAGGCAGTGTGGAGGTTCCTCAAAGAATTACGAATAGAATTGCCATATGACCCAGCAATCCCTCTCCTGGGCATCTACCCAAAAAAATCTGAAAACATCTATAGATAAAGACACGTGTGCTCCAATGTTCATTGCAGCTTTGTTTACGGTGGCCAAGACATGGACACAACCAAAATGTCCTTCGATAGATGAATGGATAAAGAAGCTGTGGTATATATACACAATGGAATACTATTCGGCGGTAAGGAAAGATGATATAGGAACATTTGTGACAACATGGATGGATCTTGAGAGTGTAATGCTGAGCGTAGTAAGTCAGACAGAAAAAGCAGAGAACCATGTGATTTCACTGATATGTGGTATATAAACCAAAAACAACAAAAGAACAAGACACACAAATGAGAAACAGAAACTCATAGACACAGACAATAGTTTAGTGGTTACCAGAGGGTAAGGGGGTTGGGGGGTTGGAGATGAGGGTAAGGGGGATCAAATATATGGTGATGGAAGGAGAACTGACTCTGGGTGGTGAGCACACAATGGGATATATATATGATGTAATACAGAATTGTACACCTGAAATCTATGTAATTTTACTAACAATTGTTACCCCAATAAAAAAAAAAAATGTGCTGAAGATCACCTTGGAATTGGATTTCCAAGCAACTGGTGGCGCCATCTTGTGGCCAAAACAAGGTTTTCTCTGTTTTCTTTCTTTTTTTTTTTTTTTTTTAACATTCTTTTATTCTTTTTTAATTAAAGTTTATTGGGGTGAAAATTTTTAGTACTCTTACATAGATTTCAGGTGTACAATTCTGTATTACATCATCTATAAATGAGGAGGACTAGAGACCCCAGAAGAGACCCCGCATGACACCCTGCATGACACATGGCGCAGAGAGCAGGATATGGTGTTGCCCAAAACTCTCCAAAGGGTAATGGAGCAGTTTATATGTATGAACGCTCAGTCTCAGGAAGACCAAGAGGAGCAACTGCCAGAGAGCTGGACCCCCATGGAGGGGTGGGAAGACGTGGATGGTTCTCCAACCATCATAGGCCAGAGAAACCAAAGATCATTGTGGCCGTGTGGGCTGGGAAGTGTTTGCTGAGGCAGCCCAGATGCGGAACTTGTAGTCCCAGTAGGAAACGCTTGGTGAGTCTTTGGTGGAGGATGTGGGTGAGTTGAAGGTCATCCCTCACCCCCAGGTTGGGGAAGACTTGGAGCCCTCGCCCTGTGGAGAGGGCACACGTTGTGGGGCCGGTGCACAGTCCTAGTGAATGACTGTGGACTATAGGGAATTACCTTCCACCCCTTATTTGGTGGACCACTTGACTGTTTGCTTGGGAACGTACCACCATGCAGTGAAACCGGTGGATGTTTACTTCCTGTGTCTCAACCGGCTGCCATCAAGAATATGTAAGCTCCTTGACTGTGAGCCACTATTGTTCCAGCACGGTGCCCTGAGAACTTTGGCTGTGCCAAGAAAGTCCGGCTGTGCCCAGAAGGACTGGGGTATCCTGAGAAACCCTGGCTGTGTCCAGGAAGTCTGGCTGTGCCCAGATAGAGTGGCAGTGCCCTGAGAGGCTGTGGGGACAGAGCCAGGAGTGCAGTTTCCAGGCTCTCGGCCTCACGTGGAAAGGTGCTCTCTCGGGTAGTACATGGCTATCACCTATGATTGGATGGCCATCAGCTGTGGCTAGTTGGCCATCAGCTGTGACCAGTGAGCCACTGGCCACTAATATAACTGCCATGGCTACGCTAGCAGAAAATGGGGGCTAGCAAGAAGATGGTGGCTGAGCTAGCAAGAGCGGATTGCAGTTCGCATTGCGGATTGCAGTTAGCAAGTGAGGTTGGTTGGCAGAGAAGTGAGTGGAAGGTTGCAGATCGCGTGGATCCTGCTTCCTGTGTCTCCAACCTAGCCACCAGCGAGACTATAGTTGTATGACTCCCGTATCTATGGCTCCGTGGGTATTCCCTTTCGGCCTTACCATAACCTGAGTTCTTATGTGGGGAGTGGGACTAGAGACCCCAGTAGAGACCCTGCACAACACTGTGCATGACATATTTTGAATTCATTCTTGTATATGGTGTAAGGAGGTAGTTCTGCTTCATTTTTTTTGCATGTGTCTGTTCAGGTTTCCCAGCACCATTTATTACATGGACTGTCTTTACCCCACCATAAATTCTTCCTTCCACTGTCGTAGATTAAGTGACCATATAGGCATGGATTTATTTCTGGGCTCTCTATTCTGTTTATTGATCTATGTGTCTGTTTTTATGCCAGTACCATGCTGTTTTGATTACTGTATCCTTGTAGCATAATTTGATGTCAGGTATCGTTATACCTCCCACTTTGTTCTTATTTTTCAAGAGTGCCGAGGCTATCCGGGGTCTTTTTGGTTCCATATCAACCAAATCCATAGGAGATATGTTCTATTTCTGTGAAAAACGTCCTTGGTAGGTTTATAGGAATTGTGTTGAATCTGTATATTGCCTTAGGCAGTATGGACATTTTAATGATATTAATTCTTTCTATCCGTGAGCATGGTATGTCTTTCCATCTGTTTGTATCTTCTTTACTCTCTTTCCTCAGTGTCTTATAATTTTATAAGTACAGATCTTTTTCTTCTTTGGTTAAATTTATCCTCAGTTATTTTACAGTCTTTGAAGCAATTGTAAACAGGATGGTTTTCTTAATTTCTCCTCCTGATATTTTATTATAGGTATATGAAAATGCAACTGATTTCTGAATATTAATTTTGTATCCTGCTACTTTACTAAATTCATTTATCAGTTCTAATAGTTTTTTGGTGGAGTCGTTAGCATTCTCATATATAGTATCATGTTATCTGCATATAATGACAATTTTACTTCCTCCTTACCAATTTGGATGTCTTTTATTTCTTTTTCTTGTCTTATTGCTGTCGCTAGAACGTCCAGCACTATGTTGAATAGTAGTGGAGAAAGTGGGCAACCTTGCCTTGTTCCTAATTTTAAGGGGAATGGTTTTAGCTTTTCCCCATTGAGTATGATGTTAGTTGTGGGTTTATCATATATGGCCTTTTTAATTTTGAGACACAGTCCCTGTATTCCCATTTTCTTAAGAGTTTTTATCATAAATGGCTGTTGGATTTTGTTAAATGCTTTTTCTGCATCTACTGATATGATCATATGAGTTTTATTTTTCAGTTTGGTAATGTGGTGTATCACATTAATTGATTTGCAAATGTTGAACCACCCTTGCATACCAGGAATGAATCCCACTTGATCATGGTGTATGATCTTTTTAATGTGTTGCTGAATTCTGTTTGCTAATATTTTGTTGAGGATTTTTGCATCTATATTCATGAGGGATTTCAGCCTGTAGTTTTCTTTTTTTGTAATGTCTTTGTCTGATTTTGGGATCAGGGTGATAGTGGCCTCATAAAAAGTGTTTGGGAGCCTTCCCTCCTTCTGGATTTTTTGGAATAGTTTAAGGAGAATAGGTGATATTTCTTTTTTGAATGTTTTTTAAAATTCACCTGTAAAGCCATCTGGTCCAGAGCTTTGGTTTGTTGGGACCTTGTTGATTACTGATTCAATTTCCCTGGTGGTAATCAGTCTATTCAGGTTTTCTGTTTCTTTTTTTTTTTATTAAATTTATTGGGGTGACAATTGTTAGTAAAATTACATAGATTTCAGGTGTACAATTCTGTATTACATCATCTATAAATCCCATTGTGTGTTCATCACCCAGAGTCAGTTCTCCTTCCATCACCATATATTCGATCCCCCTTACCCTCATCTCCCACCCCCAAGACAAACAAATGAGAAACAGAAACTCATAGACACAGACAATAGTTTACTGTTTCTTCTTGAGTTTGCCTTGGAAGGTTGTATTCTGCTAGAAAATTTTCCATTTCTTCCAGATTGTCTAATTTTTTGGCATATGGCTGCTCATAGTAATTTCTTATTTTTTTTTTTATATCTGTGTTGTCTGTTGTCACTTCTCCTCTTTCATTTCTGATTTTATTAATTTGGGTTCTCTCTCTCTCTCTCTCTCTCTCTCTCTCTCTCTCTCTCTCTCTCTTTGATGAGTCTAGCTAAAGGTTTGTCAATTTTGTTTATCTTTTCTAAAAGCCAGCTCTTGGATTCATTGATCGTTTGTAAATTTTTTTATTTTTTTTTTTGGTTTCTGTTTCATTTATTTTCGCTCTGATTTTTATTATCTCCTTCCTTGTGCTCCCTTTGGGCTTATTTTGCTGTTCTTTTTCCAGATCCCTTAAGTGTGAAGATAAACTGTTGATAAATGGTTTTTCTTGTTTTTTCAGGTAGGCCTGCATTGCTATGAATTTCTCTCTTAGGACTGCTTTTGCTGGATCCCATAGATTTCGGTTCATAATGTTTTCATTTTCGTTTGTCTCGAGATATCTTGATTTCTTCCTTGATCTCATTGTTATTCCAACAATTACTTTAAACGTAAATGGATAAATGCTCCAATCAAAAGAAAGGATGTTTGAATGGATAGGAAAACAAGACCCTTGCATATGCTGCTTACTGGAGTGAAACTCCAAATTGAAAGACTGAAAATAAAGGGAAGAAAAAATATATTTTATGAAAATGGAAATGATAAAAAAAAGCTGGGGTAGCAATACCTATACCAGACAAAATAGACTTTAAAACGAATGGTATAACAAGAGGCAAAGAAGTACCCAGTAATCCCACTTTTGTGTATTTATCTGAAGAAACCCAAAATGCTACTTTGAAGGAATGTGAGCATCCATATTTTCATTGCAACATTGTTTACAATGGTCAAGATTTGGAGGCAGCCTGGGTATCCATCAATGGATGAATGGTTAAAGAGGAGGCAGTACATATATACAATGGACTATTGCTTGACCATGAAAAAGAGTGGGTTACTGTCATTTGTGATGGCATGGATTGACCTGGAGGGTATTGTGCTGAGTGGAGTATGTCAGACAGAGAAAGACAGAGGCAATGTAGTTTTCCTTACCTTTGGAATCTAAAGAACAACAAAAAAAAAACCAAACAAAAAAGAAACAAGCTCAGAGATATCGAGAGCATTTTCAGGTTGCCAGACTGGAAGGGGTTAGGAGTGGGTGAAAAAGGGGAACAAATTAAGAAGTACAAATTGGTTTTTAAAGAGTAGTCATGGGGATATAGGATATAGCATAAGGAATATAGTCAACAATATTGCAATAACTATGCAAGGTGTCAAATGGGTACTAAATTTATCAGGGTGATAAATGGGAGAGGAGTTGGGGGGTAGGGTGCAAAAGGTGAGGGGATTAAGAAGTACAAATTGATAGTTACGAAATAGTCATGGGCATGTAAAGTAAAGCATAAGTTATATAAGCAATAATGTAGTATTAACTATGTGTAATGCCAGGTAGGTTCAGCACTAGTGAGGGGGATCACTTCTTAAATTATATAAATGTCTAACCACTGCGCTGTACACAAGAAACTGATATAAAATAATATTGAATGTCAACTATAATTGAAAAATTTAAAAAGTGTGGGGAAAAGATGAAGGGGAGTAAGAGGTTCAGATTTCCAGGTATAAAACAAATAAGTCATGGGGATATAATATACGCCATGAGGAATATAATCAACAATATTGTGATGGGCTGGTACGGTGTCAGACGGTTGCTGGACTTATCACGGTGATCACTTTTTTAGGTATGTAATTGTTGAAAAACTATGGTATACACCTGCAACAAATATAATGTTGTATGTTAGCTATATTTTAATCAGTTTTTTAAAAAACGATTACAATTGATAAATGAATTCAGTAAAGTAGCAGGATAAAAATTAATATTCAGAAATTGGTTGCATTTTTATACAGTTATCATGAACTATCAGAATAGAAATTAAGAAAACAATCTTATTTACAATTGCATTAAAAATACTAATAACACAATAAAAGAAAATTACAGACCAATATCTCTGATGAATACAGATGCAAAAATCCTAAACTAAATTCTAGCAAATCCAATGCAACAATACATTAAAAAGATTATACATCATGACCAAGTGGGGTTCATCCCAGGGGCACAAAGATGGTTCAATATACACAAATTGACAAATGTGATACACCACATAAACAAAATAAAGGACAAAAATTACATGATTATATAAATAGATGCATAAAAAGCATTTGACAAGATACAACATCCATTTATGATTAAAACACTTAATAAAATAAGTATAGAAGGAAAATACCTTAACATAATATAGGCCATATATGACAAACCCTCAGCTGGTATCATAATTAATGATGACAAACTGAAGCCCTTTGCTCTATGTTCAGGAACACGACAGGGATGTCCCCTATCACCTCTGCTTTACAACATAGTACTGGAAGTTCTAGCCAGAGCAATCAGGCAAGAGAAAGAAATAAAAGACATCCAAATTGGGAATGAAGAAGTTAAATTGTCACTCATTGCAGATGACATGATGCTATATATAGAAAACCCTAAAGACTCCACCAAAAAGCTATTAGAAATAATAAACGAGTACAGTAAAGTTGCCAGCTCCAAAATCAATGTACAAAAATCTATTGCATTCCTATAAACTAACAATGAAATCTCAGAAAAAGAAATGGAAAAAAAAAAAAACACACACCACAATTCCTTTTGCTCTTGCAACAGAAAGAATAAAATACCTACAAATAAACTTAACCAAGGATGTGAAATACTTATATACTAAAAACTATGACATTTCTAAAAAAATTGAAGAAGACACAAAGAAATGGAAAGACATTCCGTGCTCATGGATTGGAAGAATCAACATAGTTAAAATTGCTATATTACCCAAAGCAATGTACAGATTTAATGCAATCCCCATCAAAATCCCAATGGCATTTTTTCAAGAAATAGAACCAAAAAATCATCAGATTTGTATGGAACCACAAAAGACCACAAACAGCCAAAGCAATCCTAAGAAAAAAGAACGTTTGAGGTATCACACTCCCTGACTTCAGCTTGTATTAGTGTGCAGCAATAATCAAAACAGTGTGGCATTGGCAGAAAAACAGACACACAGACCAATGGAATAGAACTGAGAACCCAGAAATAAACCCACATAAATATGGACAGATAATTTCGACAAAGACTCCCAATAAATTTTAAAGTATTTAGAACAAATTGATCAGTAGATTCAAACAAAGAAGATAATGTTAATAGATTTAGAAGGTAGAAATAGGTTTAGGAGGTAGAATATTTAGTCTTGAGATGTATGAGATTGCTCAGAGAGAGAGAAAGTACATAACACATTTAATGTGATGGGTAAAGCAGTGAGCGGGATTTAAGCTTACTTTGAGGTTTGTGTCTTGGGTGACTGGGTTGATGCTGCCAATAACTCTTTTAAGGTTGATAATAAGTTTAGGAGGAAGAACAAGTACTGAGGCATGATAATAAAGTCTATTTGGACATTTATTTCAAACGCCATAGTGTTTCCTTGACCTGTCATTATATATTTTATTTTTACTTTTTAATTGTTTTTTAATTACATTTGACATACAATATTATAGTAGTTTCAGGTGTACAACACAGTGATTAGACATTTATGTAACTTATGAAATGATCACCCTGATAAGTCTCATAGCCGTCTGACACCATACCATATTATTGACCATATTCTACAGTGTTTTTATACCTCTATATTGTCATTTGACTAAAGAACAGTGATCTTGGAGTCTAGAAGCCTGGGTTCTGGTCCTGATTTGACTGATTTTAGGCACTTCACCATTATGATCATGCTTTTTTCTCATCCTTAAAACGAGACTAGAGTTCCGGAAAAATGGCGGCGTGAAGTGAGCCTCTGTAAAGCTCCCCTGGAATTTACAACGAATCGAACAACAAAAACTCCACAAAGGACTCCCTGCACAGCAGACAGGCAAGATGAAGAGGCCCACTACCGACTGAAATCACCTACAGGTGGGAGATTCGCGCGAGTGGAGGGAGGAGGAAAGGGAGAAGTGCGCGGAGACGGAGCCGCGCGGGCGCAAGACGCAGACCTCACTCAGTGCTCCGAGCTTGCTGCTTCCCGGAACTACCACAGCTGCGAGTGAGGGAAGAACTCGGACTGCTAGGGCTCCGCTTGTGGCCCACAGGGCTGAGGGGACACAATATACCACGGCTGAACCCAACGCTCATGGCAGAAACCTCGGAGAAAAGACTGAGGGAAAAAGGCTGAAAACGGTGGTTTAAGCCCGCACTGCCAAGCAGAGAACGGAGCCTTAGGCACTGAGACTAGCCGCCCCCTCCCTCCCCTCCCAGAGCTCGCTCCGCCCCCACCTGCCCAGAGCTAGAAGCGAAACAGTAGCAGTGTCAGATCAAAACAACAGAAAATTTGCTGTTTTGAGAACTGTGGGCCGCAGACACAAATTCACAGCCCAACTAGTTCAGGCAAAGGGGAGGGAGCCGTGGAAGCAGGACCGGCTGTGGTGGTGGTCGCCGCCATTCCTCTGGGCCACCTCTCACAACTCACCCCGCCCCTGACCCCACCTATCTGGGCGGATCCCTGCAGGAGTAAACAGAACTGCTGAAACATACGGGCTCTGAATAAGGAGCTGGAAGAGCTTTGGAACATCAAAAGCTCTCCGCATACCCACGAGGACACTGCGCCCTGTGACCTAGACGAACTATTAACAGAGGAGAAGCCAGTCTTCCAGGGAATCCCCCCATTGTCCGAGAAGCAGGAATAGTGCAGAGAAAACAGCACTACCGTGTGGGAGAAGAAAAATAAATTGCAGTTGGAGAAATAATAAGACATTCTACCAACAAGTACTGGAAAACAAAAGAAAGAATTCTTCCTATCAACCCGTTCCAGAAGTCACTCCTGTAGATGTCTAGGAAGAGAAATAGTAAACCAGTAATCGCCATAAATAACCAAGGCAACAAGATAGCTCAGAAAGAAAGTGAAAAATCTCCAAAGAAGGCACTTAAAGATACAGAAATATGTGACTTAAGTGACAGAGAATTCAAGATTGCAGTTTTGAAAAAACTCAACGAGATACAAGAAAACACAGATAGGCAGTTAAATGAACTCAGAAACTCAAACAAAGAACAGCATGAGCATTTTACGAAAGAGATTGAAATTTTAAAAAAGAACCAGAGAGAATTTCTGGAGATTAAGAACTCAATAGAAGAAATTAAGAATGAAATAACCAGCTTAGGTAGTAGAGTTGACCAGATGGAGGAAAGAATCAGTGACATCGAAGATAGAAACCTGGAAATGACACAGATAGAAGAAGAAAGAGACTCGAGACTCAAAAGAAATGAAAGAACTCTACAAGAAATTTCTGACTCCATCAGAAAGAGCAATATAAGAATAATGGGCATACCAGAAGGAGAAGAAAGAGAGAAGGGAACAGAGAATATATGCAAACAAATTGTCGATGAGAACTTCCCAAATATGTGGACAGAACTGGACCTTCGAATCCAAGAAGCAAATAGAACACCTGGTTACCTCAATCCCAACAGGCCTTCTCCAAGGCACATTGTATTGAAGCTGTCTAAAATCAACGACAAAGAAAGAATCCTCAAGGCAGCCAGGGAAAAGAAGACGGTAACTTACAAAGGAAAGCCCATTAGATTATCATCAGATTTTTCAGCAGAAACTCTACAAGCCAGGAGGGAGTGGAACCAAATATTCAAACTATTGAAAGAGAGAAATCATGAGCCAAGAATAATATATCCAGCAAAGATATACTTTAGATATGAAGGAGGAATAAACACCTTTCCAGACATACAGAAGCTGAGGGAATTTTCTAATACACGACCTGCACTACTAGAAATACTAAAGGAGGCTATTCGACCACCATCAACAGGGACAATTTGTGGCAACCAAAACTCAAAAAGGGGGAGAGTAAAGGCCTGAACCGGAATATGGGAATGGAGAAAGTAAG
Organism: Rhinolophus sinicus; assembly: GCF_057876585.1. Taxonomy (NCBI): domain Eukaryota; kingdom Metazoa; phylum Chordata; class Mammalia; order Chiroptera; family Rhinolophidae; genus Rhinolophus; species Rhinolophus sinicus. The sequence goes on from NC_142518.1 coordinate 76,960,953, forward strand.
CGTGCTGAAGAAAATGGAATACTCTAAATATCAAACTTTCTTTGACATAAACTTAAGGGTAACCACTCAAAATAAATCCAGCATTGAAATATATACTGAAATAAAAGAAGAAACAGAGGGAAACATCATAGAATACCACCACACAGAAATAATAGACAACAACAAAAAGGCAAAGAAACTATGGAGACACAGCCTTACCAGAAAAGTAAAGATGGAATGAGAGGAAATCCTCACATATCAATAATCACCCTAAATGTAAATGGACTGAACTCACCAATAAAAAGGCACAGAGTAGCAGATTGGATCAAAAAACTAACCCCAACCATATGCTGTCTCCAAGAGACACATCTCAGCTACAAGCACAAGCATAGACTCAAAGTGAAACGGTGGAAATTGACACTCCAAGCAAATGGTGCCCAGAGAAAATCAGGTGTAGCCATAATGATATCAGATGAAACAGACTTCAAGGCGAAAAAGATAACAAGAGACAAAGATGGACATTTCATAATGGAGAAGGGGACTGTACAACAAGAAGACATAACAGTCATCAATATTTATGCCCCCAATCAGGGAGCACCGAAATACACCAAGCAACTACTAACAGAACTAAAGGGAGAAATTGACCAAAACACAATTATACTAGGGGACTTAAATACATCATTGACAGCTATGGATAGATCATCCAAACAGAAAATAAATAACGAAATAGTAGCCCTAAATGACACATTAGATGAAATGGACATAATTGACATTTATAGTGCACTTCATCCTAAAACATCAGACTATACATTCTTTTCTACTGTACACGGAACATTCTCAAGGATAGACCATATATTGGGACATAAAATCAGTCTCAACAAATTTTAGAAGATTGAAATCATACCATGCATATTCTTTGATCACAAGGCTTTGAAATTGGATATCAACTGTAGAAAGAAAGCGGGAAAAAACACAAATACAAGGAGATTAAACAACATACTTTTAAAGAAGGACTGGGTCAAAGACGAAATTAGAGGAGAGATCAAAAGGGTGAGGGGGATCGAATATATGGTGATGGAAGAACTGACTCTGGGTGATGAACATACAATGGGATTTATAGATGATGTAATACAGAATGTACACCTGAAATCTATGTAATTTTAATAACAATTGTCACCGCAATAAATTTAATTTAAAAAAAAAAAGATACATAGAAACAAATGACAATGAAAATACATCCTACCAAAATTTTTGGGATGCAACAAAAGCAGTTTTAAGAGGGAAATTTATCTCATTACAGGCCTATCTCAAGAAACAAGAAAACTCCCAAATAAATAACCTCATGTTACACCTTAAAGAACTAGAAAAAGAAGAACAAGTAAAACCCAAGGTCAGCAGAAGAAAGGAAATAACAAAAATTAGAGCAGAACTAAATGAAATAGAGAACAAAAAGACAATAGAAAAAATTAATGTGACAAAGAGCTGGTTCTTTGAAAAGATTAACAAAATTGACAAACCCTTGGCTAGACTTACTAAGATAAAAAGAGAGAAGACACTGATTAACAAAATCAGAAACGTAAAAGGGGAAGTTATCACGGACACCACAGAAATACAGAGGATCATCCAAGAATACTATGAAGGACTATATGCCACCAAATTCAACAACCTAGAAGAAATGGACAAGTTCTTAGAAACATATAGCCTTCCAAGGCTGAACCATGAAGAACTGGAAAATCTAAACAGACCGATCACCAGTAACGAAATTGAATCAGTCATCCAAAACCTTCCCAAAAGCAAAAGTCCGGGACCAGATGGCTTCACTAGTGAATTCTACCAAACCTTCAAAGAGGATCTAATACCAATTCTGCACAAACTCTTCCAAAAAATTGAAGAAGAGACAGTACTCCCTAACTCATTTTATGAGTTCAACATTACCCTGATACCAAAACCTGGTAAGGACAGCACAAAAAAAGAAAACTACAGACCAATATCTCTAATGAATACCGATGCAAAAATCCTAAATAAAATTCTAGCAAATCGAATACAACAATGCATTAAAAAGATTATTCATCACGACCAAGTGGGGTTCATCCCCGGGGCACAAGGATGGTTCAACATACGAAAATCCATCAATATGATACATCACATAAACAAAATAAAGGACAAAAATCATATGATTATATCAATTGATGCAGAAAAAGCATTTGATAAGATACAACATCCATTTATGATTAAAACACTTAATAAAATGGGTATAGAAGGAAAATACCTTAACATCATAAAGGCCATATATGACAAGCCCTCTGCTAATCTCATAATTAATGGAGAAAAACTGAAGCCCTTTGCTCTACGTTCAGGAACACGACAGGGATGTCCCCAATCACCTCTGCTTTTCAACATAGTGTTGGAAGTCCTTGCCAGAGCAATCAGGCAAGAGAAAGCAATAAAAGGCATCCAAATTGGGAATGAAGAAGTTAAATTATCACTCTTTGCAGATGACAAGATGCTATATATAGAAAACCCTAAAGACTCCACCAAAAAGCTATTAGAAACAATCAACGAATACAGTAAAGTTGCTGGCTACAAAATCAACGCACAAAAGTCCATTGCCTTCCTATATACTAACAATGAAATCTCAGAAAAAGAAATACAAAAAACAATTCCTTTTGCAATTGCAGCAAAAAGAATAAAATACCTAGGAATAAACTTAACCAAGGATGTGAAAGAACTATATGCTGAAAACTATAAGAGATTTTTGAAAGAAATTGAAGAAGACACAAGGAAATGGAAAGACATTCCGTGCTCATGGATTGGAAGAATCAACATAGTTAAAATGGCCATATTACCCAAAGCAATATACAGATTCAATGCAATCCCCATCAAAATCCCAATGGCATATTTTAAAGAAATAGAACAAAAAATCATCAGATTTGTTTGGAACCACAAAAGACCCCAAATAGCCAAAGCAATCTTAAGAAAAAAGAACAATAATGGAGGTATCACACTTCCTGACTTTGGCTTGTACTACAGGGCTACAATCATCAAAACAGCATGGTAGTGGCAGAAAAACAGAAACATAGACCAATGGAATAGAATTGAGAACCCAGAAATAAAACCACATAAATATGGACAGATAATTTTTGACAAAGAAGCTAAAAACATATAATGGAGCAAAGACAGCCTCTTCAGTAAATGGTGCTGGGAGAATTGGATAGCCACGTGCAAAAGAATGAAACTGGACTGCTGTTTGTCACCATGTAGCAAAGTTAATTCAAAATGGATCAAAGACTTAAGCATAAGACCTGACACAATAAACTGCATAGAAGAAAACATAGGTATTAAACTTATGGACCTTGGGTTCAAAGAGCATTTTATGAACTTGACTCCAAAGGCAATGGAAGTAAAAGCTAAAATAAACGAATTGGACTATATGAAACTTAAAAGCTTCTGCACAGCAAATGAAACCATTGACAAAATAAAGAGGCCACCAACTGAATGGGAGATTTTTGCAAACAGTGCCTCCGATAAGGGGCTAGTATCCAGAATATACAAGGAACTCATGCAACTCAACAACAAAAAAACAAACAACCCAATTGAAAAATGGGCAGAGGACTTGAAGAGACATTTCTCCAAAGAGGACATACAAATGGCAAATAGACATATGAAAAAATGCTCAACATCACTGATCATCAGAGAAATGCAAATCAAAACCACAATGAGATATCACCTCACCCCAGTCAAAATGGCTATCATCAACAAGACAAATAGTAACAAATGTTGAAGAGGCTGTGGAGAAAAAGGAACCCTCATACACTGTTGGTGGAAATGCAGACTGGTGCAGCCGTTATGGAAGGCAGTGTGGGGGTTCCTCAAAAAATTACGAATAGAATTGCCATATGACCCAGCAATCCCTCTCCTGGGTATCTACCCAAAAAATCTGAAAACATTTAGCGATAAAGACACGTGTTCTCCAATGTTCATTGCAGCTTTGTTTACGGTGGCCAAGACATGGAAACAACCAAAATGTCCTTCGATAGATGAATGGATGAAGAAGTTGTGGTATATATACACAATGGAATACTTTTCGGCGGTAAGAAAAGATGATATAGGAACATTTGTGACAACATGGATGGATCTTGAAAGAGTAATGCTTAGCAAAATTAGTCAGACAGAAAAAGCATAGAACCATGTGATTTCATTGATATGTGGTATATAAACCAAAAACAACAAAAGAACAAGACAAACAAATGAGAAACAGAAACTTATAGACACAGATAATAGTTTAGTGGTTCCCAGAGGTAAGGGGGGTGGTGGGTGGGGGGTGGGAGATGAGGGTAAGGGAGATCGAATATATGGTGATGGAAGGAGAACTGACTCTGGGTGGTGAACACACAATGGGATTTATAGATGATGTAATACAGAATTGTACACCTGAAATCTATGTAATTTTACTAACAATTGTCACCCCAATAAATTTAATTTAAAAAAAAAAAAAAAAAAAAACGAGACTAACTGATCTCCACATATCATTCCCACTCTAATAGTTTTGGATAGAATGATGATATAAACTCTGTTTCTTGTATGGACTGAAGTAAAGATATACAAGGGAACAGCAGAGGGCATCATTATACAAAAGTAGACTCAGAACGTAAAAGCAGTCTGAAGAAAGGATCAGCATTTTCAGGTTGTAATGGATCTTTAAAAACAAGCTTATTATGTTAAGTGAAATAAGTCAGAAAGAGAAAGACAAATACCATATGATCTCACTTATATGCGGAATCTAAAGAAAAGAATAAGTGAATGAACTAATCAGAAACAGTTTTGGAAACATGGAGGAAAAACAGAGGGTTGCTAGAGGGGCGGGGGGGGGGGATAAGGGGAAGGTGAGAGGTTTTGGGAACGTACAGAGGGATAGTGGATGGGGGAGGGGGGTTCACACAGTGTGAGGGATATAAATGATAAACGTCTAAGTTTTGCTTTGTCTTGTGCACCTGAAACTAATTTTAAAAATAAATAAATAAATAAAAATTTAAAAAAAAAAACAAGCTTATATTTGTATAATACTTTAAAAAATGAACAAAATAATTTACATATGGGTTTTTCAATATGTGATTTTTCTTCACCATAATTATGTGATCTGCACAGGAAATGGTTATCCTATTTTATAGATGAGGAAACAAACTCAGAGTTTTCCAGGCCCATAAAGCTGGTAAAAAGCAAAGATAGGAGTAAACCCAGATCTTTCAATTCATCGGTTTCAATTCACCAGCTTTAATGCTGGCCATGAAAAGGCTTGGGATTGTTTAGTTAAAACTAGAGAGGTTAACGTCCTCTTTTCTATATGGTGAATGATTTATATACTACATATAGCTGTACAAACAATATGACTTCTTTATTTTCTCTTACTGGTCTAATCTTATTCAAGTGCTCCCCACCCCACTGGGGTATAGGTGGTATAAGAGACAGTTTACAGATTCTCCTAAAAATTGGAGAAAGGATGGCCAACTTTCAGTGCCATCCCATCCTGCCTGCCTCTGCTGGTGTTTGCTGCAAGATGGCTGGTCTAGACTGATTTCTGGACTGACATATATTGCATACAAGTGGTTCCATATGCCTTTTTGACATAAAATAGCATCCACTCTGGCTGTCTGCTGATTATGCCATTGCCCCTAGACATCAAGGCCCCCACCCTCAGTGGCCTTGTCCGACTTCCAGATCTCTGTTGGTCCCATGATCCCATCAGTATATCCATGACCCTTCGCTTGGGTACATAATAGGTGGATCAGTTTGGGTCTTTCAAGAAGCAGATGTCAAGGTGAGTTTAGATGTGCAAGATATTTATTGGGGGAAATACAAAGGAGGTATAAAAAGGAGGGAGCAGGAGTGAGCACAGAGAGTCTTCAGACCCCAGTGCCTGTCTGACCTTTGTGGAAGGAAAGAGGGAAAGGAAGCTTGGGTAGAAAGACTCTCAGACTGCAGCACCATTCTAAGAAAGTTTTTGCCAGGTCAATGGGGAATCCATGAGCCAAAGTAATACATTAAAGGAGTCCTGCATCCCTCAGCAATAAGCCAGTTCTAGTGTGCCTGTCATGTTCAATCATTGGCTAGGAGCAGCCTCAGAGAAGTGTGGCTTTGGTAGCAATGTGGTGATGTGTCCAAATAGATATAAGCTGGGACTGTCAATTATGCTTCCTGCAAGAGGTTTTCTTGAAGAAGATCTGAGAAGAATATTTACATAGCTGCCACAAGCACATAGACAACTAAATGTAGGATATAATGTCAGGTAGCGATAAGTGTTAGGAATAAAATATAAATCAGGATAAGGCCGTAAAAAGTGACTTTTGCTTGGAAGAGGAAGGAGAGCTCATATTTGAGATAACATGATCACAGAAAGCCTCTCTCAGGAGGTGACTTTTGATCGAACACCTGATTAAGGAAGAAAACCATGTGAAAGTTTGAGAAAACGGCATTCCAGTAGCAGTAGTCAGTGAAAAGCCCCTGAGGCAGGAATGAGTTTAATAACTTGAAGGAACAAAAAGAAACTCAACATGTCTAGAGCAGAGAGAGTTGGGGAGAAGTGGTAGGAGGTAAAGTCAGATATAAACAGGGGTCTCATAAGCCATGGTAAGCAGTTTGAATTTTATTCTGTAATTGGAAGTCATTTATGGGTTTCAGACAGGGGACATCATCTATACTAGTAAATCATTGCTCTGCTTTGTGAAGACTTGACTGAGGGTCATATGAGTGAATAACCATTTAGGTGGGGTTTAGAGAGACAAGTTCAGAGGCTATTACAGTATACCTGGCAAGAAGAGATGGTCTGACTAGAATGGGAGTAGTGGGAGTGAAAGGAAATAGTTAAATTTGTGATGTATTTTAAAGGTAAAGATGTCAGAACTTGCCAATGGATTGGATGAGCAGTAGGAGGGAAAGAGAGGGGCCCCTGATGATTCTTAGATTTGGGTCTTAAAAACACTTAGGGAGATCGGTAAGAAAGTTGGTAGGGTTTTTTGGGTAGTGAGGTGGGAATCAAAGGTCTGTGTTACATCTCCATGAATATAATAAAAACCACTGAATTGTATACTTTAAATGGGTGAATTGTATCATTTGTGAATTATATCTTAATAAAGTTGTTACAAAAAAACTGTATTAGGCCTGTTAGTGACTCTTAGCCATCTGGTGAACAGTTACATACCTGAGTCTAAAAGGGGGGAGAGATTCAAGCTGGGAATAAAATTTTGGGAGTCATCAGCATGTTGATAACATTTGTTTTCAGTTAACTATTGCTATGTTAAAAGAAACCGCAAATGTTACTGGCTTGAAGCAATAATGAGTTATTATTCCTCATGATTCTATGGGTTTGTCATGACTCATGTGGCTGCATTATCTGTGAGTTCAGGTGCAGCTGGTACATGCATGCCTGGGGCCTTGGTGCTAACTGTTGTCTGAGGCATTTTAATTCTCCTCGATGTGGTCTCTCTCTCTCTGTATGGTCCCTTCTTCATGTAACACAAGATTCAGACATGGGAACTGGCTTCAAAGAAAGCAGAAGCTGCTAGGTCTCTTAAGGGCTAGACCAAGAACTGTAACATTCTAATTTCACCACATTCTACCACATTCTGTGGGTCAAAGCAAGTTTCAACACCAGTCCAGATTCAAAAAAGAAAAGAAATAGACTTCACCTCCTTATAGGAGGTATAATGTGCACATACAGCAATGGGAGGAATTGCTGGTCATCTTTGCAGAAAATGCACCACAATATTTAAAGTCATGAGATTGTTAAGGGAGTGAATATATAGTTCACCCTTGAACAATACAGAATTGCACAGGTCCACTTATATGTGGATTTTTTTTTCTATAAATGTATTGGAAAATTTTTTAAAGATTTCTTACCATGAAGCAATCATATCAATTACACTAGGTAGGCTACCATATTGCTTCTTCTTCATTATCAATGCATGAATCATTATACTTATAAACAAATATGAATTTCAATTTCAAATTATGTTTTCATTTTTTATGTCTAGTGTCAGTAATACATATAACATCTACAGTGTTTTGTATCATATAAGACAATATTGATGTAGGTACTGACAGATGATTCATCTTGTAAATGAACAACATAAACTTACAGTATTGATAAATATAGTACAACATTTTCTCTAGCTTACTTTACTCTAAGAATATAGTATATAATACATATAACATACAAATTTTGTGTTAATCAGCTCTTTATGTTATTGGTAAGGCTTCTGATCCACACAGGTTGTTAATAATTAAGTTTTGGTGGAGTCACAACATATATGTGGATTTTTGTTGGTATGGTAGGTTGGTGCTGCTAACCCTGAGTTGTTCAAAGGTCAACTGTAGATAGACATAATGTCTGAGTATTGAGGTCTGGAACACTCCAGTGATGAAGTGGAACTTGAGAATCAGGCTGAGAAATAGTAACCTATGTGGTGTAGGAAATCCAGGAGATAGACCTAGGTTCAAATCCTGGCTCTGCCACTTGCTAGCTGTGTTACCTTGGATGCTCATTAGACCCCGGGTAAGATTCTTAACCTTGCTAAGCCTTAATTTATTTATCCATAAAGAAGGATAATAATAGTACCTACTTGTCTATTCCTTTTCTTTATCACAAGGTAGAGAAATAATGACTGAATGACTGAATGAATAAATAGGTAGATAAATAAAAAATAAAATTGTCCTTTACATCAAACACAATGTAGCCATTGGTGACTTTGGGAAGTGAAATATTGAGATCAGAAGAGAAAATGATTGAGAGATAAATTAGAGCTTCTTTCAGGAAGCTTATCTATAAAGAAAAGGTAGGGGCTAGAGTAGAACAAAGTGTCGACTGTAAGGTTTTTTTTATTTCAAGATAGTAGAAAAGAAGGAGATCCTAATCAATCTGGAGAACCATCCAAAGACTAGCTGAACAGAAGTCCTATAACTAAGTATATAAAGAAGAAGGCACCTCAAGACTGGTAGAAAGGGCAGACACGCAAAATGGGCTGACTTCTCATCCACGTATGGTGGTCAAGAATTGGGAAGAATATCTCAGGTGCAGAGGTCCCTTCTAAAGAGTGAGGGGTCCCAGCACTACACTGGACTCTCCAGCCTGGAGCACAAGTGCCGGGAAGAGGATCTCCAATGCATCTGGCTGTGAAAATCAGCAGGGATTCCATCTGACCAGGTGAGAAAGAAGGTGGCTGGAAATCCACTCGTCCTCTTAAAAGGGACTGCACACAGAATCTCTCACTCCCAGGCACTCATCCTGGGCTCCGGAAAAGGGACTGTGGCTTGAGAGGTGACAGAGACATAGGGGAAGAGCCTGAATTGTGTGGCATCAGGGCAAGGGTTGGGGGAAAAACAGCCATTGTCCTTGTGTTGATCCCTACTACCCTGTAGCCAGTGGGTGGACTCCATGTTTCCTGTGTTGAGCCCTCCCTCCATCCAACCAAATCTGAATTTTCATTGGGCTGGTGAGTGTCACTCCACTCTGGTAGCTCCCTGGGACTCCACTCCACCCAACTTGCACAATGCCAGAGGCATTTTCACAGCTGGCAGGCAGCCAGGGTTAGCCCATGCTGCAGTTTTTCTTGGACAACTCTTGGGGGTCCATGGGTACCAGATAGGTGGCGGCTGGCCTTGGTGTGTTCTGAGACTTTTGCAGAGTTAAGCCAGGTGCAGAACTGGAGTCAATTGTGAATCTGTGTTAACCCACTGAACACCACTCACCCCACGCTAGTGACTCCCTGAGACCCCACCCCACCCTACCAATCTAGAGCTGCCAGAGGTAGTTTTGGCAGCTTGTGGGCAGCCAGTGTTGGCCCACACTGCAGTCCTCATTGGACAACTTTCAGGGATATGCGTTCCCCAGACAGGTGGTGGCAGGCCTTGGTGAGCTCTGAGTCTTTTGCAGAGTGGTGCCAGACTTAGAACTGGTGTCAAATCAGAGTCTGCATTAAACTGTTGAACACCATTTGCCCCATGATGGTGATTCTCTGAGACTACGTCCCACCCAACTCCTGTACCAACCAAGGCTTTTTCAGTGGCTGAGGCATATGGAGAGCTGGCAGGTGGTAGCAGGGCTTGGCATGCCCTAGGCCTTTTGCTGAGCTTCCCCAAGTCCAATATTGATGATGGCCAGCCTCATTTCCCAGCATGGAATCTTCCACACACCTCTAGGTCCACCAGTATCAGCGACAAACTATGGATTGTTTTTTAGCTCCTACCAGGTAGCCCCAGACAAGTCACAGGAAGAAGCTGGCCTTGGCCTGCACAGAAGCCCCTCGCAAGAGGCCCCAGAACCAGTACACATGATGGCCAGCTACAAACAACAACAGAACAGAACCTGATTGACCCCACAAGCATCACACTCAAAGAGTAGTGTCAGCAGGCACAAGAGCCCCCTGGGACAAATCTCACTTTATGGGGTCAGCCCCAAAACAACATCTCTGCTCTGTGGTCATGGCAAACTCTCACAGCCAGTAAGCATGAGGTCAATCCCACCCATACACGATACAAATTCCAAAACACTGATTATAACTTAATGAGAAACTTAGTGATAAATTTAAAAAACAGCTAGTAAGCATAAAAAAGGACATAGAATCCATAAATAAGAACCAGTCAGAAAAGAAGAGTGTAATAACTGAAATGAGGAATAAACTAGAAGGAATCAACAGCAGATTAGATGAAGCAGGGGATCAAATTAGTGATTTAGAAGACAAGGTAGCAGAAAACACACAATCAGATCAGCAAAAAGAAAAAAGGAATTTTAGAAATTACCATAGTTTGAGGAACCTCTGGGATAACATCAAGCATAACAGCATTTGAATCATAGGGGTACGAGAAGGAGAAGAGTGAAAACAAGGGATTGAGAATGTATTTGAAGAAATAATGACAAAAAGGAGAAGGCCCAAGATGGTGGATTAGATTAGGTAAACACTATTCCTACTACCTCCCAGGATCATACCAAAATTACAAATAAATTATCAAAAAATCAACCCCAAGAATTACCTGAAGACTAGCTAAACAGAACACATATAACTCAGTATCTATGAAACAGACAACAGCAAGACTAGTACAAGCATCAACTATATGGTGATGGAAGGAGAACTGACTCTTGGTGAACACACAATGTGATATATGGATGATATATTACAGAATTGTACACTTGAAAACTATGTAACTTTACTAACCATTGTCACCCCAATGAACTTTAATATAAAAATAAAAAAGACTGGTTGAATTGGTGGAGATGTGAAATGAGATGACCACAAAACCACAGATAGTGGTTAAGCACTGGGAGGGACACCTCTGTCGCAGAGGTCACCCCAAAAGAAGGAAGGGTCCCAGCCCCACACCAGACTCCCCAGCTCTGGGGTCCTGTGCTGGGAAGAGGAATTCCCACAACATCACGCAGTGAAGATCAGCGAGGACTCTGTCTGTCTATCCTCGTGAGACAGAAGGTGGTTGGAAAAACAGACACCCTCTTTGGGGAATATATGCAGACTCACTCGCTTGCAAACACTTACATGGTCTCTAGTGGAGGGGCAGCATCTTAAGAGGCACCAGAGACATACAAGGAAAGAATAAATCATGTGGCCTCAGGGTAAGAGCTGGGGGGACCAGCCATTGTCCCTGTGTAGAGCCTGCCTTATGAATACCCTAAAGAAAGATGCCATCTTTTGTTGTACTCTCCCCCAAAGGGTGAAATCTGAGACTGTACTGGTCTGGTAAAGTCTGTGCATGCACACCACATTGCCGATGCTTGCAGTTCCTGCCCCACGCAGCTGGGGCTGCATCACTGGGGGCACTCTCAGCTGCTGAGTGCCAGCCCGGCACCACGTCATGAGCTGCAGAAGCCTTTTGCAGCAACAAACAGCCTGGGTTGGCCTGGGCAAATTTTGGTAGTGAGCAGCATGCTACAACCTTACACTGCAGACTATCTTGGGTAATTCCTGGAGAGCTGGGGGACTGAGGCAAGTGGTCACGGGCCTGGCACTGGTGCAAGAACCAAAACTTCCTTAACTTTGTGGAAACAACCACCAACACCCTATAACTCCCTGGAACCCAATCCCACACACCTAAGGCTGCAACACCAGAGGAACTCTCAACGCAAGGTCAACCGGCCTGGCCCACGCACCTAAGGTGGCTCTTTCAAAAGCTGAGCCTTATGGGCAGCTGGCAGGTGGCAACAGGCATTAGGAGTCCTCGGCCTTTTTCTAAGATGGCATAGGCATAATACAGGTGGCAGCTAGCCTTAGTTCACAGGGAGGCCACTCCCACATGCCTGCAGGTCCAGCACAGGCAGCAACCAAACATGTATAGCTATATAATTGCTACTGGGTAGCCTGGGCCACTCACAGAGAAGGCTGTAATCGGTTTGTATGGGAGCCCCACCCAAGAGACATCAGACTCAACACACACAGAGGCTGGCACCAGAATACACCAGTACACTATATGATTATCCCAACATGTGGCACACACAAAGGGTAGAATCAACAGGCACAAGAGCCTGCTAGGGCAAACCCAACTAGGAAGGGTTAGCCCCCACCCAGCAATTCACACACTGTGAGTATAGCCAATCCTCACAGGCAGTAAGCCTGGGAGTCAATCCCACCCACTGATGCATCAAAAGCAATCTAGGTTCAACTATAACAAAAGAACATATACAATACACACAAGGGACACTCCTGGAACAGACACACATACAGGAGATCAGGGGGATTGTGCCACTGGTGCATACAGGACACATAATACAGAAGGCCACCCAGCAAAGACTGAGCGACATAGGAGATCTACCTAATACATAGAAGCAAACATAGAGAGGCAGCCAGAATGAAGAAACAAAGAAACATGTCCCCCCAAAAAAAAGAAGAGGAGAAACTTTCAGAAATGAAACTAAATGAAAGGGAAGCAAACAACCTGCCAGAGACAATTTAAAACATGTATCAGATATTAAACTGATAAGAATACATACTACACTTGATCTTATCCAAAAGACGAAGAAGTGATGTGAGGTATAGGTGAAATATAACAGAACTGTACACTTGAAACCCATGTAAATTTACTAACCATTGTCACAAAAATAAATTTTAATTAAAAAAAGAAAGAATTTTTTTAAAAAAACAACGCCTAAGGAACATACTGAGAATTTCAACAAAGATATACTTAGCATAAAGGAGGACATAGAAATCATTAAAAAAAAATTTTTTTTCTATCAAAGTGGAGGCATGAGGTGAGCCTCTGTAAAGATCCCCTGGAATTTACAACTATTCGAACAACAATAACTCCACAAAGGACTCCCTGCACAGCAGACAGGCAAGACGAAGAGGCCCACTACTGAATTCACCTACAGGTGGGCAAATCGAGTGAGCGGGGAGGAGGGAAGGGAGAAGTGCAGAGACGGAGCCCCTAGGCGTCGGACGCAGACATAGCTCAGTGCTCCCAGCTCACTGCATCCCAGAACTACCGCAGCTGCGGGAGAGTGAAGAACTCGGACTGCTAGGGCTCCGCTTATGGCCCACAGGCCTGAGGGGGCAGCATATAACACGGCTGAATCCAACGCTCACGGCAGAGACCTCGGAGAAAAGACTGCGGTAAGAAGGCTGAAAAAGGTGGTTTAAGCCCTCACTGCCGAGCAGAGAACGGAAGCCTTAGGCACGGAGACTAGCCACCCCCTCCCTACCCTCCCAGAGCTCGCCCCGCCCAAACCTGCCTGGAGCTAGAAACGGAACAGTAGCAGTCTCAGATCAAAAGAATAGAATATTTGATGTTCTGACTGTGGACAGCAGACACAGATTCGCAGCCCAACTAGTTCACGCAAAGGGTAGGGAGCTGTGGAAGCAGGACGGGCTGTGGAGGTGGTCGCCACCATTGCTCTAGGCCACCTCTCACAACTAACCCCGCCCCTAGTCCCACCTTTATGGGTGGATCCCTGCAGGAATAAACAGAACTGCTGAAACATACAGGCTCTGAATCTGGTGCAGGAGAAGCTTTGTAACTTCAGAAGCTCTCCGCATACCCACCGGGCACTGCGCCCTGTGACCTAGGCAAACTATGAACAGAGGAGAAGCCCATCTCTCAGGGAATCCCCCCATTATGTGAGAAGCTGGAATTGTGCAGAAAAACATAGCACTACAGTGTGAGAGAGAGATAAAAGGCTGCAGTCGGAGAAAAAATAAAATATTGTACCAACAAGTACTGGAAAACAAAAGAAAGATCTCTTCTTATCAACCTGTTGCAGAAGCCACTCCTGTAGATGTCTAGGAAGAGAAATAGTAAATCAGTAATTGCCATGAATAACCAAAGCAACAAGAAATCTCAGAAAGAAAATGAAAATTCTCCAGAAAAGCAACTTAACGATATGGAAATATGTGACTTAAATGGCAGAGAATTCAGGATTGCAGTTCTGAAAAAACTCAACGAGATGCAAAAAAACACAGATAGGCAGTTAAATGAACTCGGAAAAACAATCAAAGAACAACATGAGCATTTTGCGAAAGAGATTGAAATTTTAAAAAAGAACCCAATGGAATTTCTAAAAATTAAGAATTCAATAGAAGAAATTAAGAATGAAATAACCAGCTTAGGTACTAGAGTTGAGCAGATGGAGGAAAGAATCAGTGACATCGAAGATAGAAACCTGGAATTTACACAGATGGAAGAAGAAAGAGACTTGAGAATTAAAAGAAATGAAAGAACTCTACAAGAACTATCTGACTCCATCAGAAAGAGCAATATAAGAATACTCAGAAAATGAACTAAAAGAAAAATTCCTTTTGCAATTACAGAAAAACGAATAAAATACCTAGGAGTAAACTTAACCAAGGATGTGAAAGATCTATATGCTGAAAACTACAACACATTTTTTAAATAAATTGAAGAAGACACAAAGAAATGGAAAGACATTCCGTGCTCATGGATTGGAAGTATCAGCATAGTTAAAATGGCAATATTACCCAAAGCAATATACTGATTTAATGAAATCCCTATCAAAATCACAATGGCATTTTTTAAAGAAATAGAACAAAAACCATCAGATTTGTTTGGAACCAAAATAGACCCCAAATACCCAAAGCAATCTTAAGGAAAAAGAACAATACTGGAGGTATCACACTCCCTGACTTTAGCTTCTACTACAGGGCAACAATAATCAAAACAGCATGGTACTACACTTGATCTTAGCCAAAAGGCCGAGAAGCTATAACAGCATGGTACTGTCAGAAAAATAGACACATAGACCAATGGAATAGAATCGAGAACTGAGAAATAACACCACATTAATATGGACAGATAATTTTTGACAAAGAAACAAAAAACATACAATGGAGAAAAGACAGCCTCTTCAGTAAACGGTGCTGGCAGAATTGGAAAGCCACATGCAAAAGAATGAAACTGGACTGCTATCTGTCATCATGTACCAAAATTAATACAAAATGGATCAAAGACTTAATTAAGCATAAGGCCTGACACAATAAAATGCATAGAAGAAAACATAGGTACTAAACTTATGGACCTTGGATTCAAAGAGCATTTTATGAATTTGACTCCAAAGGCAATGGAAGTAAAAGCTAAAATAAACGAATTGGGACTATATGAAACTTAAAAGCTTCTGCACAGCAAAGGAAACCATCAACAAAACAAAGAGGCCACCAACTCAACGGGAGAAGATTTTTGTAAACAGTGCCTCCAATCAGGGGCCAATATCCAAAATATACAAGGAACTCATGAAACTGAACAACAACAAAAAACAAACAAACCAATTGAAAAATTGGCAGAGGACCTGAAGAGACATTTCTGCAAAGAGGACATACAAATGGCAAATAGACATATGAAAAAATGCTCAACATCACTAATCATCAGAGAACTGCCAATAAAAATCGCAATGAGATATCACCTCACCTGAGTCAGAATGGCTATCATCAGCACGACAAATATTAACAGGTGTTGGAGATGCTGTGGAGAAAAAGGAACCCTCATACACTGTTGGTGGGAATGCAGACTGGTGCAGCCGTTATGGAAGGCAATGTATAGGTTCCTCAAAAAATTAAAAATAGAATTACCTTATGACCCAGCAATTCCTCTCCTGGGTATCTACCCAAAACTTCTGAAAACATTTATGCATAAAAACACATGTGCTCCAATGTTCATTGCAGCTTTATTTACGGTGGCCAAGACATGGAAACAACCAAAATGTCCTTCGATAGATGAATGGATAAAGAAGTTGTGGCATATATACACAATGGAATACTTTCCGGCGGTAAGAAAAGATGAAATAAGACCATTTGTAAAAACATGGATGGATCTTGCGATTATAATGCTAAGCCAAATTAGTCACACAGAAAAAGCAGAGGACCATGTGTTTTCACTGATATGTGGTATATGAACCAAAACAACAAAAGAACAAGAGAAACAGTTGAGAAACAAAAACTCATAGACACAGACAATAGTTTAGTGGTTACCAGAGGGTAAGGGGGGTGGGGGGTCGTAGATGAGGGTAAAGGGATTCAAATATATGGTGATGGATGGAGAACTGACTCTGGGTGGTGAACAGGCAATGGGATTTATAGATGATGTAATACAGAATTGTACACTTGAAATCTATATGACTTTGCTAACAATTGTCAACCCAATATACTTTAATTTCAAAAAAAGCAATAGACAATGTCCAACATCCATTTATGATTAAAACACTGAACAAAATGTGTATAGAAGGAAAATACCTTAACATAAAACAGGCTATATGTGACAAACCCTCAGCCAATATGATAACTAATGGCAAAAAATCAAAGCGCTTCACTCTACATTCAGGAACACAACAGGGCTGTCCCCTATCACCACTGCTTTTCAATATTATTGGAAGTCCTAGCCAGAGCAATCAGGCAAGAGAAAGCAATAAAACACATCAGAATTAGGAATGAAGAAGTTAAATTGTGTCTTTTTGCAGATGACATGATTCTATATATAGAAAACCTTAAAAACTCAGAAAAGCTATGAGAAACTTTAAATGAACACAGTAAATTGCTGGCTACAAAATCAATTTACAAAAGTACACTGCATTCCTATATACTGACAATGAAATCTCAGAAAAAAAATTTTTTTCAAAATTCCTTTTGCAATTGCAAAAATAAAATAAAATAAAATAAAATACCTAGGAATAAACTTAACCAAAGGATGCGAAAGACCTATACCCTGAAAACGACAAGATATTTTTAAAAGAAATTGAAGAGGACATGAAGAAATGGAAAAACATTCTGTGTTCATGAATTGAAAGAATCAACCTACTTCAAATGGCCATATTACCCAAAGCAATAGACAGATTTAATGCAATCCCCATCGAAATCCCAATGGCATTTTTTAACGAAATGGAACAAAAAATCATCAGATTTGTTTGGAACCATGAAAGACACCGAATAGCCAAAGCAATCTTAAGAAAAAAGTCAGAAAAAGCAGAGAACCATGTGATTTCACTGATATGTGGTATATAAACCAAGAACAACAAAAGAACAAGACAAACAAATGAGAAACAGAAACTCATAGACACAGACAATAGTTTAGTGGTTGCCAGAGGGTAACGGGGGCGGGGGGTGGGGGGTGGGAGATGAGGGTAAGGGGGATCGAATATATGGTGATGGAAAGAGAACTGACTTTGGGTGGTGAACACACAATGGGATTTATAGATGATGTAATACAGAATTGTACACCTGAAATCTATGTAATTTTACTAACAATTGTCACCCCAATAAATTTAATTAAAAAAAAAAAAAAAGAAAGAAAAAAGAACAATAATGGAGGTATCACACTCCATGACTTTAGCTTGTACTACAGGGCAACAATAATCAAAACAGCATGGTTTGGGCAGAAAAACAGACACATAGACCAAAGGAATAGACTTGAGAACCCAGAAATAAAACCGCATAAATATGAACAGATAATTTTTGACAAAGGAGCAAAAAACATACAATGGAGAAAAGATAGCCTCTTCAATAAACGGTGCTGGGAGAATTGGAAAGCAACGTGCAAAATCATGAAACTGGACTGTTATCTGTCACCATGTATCAAAATTAATTCAAAACGGATCAAAGACTTAAGCATTAGACCTGAAACAATAAACTGCATAGAAGAAAACATAGGTACTAAACTTCTGGACCTAGGGTTCAAAGACCATTTTATGGATTTGACTCCAAAGGAAAGACAAGTAAAAGCTAAAATAAACGAATGAGACTATATCAAACTTAAAAGCTTCTGCACAGCAAAAGAAAACATTGACAAATTAAGAGGCAACCAACTGAATGGGAGAATGTTTTTGCAAACAGTGCCTCCGATAAGGGGCTAATATCCAAAATATACTAGGAACTCAGGCAACAAAAACAACAAAACAAACAGCCCAATTGAAAAATGGGCAAAGGACCTGAAGAGATATTTCTCCAAAGAGGGCATACAAATGGCAAATAGACATGAAAAAATGCTCAATATCACTAATCATCAGAGACATGCAAATAAAAACCACAATGAGATATCACCTCACCCCAGTCAGAATGGCTATCATCAACAAGACAAATAGTCACAAGTGTTGGAGAGGCTGTGGAGAAAAAGGAAACCTCATACACTGTTGATAGGAATGCAGACTGGTGCAGCCACTATGGAGGACAGTGTGGATGTTCCTCAAAAAATTATGAATAGAATTACCATATGACCCAGCAATCCCTCTCCTGTGTATCTACCCAAAAAATTGAAAACTTTTATCCATAAAGATGCATGTGCTCCAATGTTCATTGCAGCTTTATTTACAGTGGCCAAGACATGGATACAACCAAAATGTCTTTCGTCATTTTTTGAGGAACCTCCACACTGCCTTCCATAGCGGCTGCACCAATCTGCATTCCCACCAACATTGTATGAGAGACAATTTAATTTCTTCATTCCCAATTTGGATACCTTCTATTTCTTTCTCTTGCCTGATTGCTCCGGTCAGGTCTTTCAGTAGTATGTTGAAAGCAGAGGTGATGGGCGACAGCCCTGTCTTGTTTCTCAACGTAGAACGAAGGGATTCAGGTTTTCACCATGAATTATGATATCAGGTGAGGGTTTGTCATATGTGGCCCTTTTATGCTAAGGTATTTTCCTTCTGTACCCATTTTATTAAGCGTTTTCATTATAAATGGATATTGTAGCTTGTGAAATGCTTTTTCTGCATCTATTGATATTATCATATGATTTGTGTCCTTTATTTTGTTTATGTTTTGTATCACATGATCTATTTACATATGTTGAACAA
The DNA here is from genome assembly GCF_057876585.1 of Rhinolophus sinicus. Lineage (NCBI taxonomy): Eukaryota > Metazoa > Chordata > Mammalia > Chiroptera > Rhinolophidae > Rhinolophus > Rhinolophus sinicus. The sequence continues at coordinate 76,980,220 of NC_142518.1, forward strand.
TCCTTGTGCCTCTGGGATGAACCCAACTTGCTTGTGATGTATAATATTTTTAATGCATTGTTTCATTAGATTTCCTAGAATTTAGTTTAGGATTTTTCCATCTGTATTCATCAGAGATATTGGTCTGTGATTTTCTTTTTTTGTGTTATCCTCACCAGGTTTTGGTATCAGGGTAATGTTGGACTCATAAAACGAGTAACAGAGTATTGTCTCTTCTTCAACTGTTTTGGAAGAGTTTTAGCAAGATAGGTATTAGATCCTGTTTGAATGTTTGGTAGAATTCACTAGTTAAGCCATCTAGTCCTGGACTTTTGCCTTTGGGAAAGTTTTGGATGACTGATTCAATTTCCTTACTGTTGATCGGTCTATTTAGATTTTCCAGTTCTTCATGGTTCAGCCTAAGAAGGCTATATGTTTCTAAGAACTTGTCCATTTCTTCTAGGTGATTGAATTTGGTGGCATGTAGTCCTTCATAGTATTCTTGGATGATCCTTAGTATTTTTGTGACATCAGTGCTACTTCATCTCTTTCACATCTGATTTTGTTTTTATTTATATCTTTTCTCTTTTTATCTTAGTGAGTCTAGCCAAGGGTTTCCCAATTTTTTAAATCTTTTCAAAGAACCAGCTCTTTGCTGCGTTAATTTTTTTCTGTTGACTTTTTGACCTCTGTTTCATTTAGTTGTGTTCTGATTTTTATTATTTCCTTCCTTCTGCTGACTTTGGGTTTCTTTTGTTCTTCTTTTTCTAGTTCTTTAAGGTATAACGTGAGGTTATTATCAGGATTTTTTTCTTCCTTCTTGAGATAGACCTGTAATGATATAAATTTCCCTCTTAAAATTGCTGTCGCTTCATTTCAAAATTTTTGGTAGGATGTAATTTCATTCTCGTATGTTTTTATGTATCTTTTGAGCTCTCTTATTTCTTCTTTGATCCAATGGTTCTTTAAAAATGTGTTGTTTAATCTCCACATATTTGTGGGTTTTCCTGCTCTCTTTGCTGTTGATATCCAATTTCAAAGCCTTGTGATCAGAGATTATGCTTGCTATGATTTCAATCTTCTTAAATTTGCTGAGTCTAGTATTAAGTCCCAATATATGCTCTGTCCTTGAGAATGTTCCATGTACACTAGAAAAGAATATATAGTCTATTGCTCTAGGATAAAGTGCTCTATAAATGTCAATTATGTCCATTTATTCTAATGTGTAATTTCAGGCTGCTATTTCTTTATTTTCTGTTTGGATGGTGTATTCATAGCTGTCGATGATGTATCTAGGTCCCTTACTATAATTTTTTAAATTGTTTTTGGTCAATTTTTCCCTTTAGTTCTGTTAGTAGTTGCTTGGAATATTTTGGAGCTCCCTGATCAGGGGCAAAAATATTGATGAGTGTTATGTCTTCTTGTTTTATAGTCCCCTTTATCATTATGAAATATCCATCTTTGTTTCCTGTTACGTTTTTTAACGTGAGGACTGCTTCATCTGATATCAGTATGGCTACACCTGGTTTTCTCTGAATACCAGTGGTTTGGATTGTCATTTTCCACCCTTTCACTTTGAGTCTGTATTTCTCCTTCTAGCTCTTATGTGTCTCTTAGAGACAGAATATAGTTGGGTTTAGTTTTTTTTTTGTTGTTTTTTTTTTATCCAATCTGCTACTTGCGCCATTTTATTGGTGAGTTTAGTCCATTTACATTTAGGGTAATTATTGATATATGAAATTTCCTATTATTCTATATTTGGTTTTCTGGAAGGACAGTGTCTCCGTATTTCCTTGCCTTTTTGTCACTGTCTATTATTTCAGTGTGGTTGGATTCTATGATTTTTCCTCTGTTTCTTTTTGTTTTATGTTAAATATCTCAGTTCGAGATTTTCTTTTTTCTTTTTTTTTTTGAGTGGCTACCATTAAATTTACATAGAAGAAATTTTCATATTTAGGGTATTCTATTTTCTTCTGCATGCTTCCTATCCCATGCCCTTTTGACGTTTCAGACGTTTACTCTCTCCCCTTTTATGCTTTTGTTGTCACAATTTGTCCCTTTTGTGCTGTGAGTTGATTTCTGCACTGCAGTAGCAAGTTGTCTTTTTCCTTTAAGTATTTTTTTCTTTACCCTGTACATTACGTTTAAGTGTATAGTGTCCTATTTGGTGTAGGGGTTACCATTTCCTGCTCTGTTCATAATACTATTTATGGTTTTGTATTCTTTTACTTTTTTTGTTTCGGGTCAAATATCGTCCTTCAGTATTTCTTTCTTTCCTGTTTTTTAAATTGAAGTTCATTGGGGTGACAATTTTTAATAAAGTTACATAGATTTCTTGTGTACAATTCTGCAATACATCATGTGGTATATAAAACTGAAACTATTTCTTGTAGTGCTGGCCATGTGTTAGAAAATTCCCTCAGCTTCTGTGTTTCTGAAAAGGTCTTTATTCCTCCTTCATATCTAAATGATATCTTTGCTTGATATATTATTCTTGGCTCATTTTTTCTCTATTTCAATATTTTGAATATTTAATTCCACTCCCTCCTGGCTTGTAGAGTTTCTGCTGAAAAATCTGGTGATAATCTAATGGGCTTTCCTTTGTACGTTACTGTCTTCTTTTCCCTGGTGCTTTGAAGATTCTTTCTTTGTTATTAATTTTTGACAGCTTCAATACAATGTGCCTTGGATAAGGCCTGTTGGGATTGAGGTAATTAGGTGTTCTATTTGATTCTTGGATTTGAGGACCCAGTTCTAGTATATGTGCTGCCGAAGCAAGCACTGAGGACCCAGTTCTTTCCACAGGTTTGAGAATTTCTTGACGACTATTTGTTTGAATATACTCTCTATTCTCTTCTCCCTTTCTTCTCCTTCAGGTATGTTCACTATTCTTATATTGCTCTTTCTGAGGGAGTCAGAAATTTCTTTTAGAGTTCTTTAGTTTCTTTTAACTCTCAATTCTCTGTCTTCTTCCGTATGCATCATTTCAAGATTTCTATCTTCGTGTCACTGATTCTTTCCTCCATCTGGTCAGCTCTTTTATCTAAGCTCGCTATTTCTTTATTTCTTTTATTGAGTTCTTATATCCAGTATTTTTATTGGGTTCTATTTTTAAATTTCAATCTATTTGATACAATGTTCATTTTGTTCTTTGATTGTGTTTCTGAGTTCATTAGACTGCCTGTCTCTGTTTTCTTGCATCTTGTTGAGTTTTTTTAAGAACTGCAATCTTGAATTCTCTATCATTTAAATCACATATTTCCATGTCTTTAAGTTCCTTTTCTAGAGACTTTTCATTTTCTTTCTGAGCTGCCTTGTTACTTTGGTTATTCATGGCAATTAATGAATTATTATCTCTCTTCATAGGCATGTGCAGGACTGGGTTCTTCAACAGATTCTTAGGAAGTGGTCTTTCTTTTGCTTTTCAGTAGACGTTGGTGGAATATTTTATTTTCTTTCCCACTGCAGCCTTTTATTCTCTCTCACGCTATAGTGTTATATTTTGTTTGCACTGTTCCAGCTTCTCACACAATGGGTGGGGTGGTGTTCCCTGGAAGGTGGGCTTTTCCTCTGTGAGTAGTTTGCCTGGGTCTCAGGGCACCTCCTCTGTGGGGGATGTGGAGAGCTTCTGAAGTTCCAAAGCTCTTTCTGCACCAGGTTCAGAGCCTGTGTGTTTCAGCAGCTCTCTTTGCCTCTGCAGGGATCCTCCCAGATAGGTCGGGACAAGGGTGGTGTGGGTTGTGACAGGTGGCTCTGAGCAATGGTGGTGACCACCAGCCTAGCCAAACCTGCAACCGAGGATCCCCCCCCCTTCACTGGATCTAGTTGGGCCATTTGTCCATGTCTGCAGGGCCACAGTTCTAGGAACTGCAAATATTCTGTTCTTTTGACCTGACACTTCTAACTTTCTGCCTCAAGCACTGGGAAGGTGGGGGTGGGGTGAGCTCTGGGAGGGTGTTGAGGTGTCTGCCAGGCTTCATGCGTATGTCTTCTGTCCTCTGCTTGGCAGTGAGGCCTTAAACCACTGTTGTCACCCTTCTTCCCTCAGTCTTTGCTCCAAGTTCTCTGCCCTGAGCATTGGGTTCAGTGGTGTTGTATGCTGATTCCTTAGTTGGGACTTCAGGCCATAAGGGAAGTGCTAGCAGTCCAAAGTTTTCCCTCTCCCGTAACTGCTATAGCTCTGACGATACAGGAGAGTTAGTATGTGCCTAGGTAGACAGGGAGGTCCCTGGTAAAATAAAGAAAAGACAGCCATATCCTAAAACTTCAGGCTTTGAAATCACTCCTTTGCTCCAAGACATAATGTAACAAGGCCTTGCAGTTAATCATAAAATTCATTTTGGCCTGACAAATGGAGCAGATCTGATAGATAAGAGTGGGTTACTTTGCTAATTCCTTTAGGATGGGCAAGCAGAACAAACCTGGTAGACAAATTTCATTAGAAGGCGCCAGTTCTCTTCTTCAAACAAGTTCCCTTCTTCAAGCAGCTCCCCTTCCCCAAGCAGGCAAGGGAAGGCATAAAAGTAAGAGCTTTTGCCTCACTCATGAGTCACCCCCCATTCGGGACCCCATCCCGCTCGGGAACTGCAACCTCTTCTCCTGCTTGTAATAAACTATCCTCTTTTTAAATCTTTTTGCCTCTCCCTGGTCCGTGTTTCCATTCTTCGGCTTCACAAGACAAGATCCCAGCCCACACTCAGAAATTGCTGGCAGATCCAACATTACCTACATCACTGAGATGCAGGGAACTAGGAGTTCCAAGTTCCAGTCTGTGTTCTGCAGCCTGAGTCTCCGCACTTCTCCTTTCCCTCCTCCCCAGCTCGCCCAATTTGCCCACCTTTAGATGATTTCAATTGTGCATCTCTTAGTCTTGCCTGTCTGCTGTTCAGGGAGTCCTTTGTGGAATTATATTAATAGCTGTTTAATTTGTTGTAAATTCCAGGGGAGATTTCAAGAGGGTCACCTTACATGGCCATTTCTATGACATAATCCTCAATGCCATTTCTGAGTTGGCATTGGCACTGTTAGAGATTGTGCTGATCATTTAGATGACCCTATGTACCTCTTTTTGATTAGGAAACTGATATAAATCTACCATGCTGGAAGTGGAATGGAACAAACCTTACCTTACTTTTTACAGTCTATAGTTCAGGGAGGGATAGATTCATATTCCCCTTGAGCCTTAATATTCACATAAGACGGTGCTACAACATAACACATGGAGCAGTGGGAGAGGACGGCGTCACCTCTTCAGTGAGCCAGGTTGAGTTAGCCCTGGAGATCACTGGGGTGAGAGGTAACATAATTGGAATTGAATGTGTGTTTGACAAAATTGGGCACTGGGATTACTGATTCTCTATGTCACATAGCCTGATACCTGTTAGACTTAATGCTTTCTTTGCCCCGGAGAAGCTGCTTGCTCCCTAAAATAATCTATCTTAAGTCACAATTAACAGAACTGAAGAAAAGTGTGATGGCAAAATGTCATAGAGCAAGATCTGTGCTCTCTCGTTGTAGAGTTTAAACTGCAGTGCCAGAGCTGTCTATCAAGTGTTCATTATAAAATTTCACTCAGGAATTATGATTTTATCAGATAAGTCTCGAGAATCATAGGGCAAGAACCTGGCCCCCAAGTAGCCACAACAAACATTTTCTAATACCTGTAACCTTTTTTGAGGATTTGTACACATGTGATCTCATTTAATGCTTACAACAACACTGAGTGTTAAATACTATTATCCCCATCTCATAGATAATGAAATTGAGGCGTGAAATGGTTAACCTAAAAATTACCTCGAGCTAGTACTGGGAGAAAGCCAAGACTTGAACCTAAGCCGGTCTTATGCCAAAGTGCAAGCTGAAAGTTAAATTCTGCACCTGAAGTTAATTCATTAAGGACATGAGATTGGGCAGATCTCCCTGCACAGGCTGGTTCACCTCTTGAGCCCTCAAGCTTGGAATCAAGCAGTTCATTGGAGACCTGTTTTTGCAAAAATACCCAACTTCTTATGATTCTTGAAATTCGAGTTACATGTACCAAGGACAATATTTTAGCTTCAGTGGGCTGCTGACCTGCTATGAAAAGTCAAAAAATCCAGCGGCCATGGGGAGATTAGGAAGAAACCAAGTGTCTTAAGAATCCATGACTTAGATTATCAGCTAGCCTAGAAAGAAAAATGATTGTATCTCCAGTTATTTGGAATTTATCGTGGGGAGATGGATACCTGATTAATGGAAAATTTTATTCCAGGAAACAGCTTTACTTCTAGACACAGGGATTGCTTATATATTTTTCAGAAATTGTTCTTCTCCCTTCAAAGTAATCTGCAGGGTCTTTAACAATCTTTATAGCACTGCTCTGTAATCCCCACCCTCTCATCTGAGAGTAAAGACAAAAAATTCAGTTTTAACATGAAATCTAGATATCAGGAGAAGAAGGGGGAAAAGGCTGTCTGTTTTGTTTGTTTGTTTGGTTGGTTGGTTGGTTGGTTGGGTTTATTTTTGCTTTGATTTGTTTTAAGGTAAGAACTTCTGCCCGTCAAAGATGGAATCAGGACTTGGGATTAAGGAACTTACATATTGTATGCTTCACTGGTGATTTGGGGACTTGAGGTTCAAGGTGAGTGGACTAGGTTTCTTTCCTCTGGGACCTGATGAGAAAGCTCTGTTGTTTAGGTACTTAATTCAGCCTAGTGATTTAACAACAAATAACAGGGAAGGAAAAGGTCCCTAAAGGAGGCAAAATAGTTTGCAAAGGAGTCTGAGTTTATAAGACAAGTCTCTGGGGAAACATTCAACTCCTATGCATATTCCCCCTCAAATACACATGCCAAGCCAAAGTCTGGTAAAGAATAGGTAGGCCCATCAGGTCAGTACCACAGAATCATTAAACCAGGGGAGCATTATAAACACCAATAATCAAATAAATTTTTTCATTCATTTATTAATCAAACATTTGAGTGCAATTTTAGTTGTTCTCTAACCATAATGTACATCAGAATTTATTTTTTCTAGTCAGTCCCCCGTACTGCAACAACTATTTGCAACCTCCCCAAACATGGTTGCAATATAGTGAAAATTCATGAAAAGTCTGAGATTGGCCATTTTATTGTTAGTTTACCTGGTATATCAATTAAGATGTTGTTGCCTATAAATAACAGAAAACTTTTGCCCCCCTTTTAATCAGGTTGTTGCTTTTATGTTCCCTTACATAGCAAAAGGGACTTTTCAGGTTTAATTAAGTTAAGTATTTTGAGATGGGAAGATTTTCATGGATTATCCAGATGAGCCCAATGTAATCACAAGGGTCCTTATGATAGGGATGCAGCAGGGTCATGGTCAGAGAAGGAGATATAACAATGGAAGCAAAGGTCAGAGTGACATGGGGCCATGAGCCAATGAATATGGGAAGTGTCTAGAAGCTGAAAAAGGCAAGAAATAAATTTCCCCCTAGATCTTCCAGAAGGAATGCAACTCTGCCTATACCTTGATATTAGTTCTGCAAGACCCATTTCAGACTTTTGACCTCCAGAACTGAGAAATAATAAATTAGTGTTGTTTCAACCTTCTAAGTTTGTGATAATTTGTTACAGTGGTAACAGGAAACTAATACACTACCTTATTGTTTAAGACAAAGGAAGCCTCAGAGTTGGTTGATTCAGCAGCTTGAAAGTGTCAAGTACAACTCAACAACAAAACTACCTAGTTAAAAAGGGACCAAGGACTTGAATAGACATTTATCTAAAGAAGGTATACAAGTGGCCAATAAACGCATGAAATACTCAACATCACTAGTCATTAGAGAAATGAAAATCAAAACCATATCAAGGTACCACTTCGTATCCATTAGGATGGCTATTATTAAAAAGGAAAAAAAAAAGAATTATTTCACTTACATGTGGAATCTAAAGGACAAAATAAATGAACAAATAAAACAGAAACAGACTCATAGTTACAGAGAACACTTTGATGGTTGCCAGATGGGAGGGGGAGTCGTGCAGGGCAGCCTGCGGGGTCTCTGGTCCCGCTCCCCACACAAGAACGCAAGATATGGTGAGGCCAAAAAGGAACACCCATGGAGCCATAGATGGGAGAGTCATGCCACTATATTCTTGCTGGCTGCATCCACCTCTCACAATACGCGCTTGCTAGCTCAGCCACCATCTTCTTGCTAGCCCCCATTTTTTGCTAGCATAACCACAGTAGTTATATTAGTGGCCAATGGCTCACTGGCTATAGCTGATGGCCAACTAGCCAGAGCTGATGGGCATCCAATCACAGTTGATGGCCATTTACTACCTGAGCCAGCACCTTTCCACGTGAGGCCGAGAGTTGGGAAACTTCATTCCTGGCTCTATCCCCACACTCCACCCCTACAGGGTCTCGCATCACAATCTATGCGACAAGCATCTTCCGCGAGGGGCTCTGTGCAAGGAACTTGGAGGTGAATGCAATATCCTGGACACAGCCAGGCTCTCTGGGCACAGCCAGGGTTTCTCAGGGCACCACCAGTCCTTCTGGGCATGGCCAGACTTCCTGGGCTTCTTAGAGTACCACCAGACTTCCCGGGCACAGCCAGGGCCTCTCAGGGCACTGCCACTCTCTCTGGGCACAGCCAGATTTCCTGGACAGAGCCAAGGCCTCTCAGGACACTGCCACTCTCTCTGGGAACAGTCAGAATTCCTGGACTCAGCCAGGGCTCTCAGGGCATTGCCACTCTCTCTGATCCTCTCAGGGTACCATGCTGGAACAACAGCGACTCACAGTCAAGGTGGTTACATATTCTAGATGGCTGCCAGTCAAGACAAAAAAGCAAACATCCGTCAGTTCCACTACACGGTGGTATGTTCCCAAACAATCAGTCAAGTAGTCCATTAAATTAGGGATAGAAGGCAATTCCCCATAGTCCATAGTCATTTGCCAGGGCTGCCCTGGGTGTGAGGGACGACCTTGACCTCACCCTCAGCTCCCACGGAGGACTCAGCAAGCGCTTCCTCCTGGGACTACAAGTCCTGCATCCAGGCTACCTCAGCAAGCACTTCCCAGCCCACAGGGCCGCAATGACCTTTGCTTTCTCTGGCCTGTGCTGGTTGGGGAACCATCCATGTCTTTCCATCCCTCCACGGGGGTCCAGCTCGCCGGCAGCTGCTCCTCCTAGTTTTCCTGAGACTGAGTGTTCATACATATAAACTGCTTCACCACCCTTCAGAGAGCTTTGGCCAGTGCCATACCCTGCTCCCTGTGCCATGTGTCGTGCGGGGGATCCTGCTCGCTGCGCCATGTGACATGCGGGGCAGTCTGCAGGTTCTCATCTCCCGCACCCCACACAAGAACACAAGATATGGTGAGACCAAAAAGGAACACCCATGGAGCCATAAATGAGGGAGTCATACCACTATATTCTCGCTGGTGACAACCGCCTCTCACAATACGTGCTTGCTAGACCAGCCACCATCTTTTTGCTAGCCCCCCATTTGCTGCTAGCATAGCCACAGCAGTTACATTAGTGGCCAATGGCTCACTGGTTACAGCTGACAGCCAACTAGCCACAGCTGATGGCCATCCAATCACAGTTGATGGCCATTTACTACCTGAGCCAGAACCTTTCCACGTGAGGCTGAGAGCCTGGAAACTGCACTCCTGGCTCTGTCCCCACAGTGGGGTTGGGGGGATTGGTGAAAAAAGTGAAAGATTAAGAAGTACAAATTGGTAGTTACCAAATAGTCATGGGGATATAAAGTATAGGTTAAGGAATATAACCAATAATATTGTAATAACTATATAAGATGTCAGATGGGTACTAGATTTACCTGGGGAATCACTTCATAAATTATGTAAATGTCTAATCATTATGTTGTACACCTGAAACTAATATACTATTGTATGTCAACTGTAATTGAAAAAATAGTTTACGTCACCAAAATGGCGGGGTGAGGAGAGCTTCTGTAAATCTCCCCTGGAATTTACACCAAATGGAACAACTATAACTCCACAAAGGACTCCCTGCACAGCAGACAGGCAAGACGAAGAAGCTCACTGCTAAATTCACCGAAAGGTGGGAGAATCGCGCAGGCGGGGAAGGAGGAAAGGGAGAAGTAAAGAGACTGAGCCACGCGGGAGCAGGACAACAGACCTAGCTCAGTGCTCCGAGCTCGCTGCATTCCGAAACTACTGCAGCTACGGGAGAGGGAAGAACTTGGACTGCTAGGGCTCTGTTTATGGCCCACAGGGATGAGAGGACAGCATATAACATGGCTGAACACAACGCTCACGGCAGAGACCTCGTAGAAAAGACTGAGGGAAGAAGGCTCAAAACGGTGGTTTAAGCCCTCATGGCCGAGCAGAGAATGGAAGTAGTACGCATTGAGAATAGCCGCCCCCTCCCTACCCTCCCAGAGTTCACCCCGCCCCCACCGGCCCAGTTCTAGAAGCAGAACAGTAGCAGTGTCAGATTAAAAGTACAGAATATTTGCTGTTCTGAGAACTGTGGACTGCAGTCACAGATTTGCAGCCCAACTAGTTCTGGCAAAGGGGAGGGAGCTGTGGAAGCAGGACCAGCTGTGGTGGTTGTCGCCGCCGTTGCTCTGGGCCACCTCTCACAATTCACCCCGGCCCTGGCCCCACCTTTCTGGGTGGATCCCTGCAGGAGTAAACAGAACTGTTTAAACTCACCGGCTCCGAATCTGGTGCAGGAAGAGCTTTGGAACTTCAAAAGCTCTCCGAATATCCACAGAGACACTGCACCATGTGAACCAGGAGCACTATTAAGAGAAGAGAAGCCCATTTCCCAAGAAATCCCCCCATTGTGTGAGAAGCTGAAATAGTGCAGAGAAAACATAGCACTACCATGTGAGAGAGAGAAAAAGGCTGCAGTCTGAGAGAAAACAAAACTTTCTACCAACAAGTACTGGAAAAGAAAAGAAAGACCTCTTCCTATAAAACTGTTCCATAAGCCACTCCTGTAGGTCTCTAGGAAGAGAAATAATAAATCAGTAATTGCCATGAATAACCAAGGCAACAAGAAATCTCAGAAAGAAAGTGAAAAGTCTCCGAAAAAGAACTTAAAGATATGGAAATATGTGACTTAAATGACAGAGAATTCAAGATCACAGTTCTGGAAAACCTCAACAGAATGCAAGAAACACAGAAAGGCAGTCTAATGAACTCAGAAGCACAAAGAACAACATGAGCATTTTACGAAAGAGATTGAAATTTTAGAAAAAGAACCAAATAGAATTTCTGGAGATAAAGAACTCAATAGAAGAAATGAAGAATGAAATTAGGTAGCAGAGTTGACCAGATGGAGGAAAGAATCAGTGACACCAAAGATAGAAACCTGGAAATGACACGGATGGAAGAAGAAAGAGACTTGAGACTTAAAAGAAATGAAAGAACTCTACAAGAACTTTCTGACTCCATCAGAAAGAGCAATATAAGAATAATGGGCAAACCAGAAGGAGAAGAAAGAGAGAAGGGAACAGAGAATATATTCAAACAAATTGTCGATGAGAACTTCCCAAACTTGTGGACAGAACTGAACTCTCAAATCCAAGAAACAAATAGAACACCTAATTACCTCAATCCCAACAGGTCTTCTCCAAGGCACATTTTATTAAAGCTGTCTAAAATCAACAAAAAAGAAACAATCCTCAAAGCAGCCAGGGAAAAGAAGATGGTAACCTACAAAGGAAAGCCCATCAGATTATCATCATTATTTCAGTAGAAACTGCAAGCCAGGAGGCAGTGAAACCAAATATTCAAACTATTGAAAGAGAGAAATTATGAGCCAAGAATAGTATATCCAGCAAAGATATCCTTTAGATATGAAGGAGGAATAAACACCTTTCCAGACATGCAGAAGCTGAGAGAATTTTTTAATACATAACCTGCACTACAAGAAATACTAAAGGAGGCTATTCGACCACCATCAACAGGGACAATTTGTGGCAACCAAAACATAAAAAGGGGGAGAGTAAAGGCCTGAACGGGAATATGGGTATGAAGAAATTAAGCATGCTGAAGAAAATGGAATACTCTAAATATCAAAATTTCTTTTACTTAAACTTAAGTGTAACCACTCAAAAAAAACCCAGAACTGAAATATGTACTGTAATAAAAGAAGAAACAGAGGGAAACATCACAGAATATCACCACACAGAAATAATAGACAACACAAAAAGGCAAAGAAACAATGGACACACAGTCTTAACAGAAAAGTAAAGATAGAATGAAAGGAAACACTCACATATCAATAATCACCCTAAATTTAAATTGACTGAACTCAAAAATAAAAAGGGACAGACTAGCAGATTGAATCAAAAAACTAAACCCAACTATATGCTGTATCCAAGAGACACAGTTCAGCTACAAGGACAAGCATAGACTCAAAGTGAAAGGGTGGAAATTGACACTCCAAGCAAATGATATCCAGAGAAAATCAGGTGTATTCATATTGATATCAGACGAACAGACTTCATGGTGAAAAACATAACAAGTGACAAAGATGGACATTTCATAATGGTAAAGGGGACTATACAACAAGAAGACATAACAGTCATCAATATTCATGCCCCCAATCAGGGAGCACTGTAATATACCAAGAAACTACTAACAGAACTAAAGGAAGAAATTGACCAAAACACAATTATACTAGGGGACTTAAATACATCATTGACAGTTATGGATAGATCATCCAAACAGAAAATAAATAACGAAATAGCAGTCCTACATGACACATTAGATGAAATGGACATAATTGACATATAAAGAGCACTTCATCCTAAAACATCAAACTACATTTTTTCTAGTGTACACGGAACATTCTCAAGGATAGACCATATATTGGGACATAAAATCAGTCTCAGCAAATTTAAGAAGTTTGAAATCATAACAAGCATATTCTCTGATCACAAGGCTTTGAAAATGGATATCAACTACAAAAAGAAAGCAGGAAAAAACACAAATACATGGAGATTAAACAACATACTTTTAAAGAATGACCGGGTCAAGAAGAAATTAGAGAGACCAAAAGATACATAGAAACAAATGACAATGAAAATACATCCTACCAAAATTTTTGGGATCCAGCGAAAACAGTTTTAAGAGGGAATTTTTTTTTTTAATTTTATTTTATTAAATTTATCGGGGTGACAATTGTTCGTAAAGTTACATAGATTTCAGGTGTACAATTCTGTATTACATCATCTATAAATCCCATTGTGTGTTCATCACCCAGAGTCAGTTCTCCTTCCATCACCATATATTCGATCCCCCTTACCTCATCTCCCACCCCCCACCTCCCACCCTCCTTACCCTCTGGCAACCACTAAACTATTATCTGTGTCTATGAGTTTCTGTTTCTCATTTGTTTGTCTAGTTCTTTTGTTGTTTTTGGTTTATATACCACATATCAGTGAAATCACATGGTTCTCTGCTTTTTCTGTCTGACTTATTTCACTCAGCATTACTCTCTCAAGATCCATCCATGTTGTCACAAATGTTCCCATATCATCTTTTCTTACTGCCGAACAGTATTCCATTCTGTATATATACCACAACTTCTTTATCCATTCATCTATCAAAGGACATTTTGGTTGTTTTCATGTCTTGGCCACTGTAAACAAAGCTGCAATGAACATTGGAGCACACGTGTCTTTATCTCTAAATGTTTTCAGATTTTTTGGGTAGATACCCAGGAGAGGGATTGCTGGGTCATATGGCAATTCTATTCGTAATTCTTTGAGGAACCTCCACACTGCCTTCCATAACGGCTGCACCAGTCTGCATTCCCACCAACAGTATATGAGGGTTCCTTTTTCTCCACAGCCTCTCCAACATTTGTTACTATTTGTCTTGTTGATGACCACCATTCTGACTGGGGTGAGGTGATATCTCATTGTGGTTTTGATTTGCATTTCTCTGATGATTAGTGATGTTGAGCATTTTTTCATATGTCTAGTTGCCATTTGTATGTCCTCTTTGGAGAAATGTCTCTTCAAGTCCTCTGCCCATTTTTCAATTGGGTTGTTTGTTTTTTTGTTGTTGAGTTGCATGAGTTCCTTGTATATTCTGGATACTAACCCCCTTATCGGAGGCACTGTTTGCAAAAATCTTTAAGAGGGAAATTTATATCATTACAGGCCTATCTAAAGAAACAAGAAAAATCCCAACTAAACAACCTCACGTTACACCTTAAACAACTAGAAAAAGAAGAACAAATGAAACCCAAGCTCAGCAGAAGAAAGGAAATAACAAAAATCAGAGCAGAACTAAATGAAATAGAGAACAAAAAGACAATAGAAAAAATTAATGTGACAAACAGCTGGTTCTTTGAAAAGATTAACAAAATTGACAAACCCTTGGCTAGACTCACTAAGATAAATAGAGAGAAGACACTAATTAACAAAATCAGAAATGAAAAAGGGGAAGTTATCACAGACACCATAGAAATACAAAAGATCATCCAATAACACTATGCCACCAAATTTAATAACCTAGAAGAAATGGACAAGTTCTTAGAAACATATAGCCTTCCAAGGCTGAACCATGAAGAAATGGAAAATCTAAACAGACCGATCACCAGTAATGAAATTTGATCAGTCATCCACAACCTTCCCAAAAGCAAATGTCTGGTACCAGATGGCTTCACTAGTGAATTCTACCAAATATTCAAAGAGGATCTAATACCAATCCTGCTCAAACTCTTCCCAAAAAATGAAGAGACAGTACTCCCTAACTCATTTTATGAGACCAATATTACCCTGATACCAAAACCTGGTAAGGACAACACAAAAAAAGAAAACTACAGACCAATATCTCTGATGAATACAGATGCAAAAATCCTAAACAAAATTTTATCATAAATTTGCTAGTATATATTTGTTGAGGTTAGTTTTACATCCCAATATCCCAATGGTCTATCCTTGAGAATGTTCCATGTACACTAGAAAAAAATGTTCAGTCTGATGTTTTACAATGAAGTGCTCTATAAATGTCAATTATGTCCATTTCATCTAATGTGTCATTTAGGGCTACTATTTCGTTATTTATTTTCCGTTTGGATGATCTATCCATAGCCATCAATGATGTATTTAGGTCCACTATTATAATTGTGTTTTGGTGGATATCTCCCTTTAGATCTGGTAGTAGTTGCTTGGTATATTTTGGTGCTGTCTTATTGGGGGCGTAAATGTTGATGACTGTTATGTCTTCTTGTTGTATAGTCCCCTTTACCATTACAAAATGTCCATCATTGTCTCTTGTTACCTTTTTTCACCCCAAAGTCTTTTTCATCTTATATCATTATAGCTACAACTGATTTTCTCTGCATACCATTTGCTTGGAGTGTCAATTTCCACCCTTTCACTTTCAGTCTGTGCTTCTCATTGTAGCTGAGATGCGTCTCTTGGAGACAGCATATGTTGGCTTTAGTTTTTTGATCCAATCTACTACTCTGTGCCTTTTTATTGGTGAGTTCAGTCCATTTACATTTAAGGTGATTATTGATATGTCAGGATTTCCTATCATTCTATCTTTAGTTTTCAGATAACACTGTGTCTCCATTGTTTCTTTGCCTTTTTGTTGTTTATTATTTCTGTGTAGTGGTATTCTGTGATGTTTCCCTTTGTTTCTTCTTTTGTTTATTATATTTTTCAGTTCTGTATTTTTTTTAATGATTACCCTTAAGTTTATGTAAAAGAAAGTTTGATATTTAGAATATTCCATTTTCTTCAGCATGCTTACTTTCTCCATTCCCATATTCTGGTTCAGGCCTTTACTCTCCCCCTTTTTATGTTTTGGTTGCCACAAATTGTCCCTGTTGATGGTGGTCGAATAGCCTCCTTTAGTATTTCTTGTAGTGCAGGTTGTGTATTAGAAAATTCTCTCAGCTTCTGCATGTCTGGAAAGGTCTTTATGCCTCCTTCATATCTAAAGGATATCTTTGCTAGACATACTATTCTTGGCTCAAAATTTCTCTCTTTCAATTGTTTGAATATTTGGTTCCACTCCTTCCTGGCTTGTAGAGTTTCTGCTGAGAAATCTGCTGATAGTCTAATGGGCTTTCCTTTGTAGGTTACCATCTTCTTTTCCCTGGCTGTCTTGAGGATTCTTTCTTTGTCATTGATTTTTGACAGCTTCAATACAACATGCTTTGGAGAAGTCCTGTTGGGGTTGAGGTAATTAGGTGTTCTATTTACTTCTTGGATTCGAGGATCCAGTTCTTTCCACATGTTTGGGAAGTTCTCATTGACTATTTGTTTGAATATACTCTCTGTTCCCTTCTCTTTTTCTTCTCTTTCTGGTATGCCCATTATTCTTATATTGCTCTTTCTGACGGAGTCAGAAGGTTCTTGCAGAGTTCTTTCATTTCTTTTAAGTCTCAAGTCTCTTGCATCTTCCTTCCATGTAATTTCCATGTTTCTGTATTCGATGTCACTGATTCTTTCCTCCATCTGGTCAATTCTACTACCTCAGTTTGCTACTTCATTGTTTATTTCTTCTATTGAGTTCTTAATCTCCAGAAATTCTGTTTGGTTCTTTTTTTTTTAACATTTTTATTGGGGAAGGGGAACAGGACTTTATTGGGGAACAGTGTGTTCTTCCAGGACTTTTTTCCAAGTCAAGTTGTTGTCCTTTCAATCTTAGTTGTGGAGGGTGTCATTCAGCTTCCAGTTGTTGTCCTTTCAGTCTTAGTTGTGGAGGGCGCAGCTCAGTTCCAGATCCAGTTGCTGTTGCTAGTTGCAGGGGGCACAGCCCACCATCCCTTGTGGGAGTCGAAACCAGCAAACTTGTGGTCCATTTCGGGAGTCGAAACCAGCAACCCTGTTGTTGAGAGGACACGCTCCAACCAACTGAGCCATCCGGGAGCTCAGCAGCAGCTCAGCTCAAGGTGCCGTGTTCAATCTTAGTTGCAGGGGGCACTGCCCACCATCCCTTGCGGGAGTCCAGGAATCGAACTGGCAACCTTGTGGCTGACAGCCCACTGGCCCATGTGGGAATTGAACTGGCAGCCTTTGGAGTTAGGAGCATGGAGCTCTAACCGCCTGAGACACTGGGCCGGCCGTTTTTGGTTCTTTTTTTTAAATTTCAATTTCTTTGGTAAAATGTTCATGTTGTTCTTTAATTGTGCTTCTCAGTGCATTAAACTGTCTTTCTGTGTTTTCTGCATTTCTTTGAGTTTTTCAGATCTGCAATCTTGAATTCTCTGTCATTTAAGTCACATATTTCCATATCTTTAAGTTCCTTTTTTGGAGATTTTCACTTTCTTTCTGAGCTGTCTCTTTGCCTTTGTT
This sequence comes from Rhinolophus sinicus, assembly GCF_057876585.1. Taxonomy (NCBI): domain Eukaryota; kingdom Metazoa; phylum Chordata; class Mammalia; order Chiroptera; family Rhinolophidae; genus Rhinolophus; species Rhinolophus sinicus. Next base: position 76,997,490 of record NC_142518.1, read on the forward strand.
AGTCATGGCAATTAATGATTTATTGTTTCTCTTCCTAGACATCTACAGGAGTGGGTTCTGCAACTCTTGATAGGAAGAGGTCTTTCTTTTTTGTACCAGTACGTGTTTGTAGAATGTTTTATTTTCTCTCTGACTGTAGCCTTTTTTTCTCTCTCACACTGTAGTGTTATGTTTTCTCTGCACTATTCCAGCTTCTCCCACAATGGGGGGATTCCCTGTAAGGCAAGCTTCTCCTCTGTTAACAGTTTGCCTGGGTCATAGGGCACTGTGTCCCTGTGGGGATGTGGAGAGCTTTTGAAGTTCCAAAGCTCTTCCTGCACCAGATTCAGATCCCGTGTATATCAGCAGTTCTGTTTACCCCTGCAGGGATTCCCCCAGATAGGTGTGGAGAGGGGGCTGGGTGAGTTGTGAGAATTGGCCTAGAGCAATGGCGGCAACCACCATCATAGGCAGTCCTGCTTCCACAACTCCCTCCCCTTTGCCGGAACTGGTTGGGCTTCAAATCTGTGTTTACAGACCACAGTTCTCAGAACTGCAAATATTCTGTTCTTTTGATCTGACACTGCTACTGTTCCATTTCTAGCACTGGACAGGTGGGGGTTGGGTGAGTTTTGGGAGGGTAGGGAGAGGCCGGCTTGTCTCGTCTCCGTGCCTAAGGCTTCCGTTCTCTGCTCGGCAGTGAGGGCTTAAACCACTGTTTACAGTCTTCTTCCCTTAGTCTTTTCTCCAAGGTCTCTGCCCTGAGCGTTGGGTTCAGCCGTATTATATGCTGTCCCCTCAGTCCTGTGGGCCTTAAACGGAGCCCTAGCAGTCTTAGTTCTTCCCTCTCCCACAGATGCGGTAGTTCTGGCATGCAGCGAGTCAGAGCTCTGAGCTAGGTTTGAGTCCTTCGCCCGTATGGTTCCGTCTCTGCACTTCTCCCTTCCCCCCCTCCCCTCTTGTGCAATTTGCCCACCTTTAGGTGAATTCAGTAGTGAGCCTCTTCGTCTTGCCTGTCTGTTGTGCAAGGAGTCCTGTGGAGTTATAGTTGTTCAATTTGTTGTAAATTCCAGGGGAGATTTCCAGACTCACCTCACACCGCCATTTTGATGATGTCCGATTTTTTTTTGTCCTTGTAATTTTCATATCTATAGTCAACCAAATCTGGCACTATTTTCCTCCCTAGAATTGTGTTTTGGTATGTGGATCTAGCAGAAGAAAATGGAAAACTAGACCCAGTATCTATAGACAAAAGGAGTCACTTTAACATTTTGGAGAAATGCTCTACATTCTGTATTTCTCTTCTGTCTCACCCAATCAGATGGAGAATTCGATATGCTCAGTTCAATATGCTTACCTATACTTCAGTAAACTCAATTCAATATACTTACCTATTCTTCAAGAGTCAAGGCCCTGGTTCAACCGTATAGGGACCCATGTTCCTTCCTCTTTCAGGATTATTGTGATGTCCATTGCCAGTTAATTGTCCATGAGCACCTCAGGTGGCACAAAAAGATAATATTCAGGAAGAAGAGCATGGAGTGACCAAAGGCACTTGCCAGTTGGCTAAATGACAAGACAGGACTATAGAAAACTGGGTTCCCAAAAAGAGGACATTACAAAGGCATTCTGTACATAGGGTTTAGTGGTACCCTGAAAGGATACTAAATGCCCAGCATGTTCCCAGGCCTGCAGAATGGCCACTAAACCAGAGCAACTCTCAATGAACTGACTTATGCTAGGACAAGACAGTAGCTAGAGGTCCTGGATGATTGAGGTCATTACTGACCTCCATGCTTCTTTCTATATGGGTGCTTAGGGACTATGACCAAAGCAGCTAACACCTGTTATAAAGTGAATTGACATGATCCCTTCAAGAGCTGTGGATGGCCAGGCTCTTTATCAAGAGCAGATAGACCAGTAGCCAACCAGCTAATTAAACTAATACTGGAGTATCCACATAGAGAACAGATTTTTTTCTACATGCTTTACCATCTAGCTTTCTAGAATGGTGGAGTCCAGTGGAAAAGTATTATAACTATTATTTTAGTAGCGGTAGCCCCCATATTATAAATAAAATGTATTTCAAAGGTTTAATGGCTTGGAACTCAAACCATATTTTTCCTGTAGAATTAATGTTATGCATTAATTTTCAGTTTCCTATCCATCCCATAAAAACCTATTAATCCTCCAGTGCAGCTGAGTTACAATATTATGATAGTATTTGGAATTCTATATTCTTATTCAATATTAGCTGCTGGGGGCCATGCATATAGAAGTAAAGAGGAGAAGAAGAATGAGGAAGAGAATTCTACAATCCCTGCTCCTCTCTCAGGAACAGTCATGGCCTGCTTGAGGCAAATTTTCAAACATGCCAAATTGTTCCTGAAAAATACCCACCTTCCTTTCTACACCTTTCCCAGTCAGGGTTATAGTGCCTTTTAGGCTACTCTAAGCTCCCAACTTGACAGCTCCCTAAATTACCTTCGCATCTCCAGTCCTCCCATGGCTTTCGAATTTCTTATTCTCATCACTCTCCATAAAATTATTATTTCATCACAGGAGTAAAAAACCTAGCTCATCCACCCCTATTCCAAACTAGTTCAGCTTCATGACTTTCCAGGCTCTGTCGATAGCAATAAAATTTCTATTCAGTTAAGTTTATACAGCCCAGAGTCCTCTTAGATGCCTTTTTCCCTTGCTCCATGCAGCTCAGCCATCAAATATCTTGTTGATATTACTTCTAGAAGAAGGTCTTTGGATATCACCATCTCATCAGTGTAAGGAAACCTTTGACAGCTGCAGATTTAGAATCAGTATATCTCTCACTTGAATTATAGCAGCAGCATCCTGACTGCTATCATTACCTAGTTCCTCCCTCTTTCCTTCGCTGATAGATGAAACTTTCTAAAGCATAGCTTTAATCACTTCCTCTATCCTTCTCCCCAAATTTACCAGCGGTTCTCTTAACACATAATAGTTACTCTTACTCCATTTAGTTTACACAAACAAGATGAAGTAGATATCCATATTCCCACTTTGAAAACTAGGAAAAATAATTTACTGAAGGTCACCTGCCTGCTCAGTAACGCAGTCAAGATTTGAATTCAAGCTTGTGTCCAAAGACCATGGTCTTTTCACTCTACGCCACATCCCGATGTAGCCCAGATACCTTAGGTTAGTGTTCCATTATCTTCCAGTTTACTTTCCCATCATCTCACACCTCTTCTCTTTATAGCCACTCTATGAGGTCAGACAATTAAGTTCATGAACTTGTTGCAACAATGTTGCTAATCTTGTTTGATATCAGAGGGATTATTCATCATGAATTTGTACCAACTGAACAAACAGTTAACTACATTTACTATTTGGAAGTGCTGAAAAGACTGCATGAAAAAGTTTGATGACTTGACATTTTTGCCAACAATTCATGGCTCTTGATTCACGACAATGCACCAGCTCACACAACACTGCCTGTGAGGGAGTTTTAGCCAGTAAACAAATAACTATATCGGAACACCCTCCATTCTCATCTGATCTGGCCCCCAATGACTTCTTTCTTTACCCGAAGATAAAGGAAATATTGAAAGGAAGACATTTTGATGACATTCAGGACATCAAGGATAATACGACAACAGCTTTGATGGCCATTCCAGAAAAAGAATTCCAAAATTGCTTTGAAAGGTGGACTAGGTGCTCGCATCAGTCCATAGCTTCCCAAGGGGTGTACTTTGAAGGTGACCATAATGATATTCAGCAATGAGGTATGTAGCACTTTTTCTAGGATGAGTTTGTGAACTTAAGTGTCCAATCTCATATTCCCACCTAGCCAGACTACTTGCTGCTTCCCAAACCTGCCCTGGATTCTACTGCCTTTGTCTATGATTTTTGCTGGATAGTGAGTATTTTCCTTGTCAGAGCCCAATTCAAATGCTATTTCCTCAACAAACCCTTCCCTTCTACCACCTCCCTTCACCTACAAATACACCCAAACACCATCCAAATGTTCTCTGCCTTTTCTGAATTACCACAACACTAATTGTACCCTGTATTATAGTTATTTCAGTGGGGCTTACCACCACAACTACTACTTTAAGACCTTCAGTCCTAGCAAGTGGAGGTGTTCATGGTAGGGATTCAGTTGTTTAAGGCATGAATCATTAGTGAATATTAAGAATGCAAGGTAAACAAGGCTAAATGTCATGGTGAGGAGTTTCTATTTTATGAGAAAGCTCCCAGAGGATTTTAATAAGAGGAAGGCCATCACAAATGTTGTGTTTTAGAATAACTAATGAAGATTCAAAATCAAGGTTAGAGGAAAGCTGTGCTGGATGCAAGTTCAGCTCTATTATGCATTAGCTCTATGACTTTGGGCAAGTCACTTTACTAATAACAGCCTTATCAAGGCATAATTTACATAACACAAAAATCACCCCTTTGAAGTGGAAAATTCAATGTTTTAAAATATGTTCACAGTGTGTTGCAAGCATCAACCCTATCTGATTCCAGAATATCTTAATTACTCTGAAAAGAAATCTCATATCCATTAGTAGTCACTTCCCATTTCTCCCCACACCTGCCATCACCGTTGACCTTAGACAAGTTACTTGCCTCTCTGACAGTCTTCTAGTTTGTAAAATGGGGATAAGAATAGTACCTACTTTACAGTGTTCTTATAAAGATTGAATGAATTAGTTTACACACAATGCTTGAAAATATAACTGACATATAGCATTCAATAAATGTCAACCAACATTATAGCATCATATAGCATCATAACTGTCATTAGGACACTACACCCAGTGGCATTTCTAAACATATACTTATGACATTGACCCTTGCTTTGCATGATTTGAGTAAGTCAAGCATTTGCTTGGAACTGAAGTGAGTAACCTTCTATAAACTAGACTCGAATGGCAATTCTCACATATTAATAATAAACTGGATTCTATAATTTCCCTAGGTGGACATACAAATAAATAATTGCTTTTGCAATGCATTTGACATTGTGCAAGTAAAGCCCTTTGTAGTCACACAGTTAACTAAACAGAAAACATATAGATTGCTTGGGATAACAGTTTTGTGGGAAATAAGTGCAATATCATTGCATCTTTTTTTTTTCCTTAGGAATCTATTTCTCTCTGCTCCTAGGTTCAGCTTATTGGAAACAGTTAGGGGAGAGAGTCAGAGCTGTATATGCACATCAGTGCTTTGCCTGTCTCCAGTCCCCTCAGACACAGTCTGATCCCTGATGGCGTCTGGTTGTAGGGAGGTTGCATTGGGTTGATTGCTGGTGAAGCACTGTGCCTGCTGCCTGTCATCTCAAGTCTTGAGCTCAGGGAAATAATTACTGAAACTTCTGCAGTCAGGAGCAGAAAGGGAATCAGGGCAACCAACACGACAACCTAATGACAGCCTAAAAAGGAAACAGCAATTTCTCTTAGAACCAAGGAATCAAGGGGCTTGCACAGGCCCCTCAACAAGCCATCCATATCCTAGTTCATTCCTTAGCCTCTAGGAAGGTCTATAGTGAAATCACTTAGGACAAACTGATGTGAAGCCCCCACCCCTGCACTTTTTGCTGTTTAGTCCATTTCTTAACACAGGGGAGATGGACTTTAGGACACTTGAACATTTAAGTGGAGTTTAGAGGATAAAGCCCTAGATAGGAAATCTTCTCTCCTAAAATCCCTCATTCCCCAGCATGGAAGACCCAAGAAACAAAAGTGCAGGAAGAAAAAAGCCAAATAGCAACAGCTCCCTTGTGCCAGCTAAGTGTTGCTTAGCAGAGCAACCTGGGTATTGAATATGGGTATTGCCTCATGGAAGCAGTAGAATGAGCAACACAAAGACAAGGAAAGCTAGCAGGAGCCTTTAGTCCAATCTTAGAGAAAGGCTCTGATGCTCTTATGAACATTTGAGACATTCTGATAAAATGATTTCCTTTGTTGCTGACAATAATTAAAAATAATTTATGAAGCCAAAGGATGATATGTACTCAGCCAAAGGTGAGAGCTTAATGGGAACTCTGAAAATAATTGCATTAGTACATTTTAAAACCTAGGATTGTGCTCTAAACCTCCTTCTTCTCTTCCCCCAAATTCTGTTCTCTAGTTGGACCCGGTTTCATTCCTTCCACCAAAAAGTTCTTCCATCCCCATTTTGTAAAATTAGACTTCCATTCTCCCTGGTCATCATTAAAATTTGTGGTCTTTATTATTATTTAGTCTTAACTACATAAAATCTGATTGAACTAATTCAAGCTTAGGTAGGGATGATAGAGAGCTCTTGAATAATCTTGACTCGGCATTTTAAAAAATCAGGTTCATCCAAATTAATTTTTGATCCTGGAAAAAATTGAAACTAAGTGATTTAATGAGATTTTTTGGAGGAAATGTTTGGGGAGGTAAGGGGTGCCTCTTAGTGCCCTTCAAATCACATACTATACTACTTTGTAGCCCACAATGCTTTTGCTACATTCTAACTAATGTCATTAGTGACATGGAATATGGTCACAACCTCAAAAAGCCCACCAACTCAGAGGCATCGGCATTGAAGTATTAGATTCTAAATGAAAGTGAGAATCAGAGCTTTGGAAGTTTTTTATTGAGTCTCCGTAAAGCTTCCCAGCTGGTGACTTCCTGGAGGAAGGCTCGTTTCTCTGTGTTACACCTAAAGAGTAGTATGACCAAGATGAATGATTGCCTACCCTGTCTTGGAGTTTCCTTGCTGAGAAGGCAGTAGGTAAGAGATGAATAAGAAGATAAGCAACAAGATGTAGTTTAAAATTTGATAAATTAATGGGGAAAGAGAGAGCCCCTCAGTATGCGTCAGCCTCAGGCAACTGAGTAGATAGTGTTTCTCTTGCTTCTCAATTTGACAGTTGGTGAAATTCAGTATTGGCTTAATACACACAACTGTGAGATGGACACGCATTGTTCCACAAGCAAACTCACTACAGATAACAAGCGACAGTTTCTACAGTGAGGTTCCACTTGACTGGTCTGTAACTCGCAGATGCACTAAAAACACTCTATTCTAAGCTTTTTCCCTTGGAGTTTCCGCCTTTTCATCTCTTCACCAGCACCACCTTCCTCTCCCCACACAAAGACACATTATGCATTTTGCAGGGGTGATAACTATACCTACTGACTTGCAGATACACTAAAAACACTCTATTCTAAGTTTTTTCCCTTGGAGTTTCTACTTTTCCATCTCTTCAACAGCACTACCTTCCTTTCCCCAAAGACACATTATGCATTTTGCAGAGGTGATAACTATACCTACATTTAAGTATCACCATCTCTCTGAATGACAGAACAGCAAAAGAAGACCCAAAAGGAAAATTAATGACGTGAAACAATGCAAACCTTCCAAAGCAGTATGCCTGAAAACATTGGCAAGGTCTTTAATGCTGAAGGATTTAGCTGCTTAATGTCTTTAACAGAAGCAGTGATGTCTATTTTTTTGCTGTTTGATTGTGTTTTTTTTAATTAGTTTCAGATGCACAAAACAATGTTAGACATTTATCATTTATATCACTCACACTGTGTCAACCCCCCTCCCCCCATCCACTATCCGTCTGACATCACACACAGCCATTACATTTCCACTGTCTCTATTCCTGATGCTGTACTCCTCTTCTTGTAACTATATACATAATCTGTATATATAAGTGTGTGTGTATTTATATATATATATATATATATATATATATATATATAAACTTGTAGTTGTAGTTGACATTCATTATTGCTCAGCTTCAGATTCAGATGTACAGTGCAGTGATCAGGCATCTACATCTTCCCTGAGGTGGTCTCCTTAACGAGACAAGTGTCCATCTGATACCCTACAAAATCTTTACAACATTATTGATTACATTCCACAAATTAACTTTCGTCAATCCTGTGGTTACTGACTGTGCTTTCTAATCCCTTCACCTTCCCCCTTATCCCCACCCTCCCTCCCATCTAGCAACCCTCAGTTTTTCCTCTATGTCTCTGAAACTGTTTCTGATTAGTTCATTCATTTATTCTTTTCTTTAGATTCCACATATAAGTGAGATCATATGGTATTTGTCTTTCTCTGTCTGAGTTATTTCACTTAACATAATTTTCTCTAGGTCCATCAATGTTGTTGCAAATGGTAAGATTTCATTCTTCTTTATGGCTGCATGATACTCCATTGTATAAATGTATCACCGTTTCTTAATCCAGTCATCTACTAATGGGCATTTCGGTTGTTTCCATGTCTTGGCTATTGTGTATAGTGCTGCAATACAAATAGGGGTGCATACATTTTTTTGAATTAGAGTTTTGGATTTCTCCAGATAGATACCTAGGAGTGGAATTGCTGGATCATAAGGTAGTTCCATTTTCAGATTTTTGAGATACCTCCATACTGTTTTCCACAGTGGCTGCACCAGTCTTCAATCCCACCAACAGTCCACAAAGGTTCCCTTTTCTCCACATCCTTGCCAGCATTTGTTGTTTGTTGATTTATTGATGATAGCCATTTTTACTGGGGTGCGGTGGTATCTCATTGTGGTTTTTATTTGCATTTCTCTAATGGTTAGTGAGGTTGAGCATTTGTTCATGTCTGTTTGCCATCTGTATGTTCTCTTTAGGAAAATGTCTCTTCATATCCTCTGCCCTTTTTTAAATTGTGTTGTTTGTTTTTTTGGAGTTGAGTTCAGTGAGTTTTTTATAAATTTTGGATATTAACCCCTTATACGCTATGTCATTGCAAATATGTTCTCCCATTCAGTAGGATCAAGTTTGTTTTACTGATGGTTTCCTTTGCTGTGAAAAAATTTTTACTTTAATGTACTCCCACATGTTTATTTTTTCTCTTACTTCCCTTGCCCGAGGGCATATATCAGTAAAAATCTTACTCAGGGTAACGGCTGTAAAGTTTCTTCCTATACTTTCTACTAGGAATTTTATGGTTTTAGATCTTACACTTAAGACTTTAAGCCATTTTGAATTTATTTTTGTATGTGGTGTAAGGAGGTGATCCAGGTTCGATTTTTTGCATGTGTCTATACAGGTTTCCCAGCACCATTTATTGAATAAACTGTCTTTACCCCACTGTACATTCTTGCTTCTATTGTTGTAGATTAAATGACCATACAGGCATGGATTTATTTATGTGCTCTCTATTCTGTTCATTGATCTATGTGTCTGTTTTTTTTGTTGTTGTTGCTGTTTTAATTTTATTTTATTAAATTTATTGGGGTGACAATTATTAGTAAAATTATATAGATTTCAGGTGTACAATTCTGTATTACATCATCTATAAATCCCATTGTGTGTTCATCACCCAGAGTCAGTTCTCCTTCCATCACCATATATTCGATCCCCCTTACCCTTATCTCCCACCCCCCACCCCCCACCCCCCTTAACCTCTGGCAATCACTAAACTATTGTCTGTGTCTATGAGTCTCTGTTTCTCATTTGTTTGTCTTGTTCTTTTGTTGTTTTTGGTTTATATACCACATATCAGTGAAATCACATGGTTCTCTGCTTTTTCTGTCTGACTTATTTCGCTCAGCATTACTCTCTCAAGATCCATCCATGTTGTCACAAATGTTCCTATATCATCTTTTCTTACCGCCGAATAGTATTCCATTGTGTATATATACCACAGCTTCTTTATCCATCCATCTATCGAAGGACATTTTGGTTGTTTCCATGTCTTGGCCACTGTAAACATATGTGTCTGTTTTTATACCAGTATCATTCTGTTTTGATTACTGTAGCCTTGTAGTATAATTTGATATTAGGTATCGTTATACCTCCCACTTTGTTCTTAATTCTCAAGATTGTCGAGGCTCTCCAGGGTCCTTTATGGTTCCATATAAATTTTAGGATTATATGTTCTATTTCTGTGAAAAACGTACTTGGTACTTTGATATGAGTATAGGTGATAATTCCTTTTTGAATGTTTTGTAAAATTCATCTGTAAAGCCATCTGGTCCAGGGCTTTTGTTTGTTGGGAGATTGTTGATTACTGATTCAATTTCCCTGGTGGTAATCAGTCTATTCAGGTATTCCGTTTCTTCTTGAGTTAGCCTTGGAAGGTTGTATGCTTCTAGAAAATTGTCCATTTCTTCCAGATTGTGACATTTCTTGGCATATATTTGCTCATATTTTTTGTATTTCTGTGGTGTCTGGTGTGACTTCTCCTCTTTCATCTCTGATTTTATTAATTTGGGTCCTCTCTCTCTCTTTTTTTTTTTATGAGTCTCGCTAAAGGTTTGTTGATATTGTTTATCTTTTCTAAAAACCAATTCTTGGATTCATTGATATTTTGTATTGTTTTTCTGGTTTCTATTTCATTTATTTCTGCTCTGATCTTTATTATCTCTTTCCTTGTACTCCCTTTGGGCTTATTTTGCTGTTCTTTTTCCAGATCCCTTAAGTGTGAAGACAAACTGTTGATTAGTGCTTTTGCTTGTTTCTTTAGGTAGGCCTGCAATGCTATGAATTTCCCTCTTAGGACTACTTTCACTGCATCCCATAGATTTTGGGTCATCGTGTTTTCATTTTCATTTGTCTCGAGATATCTTTTGATTTCTTTCTTAATCTCATGGTTGACCCCTTCATTATTTAGTAACATGGTATTCAGCCTACATGAATTGGTGTGTCTTCCCGTTTTTTTCCTGTAGTTCATTTCTAATTTCATAGCACTGTGGTCAGAGAAGACAATTGGTATGATTTCAATTTTCTTAAATTTATCAAGACTTGTTTTGTGGCCTAACATGTGGTCTATCTTGGAAAATGTTCCATGTGCGCTTGAGAAGAACATGTATTCTGCAGCTTTGGGGAGAAATGCTCTGAAAATACCAATTAAAGCCAACTGGTCCAATGTGTCATTTAAGGCCATTGTTTCCATATGGATTTCTGACTAGAAGACCTGTCCCTTGTTGTCAGAGTTGTGTTGAAGTCCACTGCTATGATAGTGTTAGAGTTGGTCTCTGTCTTTATGTCACTTAATATCTGTTTTATATATTTAGGTGCTTCTATGTTGGGTGCATAGATGTTTACTAGGATTACGTCTTCTTGGATCGATCCCTTTATTATTATATAGTGCCCATCTTTGTCTTTTAATATATTCTTCATTTTAAAGTCTATTTTGTCAGATATAAGTATTGCAACTCCAGCTTTTTTCTCATTTCCATTTGCATGAAACATCTTACTCCAACCCTTCAATTTCAGCCTGTCTGTGTCTTTTATTCTGAGGTGAGTCTCTTGAGTACAGCATATACAAGTGTCTTGCTTTCTTATCCACTCAGCCATCCTACCCTACGACTTTTGATTGGAGCATTTAATCTATTTAAATTTACAGTGATTATTGATAGGTACATAGTTATTGCCATTTTTAAATTTGTTTTCATCTTTCTTCTGTTTAGAGAAGCCCATTTAATATTTCCTGCAATGCTGGCTTGGTGGTAATAAATTCCTTTAGCTTATTCTTTCCTGGGAAGCTTTTTATCTCTCCTTCAATTTTAAATGATAGCCTTGCTGGATAAAGCAATCTAGGTTGTCGGCCTTTGTTTTCCATCACGTTGAGTATCTCCTGCCACTCCGTATTGCCTGCAATGTTTCCGTAGAAAAGGCATTTGATAATCTTATAGGAGTTCCCTTGTATGTAACCCACTGTCTCTCTCTTGATGCTTTTAGGATTATCTCTTTGTCTTTAACTTTTGCCATTTTAACTATAATGTGTCTTGGTGTGGAACTGTTAGGGTTTATCCTAGTTGGAACGCTCTGTACTTCCTAGGTTTGTATGTCGATTCCCTTCACCAGGTTAGGGAAGTTTTCGGACATTATTACTTCAAATATGTTCTTGATCCCTTGCTTACTTTCTTTACCTTCTGGTATTCCTATGATGCACATGTTGTTGGGCTTGATGTTATCCCAGAGCTCTCTTAAACCATTTTCATTGCTTTTTATTCTTTTTTCTTTTTGTTTTTCCATTTGGGTTATCTCTGCTAACTTGTCTTCTAAGTCGCTGATTCGATCCTCTGCTTCATCTAACCTGCTGTTAATTCCTTCAAGTGTGTTCTTTATTTCAGTAATTGTATTCTTTAGTTCTAACTGGTTGTTCATTATGATTTCTCTATCCTTCTTTATGTTGTCACTAAGCTCTTTAAACATTTTTATCATCAGTGTTCTGAATTCTGTCTCTGATAGGTTGATTACCTCTATTTCATTTGGTTCCAGTTCTCGAGGTGTCTTCTGTTCTTTTATTTGGGACATGTTTCTTTTCTTCCCCATTCTGGCTGACTCTCTATGTTTGCTTCAATGTATTAGGTAGATCGCAGTTCTTGGTTTTTGCTGGGTTATCTTATGTAGTATGTGTCCTTTATATTTGACTTGCACCACTTCCTTCTTCTCCTGTGCATGTGCTAAAAGGTGACCCGTGTGTTGGGTATATTGTCCTTTAAAGTTGATCTTTAATTGCTTTTAGCTTGTGAGTAAGTGGGATTAACTCCTAGGCTGACTACTTGTGAGACTTGACTCTGCCCTCAGCAGGATATTCTGCTGCATGAGGGTTGACCCCTTAAATGAGGCTTGGCCTCTATGGGCTCTTGTTCCTGTAGAGAATTCCCTCTGGGTGTGAACTGTAGGTCAAACATGGTAATACTCTGGTTTGATCTGGAGAAGGCCTCTGGGTGTGTTGAATCTTGTGTCTCTTGAGCTGGGCCCTGGTTTAGGGCAATTTCATAACTAAGCAAATCACCCAGCATGACAACAACAACAAAAACAACAAAGAGAAAACCAAACACACTCACATATACAAACAACTGATAACCCATACTCAACACAGGCAAAAATATAAAAAATACAAAGAAAAAAAAAAAGCAATACAAAAAAAAGCAGCACCAGTCTAGGCTTCAGCAAGTAATCTCCAGGTTATCCTCTGCTGTAACAAAGAGTCCTCTGCATATTTTGCAGGCAGTGCTGGTCACCTGGTGCTCAGAGTGACCTTGGGACTGCAGATTTAGATGAATGGGGCTAAGGGGTATGGATGATAGTTTCACGAAGTCAGTGCAGTTTCTTTTTTTTTAATTAAACTTTATTGGGGTGACAGTTGTTAGTAAAGGTACATAGATTTCAGATGTACAATTCTGTATTACATCATCTATAAATCCCCTTGTGTGTTCACCACCAAGAGTCAGTTCTCCTTCCAACACCATATATTTGATCCCCTTTACCCTCATCTAAACCCCCCCCATCTCCTTACCCTCTGGTAACCACTAAACCATTGTCTGTGCCTATGAGTTTTTGATTCTCATTTGTTGTTGTTTTTTTTCTTTTGTTCTTTTTGGTTCATATACCACATATCAGTGGAATCCTATGCTTCTCTGCCTTCTCTCTCTGACTTATTTTGCTTAGCATTATAATCTCAAGATCCATCCATGTTGTCACAAATGGTCCTATTTCACCTTTTCTTACCACCAAATAGTATTCCATTGCGTATATATACCACAACTTCTTTATCCATTCATCTATCGAAGGACATTTTGGTTGTTTCCATGTCTTGGCCACCGTAAACAAAGCTACAATCAACACTGAAGCACATGTGTCTTTATGGATAAATGTTTTCAGATTTTTTGGATAGATACCCAGGAGAAGGATGGCTGGGTCATATGGTAATTCTATTCATAATTTTTTGAAGAACCTCCGCACTGCCTTCCATAACGGCTACACCAGTCTGCATTCCCACCAGCAGTGTATGAGGGTTCCTTTTTCTCCACAGCCTATCCAACACTTGTTACTATTTGTCTTGTTGACGACAGCCATTCTGATTGGGGTGAGGTGATATCTCATTGTGGTTTTGATTGATTTGCATTTCTCTCATGATTAATGATGTTGAGCATTTTTTCACATGTGTATTGACCATTTGTATGTCCTCTTTTGAGAAATGTCTCTTCAGGTGTCAGTGCAGTTTCTGCTCTTACCAGCACATATGCACACTGAGAGTAACACAACCAGCCCTGTGCCCAGGTATCCTGAGTCTTAGGGCATTTCTTCCGTGTATGTGTGTGTGTGTGTGTGTGTATCTGGCGGGCGGGAGATTTCGGAGCTGTTGAAAGCCCAAAGCTGCACCTGCCACCTACTACTGATCCCTGTGAGTGTCTCCACAGTTGTAATTGCACTGCCCTAGGCAGGCCAGAGAAGGTCAGGACTGGCGATGGAGGAGTCTTCTCTCTCCCAGGTCAGCAGTGTCACACTCTTACTGCAGGCCAGAAAAGGTGGGGGCTGGGGGTGGAGAAGTCTTCTCTCTCCCAGCCCAGTAGTATCACACTCTTCTTCTCTCTCCCAGCCCAGTAGTATCACACTCTTCCCAGCCTCTTCCCTGGGTCAGAGCTTCATGCTGGGTCTTTCCAGATCCTGAGCAGTACGGCTCCTCTGTAATCTGACACTACTCCTCAGTTCAGGGGCCAGCTTAAGTCTCTGGAAGGACAGAGGTAGGATTGGGAGAGTGGGGGGAGGGGCCATGTATGGAGTTTACGTCCTTTGTCTGACCTAGGGCCCAGTTGGAGGTCTCAGATGGGGTTACTGCCTCAAATGCTGGATATGCTGCTCTCTTGGCAGGAGAGATCAGCTGTGGGATGCAGGGAAAGAGCCCACCTCCTGGCTTTTGTGGTCTCTGTTCCGTCCTGTGATCCCCTGCGTCTCCACAGCTGCAGATGCCGGTCGGTCGTGTCTCCACTCTGCTCCCTTCCCTCTTCCCCTGCTCATTGAATTTGCTCACCTTCAAGTAATCCTCTTATGAGTCTCTTAGCAGTTCTGTGTGATGAGCAGAGAGGCCTTTGATGTTCAATTTGTGATAAGCTCTGGAGGAGAACTCAAGAAGTCCACCTCGCTGCTGCCATTCCTATGACCCAGTGATGTCTATTAGTAATTGTTATTTTTATCTCTCCATTGACACCTACCCTGTTTTTTAACCTGCCCAGAACACCTACCCAAGTGATTCTCCATCATGATTGTGAACCACAATTACTAAAGGAATGTTTTTTTGTTTTTTTGTTTGTTTGTTTTTATGGAAGCCCAAGCAGATGATAAAAGCAAGGTTCTCAGAATATTCTCATGTAGCCAGGGACATGCCTCCCTTCATCCTGTCATCCAGAAAACTTCCATCCATCTTTCAAGATTTAGCTTAGGTGTAAACTTCTGTGAGATACACTTCCTTGGGAGCTTAGGCAGTATTATGTATATATGCATACATGTATGTGTATACATCAACGTTATAAACCATAAAATACTTTTTTTACAGAAGTAATTTTAGAGATCTTATTTGTTCCAATGGTTTTCAAATTTTTTCTTACCATAGAACTCTCTTCTATTATAAACTCGTGTTCATAAGCCCAATGTATAAAACAAACATCAGTAGAACCTGGTAGAGAAAGAAAGGAGAAAAACTGCCTTCTCCACCTCTTCAGACCTTGAAGCAGCTACACAGTACAATTGAAAACCACAGTTCTGGTCAACCTTCCAATTTACTGAGGAGTTAATTATGGTCTGGAGAAGTAAATCAACTTGCCCAAGGTTACACAGCATGTAGTCAATCGAGATCAAAAATTCAAATTTCCTTATTTGAAGTCCTATGCTCTTTCCAACGTACTTGATATGATAAAGATGGAAAACAGCACCATGTCCAGTAAGTTCTGGAGAAAACCAAAATTATAGGAGAGAATAATAATATTAACAGTTAATGCATCTTGAGCACTAACTATATGCTAAGCACTTTTACTTATTTACTTCTGGCTATGCTCTGATTGTTTTAAAGTGCCATCGCCTGAGTTAAAGTATTGTACCTGTTTCGTTTACATGTCTATAAGTGTCTTTTGAACACATACGCCAACTTTTCCTCTTCACTCCTACTAATGCCTTAATTCAGGGCCACATTATATCTCTTTGTTAAAAAAAAGTAACAAGTAACAGCTTTGTTGAGGTATAATTCAGATACCATAAAATTCACTCTTTTAAATAGTAGACAATACAATGGTTTGTAGTATATTTTTAGAGTTGTACAGCCACCCCCACCATTTAATTTTGGAATATTTTCATCATCCCAAAAAGAAACCCCATACCCATTAATATTCACTCACCATTCTCACTCCATAAGCCTTGGCTTCCACTAATCTACTTTCTATCTCTATCAATTTGCCTATACTGGACATTTCTTATAAATGTAATCATACAATAGGTGGTCTTTTATGACTGCCTTCTCTCAGAATATTTTTTTCAAGGCTTATCAATGTTGTAGCATTAATTAGTGCTTTATTCCTTTTTATGACTGAATAGAATTCCATTGTGTTGATATGCTACTTTTGTTCATCCATTCATCAGTTAATGGAATCTTTATTATCTCTTATTTGAACCACTGAAATAGTATTCTGACTGGTGTTCTTACCTCCATTATTCCCTCCATTCTTCTCACTGCCATTAGGAATATTTTGTAAAAGTACTTATTTGTCATCACTACCTAAGTGGTTCCTTATTCTAAGCAAGAAATCACAAACTTAACTGCCTCTAGAATCAAGGCAGTCATGAAAATTTGTGAAGTTGTGAGATACAAGACAATTTTGTGTGTGGATTCAGTGGTCAGTTGGAAAGTGTAAGCCCTGCTTAAATACATTCAAATTTGAATTAAACAACAACAAAAATGACAACAACAACAACACTGTGCTCATATAACAAATAATCAGGCTGCTTTTCTCCATACCTGGTCTAAAGGAGAAAAGCCAAACCACTTAGCAAGGCTCTTAATCATTATCTGACCCCAATCTTATCTCCTGGTTTCTCTCCTACTTTTCTTCTTCCTTCTCCCTTCTATTCCCTCCTACTCCATACTTCAGCCACATAATATTATTGGAAGAGCCCAAATTAACCCTTTGTACTTTCAGGCCTTCATGCCTTCTTGTTCCTTCTGCCTAGAGGGCCCTCCTTCTACTTCTCTTCCCAAGTTAATTCTCCATCCTTCAAGATACTGCTTGAACGTCACCTACTCCACCACCCTTTGTAGTATACCTGTATTATCACACCTATCACATTGTAATGGAGAATCCAACATTCAGGTCTATCTCCCCTATCATACTCTGAGCTCCTCCAAGGCAGGGACTGTTCTAGTTGTTGTTCTATTTTTAGAAACCATCAAAATACCAATGAAACTCTTGTGGTAGGTTGTTGGTTTTCTTGTCCCACAGAGCATGTGTTTCCAGCTATCAATATTCTCCAGCTAGTTATTGTCTGGGCATGGATACTCCTCTCTGTCCAATAGTCCACATAGAGGAGGCTGCTGATGCTATATTTGGCCAAAAAGAAGGGAATACTACCTTCCCCTGGATCATATATTCACTGGACCCCAAGGAAGGTTTGAGCAGTTCTTGGTCCAACACCATCTGAAGTTGGTGTGTTGGGATCTGAAATTTGACACTGTGATCCTGGCCTAGCTACTTCAGTGTCCTGTACTACACAAGGGATGAACTTTAATGTCTAGGCCTGGGAAATGAAGTAAGGTGGTCCCAACTGAATGATCTCTGGGAATTTGGAGAGTTTTCCTTATGAACTTACCACATTCTCCAACTCCCTGCATTCTGTCTGCCTTCCCACAGTCCTCAACCTTTTCTCTTTATTTTGTCCCCGCCTCCTCTATCTCTCTTACCCCTTCTCTCAGTCATTTCTCACAACAGCAATAAATAAGCCTCAAAACCCATCAGTTCTTCCTCTGACTTCTAAATTTTGCAGCCTCAGAGGATCCACTGAATGTCAACATATTTTCTCCTTTTCTCAGTTCCTGCTGGTCTGCAGAGGCCAGGGTAGGTCATTGCAGAGGTAAGCATTGGTCACAAAGAGGACAGGGTACACTTATGAATTTCTACTCAAGTCTGTGGGCTTGTTCACCCCCACCAATGTCTGTGATTAAACAGGCTCTTCTATGGTTATTAGAAATTCACTTTCACCCTTAAAATAATCAGGACTCTATTTCTTATGAACTAGTACCCCTGATTTTTATTACAGCATGCTAAGAGGACATTTGCCACCTCCGAGCCCAGAGTCTTTTGTTCTTTTCTATCTTTCTCTTTCCCTCCCTCCATCCTTTCCTCCCTCCGTCCCTTCCTTCTTTTTTCCAGAAGCAGTAGGAGGTAGAGAATGGGAAAACAATCAAACTTAGTTTGTCATACATTTTATTTATCCAAAACAAAGGTCTCAGCAAGGATAATTTCTACTATTGAAATACAATTCCACATGTTTATTGAGTGGCTTCTATGTGTCAGACAGTATCCTGATAGTGATTTGTTTCAATGAGCTAGTATTATAAAATTTCACCAGAACTGGCAAAATCAAGAGACTTAAGATTTTATGCCAAAACCTAGGATTTGCTCCAAAGAATAAGTTTTTATTATACAAGGTCAATTACATTTGATACAATCAAAAGGTTTGATTATTTTGGTAACAATCTAGAAATACTGCTACCAGTGTTCTTTGTACAACTCTTCAACCAATAAACCAGTATAGATTGATCACCTACTATGTCCAGGCACTATTGACCATCATGGCTACCATGATGAAAAAGATGCCTATGTCTCATGGATGAAGCAAATATATACACTACTAAATGTGTTACAGTGTATTGAGTGATGTATCAAAATATGAACAAAGTGATTTAGTGAAGAAAGCAGAGGTTTGCAAACTGCCTACCACCTGTTTTCGTAAATAAAGATTTATTAGCATACAGATATACCCATTTATTTACTTATTGTCTATGGCTACTTTTGTGTTACAATGGCAGAGTTGTTGCAATAAAGACCATGTACCACAACACCAAAAATATTACTACCTGGCCCTTTACAAAGTTTACCAATTCCTGCCTTACAGAAACCAAAACTGGGGTAACCTGAAAAGGCATCAGATAGATGTCATTTAAGCTGGAAATTTTAAAATTAGTCTTACATTTCTAGTGGACAAGAGAGGAAAGGAGATTACAGGCAGAAAGATCATAGGCAAAGGTTGAGCAGAGATATGGAGGTATAGAAAAGCAAGGCCTTTACTAAAAACTATTGAATTATACAAATACTTTAAATATGTAAATTGTATAGTGTCATGCAGGGTCTCTGGTCCTGCTCCCCACATAAGAACGCAGGGTATGGTGAGGCCAAGAAGGAACACCCACGAAGCCATAGATAGGGGAGCCATACCACTATAGTCTCACTGGCGGCTGGGTTGGAGACACAGGAAGCAGGAGCCAAACGATCCACAACCCACCATCCGCTTCTCTGCCAACCAACCTCACTTGCTAACTACCATCCGCCTCTCTGTAATCCGCAATCCGCGCTTGCTAGCTCAGCCACCATCTGCTGCTAGCATAACCATGGCAGTTGTATTAGTGGCCAATGGCTCACTGGTTACAGCTGACGGCCAAATAGCCACAGCTGATGGCCATCCAATCACAGTTGATGGCCATTTACTACCTGAGCCAGCACCTTTCCACGTGAGGGCGAGAGCCTGGAAACTGCACTCCTGGCTCTGTCCCCACATATAGCATGTGAATTATATGTGAATAAAGTTGTTTTTTAAAAAGTTGCCTTCTCGGGAAATGGTCCAATGAGACTCAATGGAGCACTGTATTGAGTGGGACAATTCTATGTTGTACATTACAAGATGTTTAACCTCTGCTTCCCACCCATAAATACCAGTAGAGTCCTACAGGTCCTATGACAACCCAAATCACTACAACCTACTTCCAAACAGCGCCTAAGAAGGCAGTAACAGGCTCACTGAGAGCCCTTGAGCAGGCATGAAGAGGCATTCCCAGGAGGGTGAAGTTTAACAGCATTCAAATAGTAACATTTCAACATGTTAGGAGTATTAGAAAGTAGAAATAAAGTTCTCTCTTCTCCAAACTCTCAAGGTCAGCCAACTCTAAGCAGCAGTAATGTTTCCTGGGTGTGGGGACAGAGCCCCAGAGAGCACTTTCCAGGCTCTCAGCCTCACATAGAAAGGTGCTGGCTCAGGTAGTAGATGGTAATCAGCTGTGACTTGTTGGCCATCAGCTGTTACAGGTTAGCCATCAGCCTCCTGTGTCTCCAATCCAGCCACCAGCGAGACTATAGAGAGTGGTGTGTCACGCAGTGTGGCATGGCATGCGGTGTCTCTGGTCCCACTCCCTACATAAGAATGCAGTATATGGTTGTCGTGCGGGAGACCCTGCTCGCTGCACCATTTGTCAGGCAGGGAGGCCTGCGGGGTCTCTGCTCCCGCTCCCCGTACAAGAACGCAGGATATGGTGAGGCCAAAAAGGAACACCCACAGAGCCATAGGTAGGGGAGTCATACCACTATATTCTCTCTGGCGGCACTATACTCTCAATGGAGGCTGGATTCACACTGTCCACAAACTGCCATCCACACTAGCCAGCCAGTCACCATCTTCTTGCTAGCCCCCATTCTTTCTCTCTTTCCTCCGTAGCCGCAGCAGTTATATTAGCGGCTAATTGGCTAACTGGCTACAGCTGACGGCCAATCAGCCACAGCTGACGGCCATCTACTACCCGAGCCAGCACTCCTCCACGTGAGGCCAAGAGCCTGTAAACTACTTTCTGGGGCTCGGTCCCCACACTCCACCCCTACAGGCTCTCGCCTCACAATCTACGCGACAAGCGTCTTCCGCGAGGGGACCTGTGCGAGGAGCCTGGGGGTGAATGCAATATCCTGGACACAGCCAGGCTCTCTGGGCACAGCCAGAGTTTCTCAGGGCACCACCAGTGCTTCTGGGCATGGCCAGAATTCCTGGACTTCTTAGGGTACCACCTGTCTTCCCAGACACAGCCAGGGTTTCTCAGGGCACCACCAGTACTTCTGGGCACGGCCAGACTTCCTGGACTTCTTAGGGTACCACCTGTCTTCCCGGACACAGCCAGGGTTTCTCAGGGCACCACCAGTACTTCTGGGCACGGCCAGACTTCCTGGACTTCTTAGGGTACCACTAGTTTCCCCGGGCACAGCTAGGATTTCTCAGGGCACTGCCACTCTTTGTGGGCACAGCCACACTTCCTGGACTCAGCCAGGGCTTTCAGGGCACTGCCACAGCCACACTTCCTGGACACAGCCAGGGCTCTCAGGGCACTGCCACTCTCTGTGGGCACAGCCACACTTCCTGGACTCAGCCAGGGCTCTCAGGGCACTGCCACTCTCTGTGGGCACAGCCACACTTCCTGGACACAGCCAGGGCTCTCAGAGCACTGCCACTCTCTCTGGGAACAGCCCGACTTCCTGGGCACAGCCAGGGTATCTTCAGGGCTCAGCCAGACTTCCTGGAGTCAGCCAGGGCTCTCAGGGCACTGCCACTCTCTCTGTGCCTCTCAGGGTACCCTGCTGGAACAACAGCGACTCACAATCAAGGTGCTTACATATTCTCAACGGCGGCCAGTCAAGAGACAAAAGCAAATATCCCCCAGTTCCACTAACAACAGTTCCCAAACAAATAGTCAAGCGGTCCATTAAATTAGGGATGGAAGGCAATTCCCCATAGTCCATAGTCATTCACCAGGGCTGTCCTGGGGGTGAGGGACGACCTTGACCTCACCCTCATCTCCCACGGAGGACTCAGCAAGCGTTACCTCCTGGGACTACAAGTCCTGCATCCGGGCTGCCTGAGCAGGAACCTCCCGGCCCACAGGGCCGCAATGACCTTTGCTTTCTCCGGAACAACCGTGTTATACGGGGGTGTCGTGCGGGGGACCCTGCGCTGATTGGGGAACCGTCCACATCTTTCCACCTCTCCACGGGGCTTCATCTCTGCAGCAGCGGCATGGCTTTTCCTGTGCTGGTGGGAGAACCGTCCACGTCCTCCCGCCCCTCCACGGGGGTCCAGCTCTCCGGCAGCTGCTCCTCCTGGTCTTCCTCAGACTGGGTGTTCACACGCACAAACTGCTCCACCGTCCTTTGGAGAGCTTTGGCCGGCACCATACCCTGCTCGCTGCGCCATTTGTCGTGCAGGAGACCCTGCTCGCTGCACCATTTGTCAGGCGGGGAGGCCTGCGGGGTCTCTGCTCCCGCTCCCCGTACAAGAACGCAGGATATGGTGAGGCCAAAAAGGAACACCCACAGAGCCATAGGTAGGGAAGTCATACCACTATATTCTCTCTGGCGGCACTATACTCTCAATGGAGGCTGGATTCACACTGTCCGCAAACCGCCATCCACACTAGCCAGCCAGCCACCATCTTCTTACTAGCCCCCATTCTTTCTCTCTTTCCTCCGTAGCCGCAGCAGTTATATTAGCGGCTAATTGGATAACTGGCTACAGCTGACGGCCAATCAGCCACAGTTGACGGCCATCTACTGCCCGAGCCAGCACTCCTCCACGTGAGGCCGAGAGCCTGTAAACTACTTTCTGGGGCTCTGTCCCCACAATGGTGAAGCCAAAAAGGAACACCCACGGAGCCATAGATAGGGGAGTCATACCACTATATTCTTGCTGGCGACTGGGTTGGAGACACAGGAAGCAGGAGCCACACGATCCACAACCTGCCATCCATTTCTCTCTGCCAACCAACCTCACTTGCGAGCGGCAATCTGTCATGCTAGTTGCAATCCCCTCTTGCTAGCTCAGCCACCATCTTCTTCCTAGCCCCCATTTTTCTGCTAGCGTATTCACGGCAGTTGTATTAGTGGCCAATGGCTCACTGGTTACAGCTGACGGCCAACTAGCCACAGCTGCTGACCATCCAATCACAGTTGATGGCCATTTATTACCGGAGTGAGCACCTTTACACGTGAGGCCGAGAGCCTGGAAACTGCACTCCTGGCTCTGTCCCCACAGCCTTGAAGAGAAGGGAGTATATGCATTTTGAACAAAATGACAGTTACATTGTTTAGGTTGTATGTCTGAAAGCACTCAAGGACAAAGTTCACTAGCCTTGTATATTGGTGAGGGAGGGTTAGTGAGGATTTTAGTCACTTCAATTTTAAAGACCTTTTCCTGAATATGTTGAAGATTAGACTCCAATCAGCCTACCTTCTCTTTGTGCCTCCATCACATTCACAAATCAAAACATTTTCTGGGGTCCAGTTTACTCAAAATTGTTGTAATTATTGATTCATTGATTGCAAACCAGAAACCATCAACTTCTCTTAAATATAGGCAGTTTGGCCATCTGTTCCCTGTGAATTATGTAAACAAAAAAGACTTGAGAAAAGGATTTAAACGCTTTCCAACCTGGTTCTGCCTTATTTCAAAAATACAATCATCTGGCCAGAGACCTAACAGATGGCAATGCTTAAGATCTGACTTGCCAATAGAGAGTCCAGAAATAAATCCATGCTTATATGGCCACTTAATCTATGACAATGGAAGCAAGAATGTACGGTGGGGTAAAGACAGTCTATTCAATAAATGGTGCTGGGAAACTTGGACAGACACATGCAAAAAGATGAAGCTGGATCACCTCCTTACACCACATACAAAAATAAATTCAAAATGGCTTAAAGATTTAAATGTAAGATCTGAAACCATAAAATTCCTAGAAGAAAATATAGGAAGAAACTTCACAGACATTACCCGGAGTAAGATTTTTACTGATATATCCCCTCGCGCGAGGGAAGTAAGAGGAAAAATAAACATGTGGGATTACATCAAACTAAAAAGCTTTTTCACAGCAAAGGAAACCATCAATAAAACAAAAAGGGATCCTACTGATTGGGAAAAGATATTTGCCAATGATATATCTGATAAGGGGTTAATAT
This sequence comes from Rhinolophus sinicus, assembly GCF_057876585.1. Taxonomy (NCBI): domain Eukaryota; kingdom Metazoa; phylum Chordata; class Mammalia; order Chiroptera; family Rhinolophidae; genus Rhinolophus; species Rhinolophus sinicus. Next base: position 77,021,230 of record NC_142518.1, read on the forward strand.
CACAAATTTATAAAAAACTCACTCAACTCAACTCCAAAAAAACAAACAACCCAATTAAAAAATGGGCAGAGGACATGAAGAGACATTTTTCTAAAAAGGACACACAGATGGCAAACAGACATATGAAGAAATGTTCAACCTCACTAACCATTAGAGAAATGCAAATAAAAACCACAATGAGATACCACCTCACCCCAGTCAGGATGGCTATCATCAATAAATCAACAAACAACAAGTGCTGGCGTGGATGCGGAGAAAAGGGAACGCTGGTGCACTGTTGGTGGGAATGCAGATTGGTGCAGCCACTATGGAAAACAGTTTCGAGGTATCTCAAAAATCTGAAAATGGAACTACCTTATGATCCAGCAATCCCACTCCTAGGTATCTATCCGGAGAAATCCAAAACTCTAATTCAAAAATCTTTATGCACTCCTATGTTTATTGTAGCCCTATACACAATAGCCAAGGCATGGAAACAACCAAAATGCCCATCGGTAGATGACTGGATTAAGAAACGGTGGTACATTTATACAATGGAGTATTACGCAGCCATAAAGAAGAAAGAAATCTTACCATTTGCAACAACATGGATGGACCTAGAGAACATTATGTTAAGTGAAATAAGTCAGAAAGAGAAAGACAAATACCATATGATCTCACTTATATGCGGAATCTAAAGAAAAGAATAAGTGAATGAACTAATCAGAAACAGTTTTGGAAACATGGAGGGAAAAACAGAGGGTTGCTAGAGGGGCGGGGGGGTGGGGATAAGGGGAAGGTGAGAGGTTTTGGGAACGTACAGAGGGATAGTGGATGGGGGGAGGGGGGTTCACACAGTGTGAGGGATATAAATGATAAATGTCTAAGTTTTGCTTTGTCTTGTGCACCTGAAACTAATTAATAAAAAAAAAAAAAAAAGATCTGACTTGCCAACTGATGCTCTTGTGTAACATAGAAAATTCTGGTTAGAAAATGAGGTCAAAACCTCCAACCTAGTCACATTTGTTTGTCCTGACCATTTAGCTAAGGTTTTTGTTTTTGTTTCCATTATTATTATTATTATTATTATTATTATTATTATTATTACATAGGAACTACACAAAGCATCAAATAGGTTCAAGCAGTACAGAATGGTACAAAATGAAAAGTAAAATGCTCCTTCCCTGCCCCTTGTTCCCATACAAATCACTTCAGACCTTTCGTCTTTTCTGTTTAGTACCTTTGATGTTTGTGGGGACAGAGCCCCAGAAAGTAGTTTCCAGGCTCTCGGCCTCACATACACAGGTGCTGGCTCAGGTAGTAAATGGCCATCAACTGTGATTGCATGGCTATCAGCTGTGGCTAGTTGGCCGTCAGCTGTAACCAGTGAGCCATTGGCCACTAATATAACTGCTGTGGCTACGCTAGCAAAGAGAGAGAGAATGGGGGCTAGCAAGAAGATGGCGGCTGGGCTGGCAAGCGTGGATGGCAGTTTGCGGACAGTGTGGATCCAGCCTCCAGTGAGACCGTAGTGGTATGACTCCCCCATGTATGGCTCCGTGGGTGTTCCTTTTTGGCCTCACCATATCCTGCGTTCTTATGTGGGGAGCGGGAGCAGAGACCCCGCAGGCCGCCCCCACGAGAAATGGCGCAGCGAGCAGGGTCTCCCGCACGACAATGTTGTGGGGACAGAGCCCCAGAAAGTAGTTTACAGGCTCTCGGCCTCACGTGGAAGGGTGCTGGCTCGGGTGGTGAATGGCCGTCGGCTGTGGCTGATTGGCCGTCGGCTGTGGCCGGTTAGCCGATTGGCCGCTGGTATAACTGCTGCAGCTACGAAGGATTGCCGAGCAGAGCCGAGCAGAGCCTAAGAGAGCGGAAGAGGAGGGCTGAGGAGAGCGGAAGAGGAGAGGAGAGAGTGGAGAAGAGTCGTCGGTCGGTCGGTTGGCGGAAAAGCGGACGGCAGGTCGGCGTCCGGTGGGCCCAGCCTCCAGTGAGACCGTGGTGGTATGACTCCCCTACCTATGGCTCCGTGGGTGTTCCTTTTCGGCCTCACCATATCCTGCGTTCTTGTGTGGGGAGCGGGAGCAGAGACCCCGCAGGCCGCCCCGCCTGAAAGATAGCGTGGCGAGAAGGCCTCCGCGCACGACAAATGGCGCAGCGAGCAGGGTCTCCCGCACGACAAATGGTGCAGCAAGCAGGATCTCCCACACGACAAATGTTAATCCCATTACTCTAGATCTTGGTTTAAACTTTACATCTACTGAAGCTACCCACTAAGAAAGATTAATTTGGCTCCCTTGTCTTCTTTCTTGATGCAGTCAAGACCCTTACACATTAATCCTACCTCTCCTCTCTCTCTAGAAATTTTTATTATAGTCATTAGTTCTAGTTTTTATATACGTGAACTTTAAAATTCAAATAATACACAAGCCTCAATTTCTTAATCCATCCACTAGGTTTTCATTATATTTTAATGCAGTCAAATTTAACATTTTCTTTTTTATAGTTAACACCTTTTGTCTTGTTGAAGATATCTTTCCCTGCCACAAGGTCACGAAAATATTTTCCTATATTTTATTCTAAAGTTTTATCTTTTACACTTAAGCCCCTAAACAGTCTGGAATTGGTTATTGTATACAGTGTGAAGTACAGATCAATTTCATTTTTTCCATATGGATAATCATTTGTTTCAGCACCGTTTATTACATAGTCCAAACTTGCCCCACTGTTTTGTAATGCTACTTGTTGTATATCAAGGGTTATAAAACACTTTCAATGTGTGTTGGCCCATGTCTTGGATATGTATTCTGGATCTTTGGCCAATTTGTTTTAATTAAATGCCATACCTTGGCATCACCATGCTCTCTGAGCCTTGGTTCTCTCATCTTTAAAGTGGGGATAACAATATTTTGCCTTATCTAACTCAGAAAATTGTTGGGAAATCAAATGGAAAACACATGTAGACACTTCAATAAATGGAAAGTGTTATACAAATTATTAAATCAAAACATGCTGGCATCAAAGTGACTTCAGTTATAATTTAGTTAAACCCTTTATACTTATAGAAAAGGAAACTAAAGTTTAGAGCAGACAAGTGATCTGCCCATATAGAAAGTATCATTATTATGCTCCTAGAGTATGTTTCCTGAGACCTCAGCATAAAGCAAATGGCACTATATCAGATCCTACTAAAAAAATAAAATAAAGGCCTTAATTTTCTAGAACTGTCTGTTGGACTCTATTCATGTTTTCCCCAAAATGTGACGTAATCTCTGAAGATTGACGTATTACTTCCATAGGAGCCTGTACCTTGTGGACAATTTCAGGGTTGAATGGTGCAAATGCAATTTTGCTTAAGCCACCTCTGACTTAGCAGCAGAGATTGACATACATAACAGCCACTTCATAAATGGCACCTATCGAGTTGGTGCCTGTCACGCAGCTATTATGTGTTAAAATACAATGCACAGTTAGTGATTTATATTGCTTCCTTATGTAAAACAAGAACATCTATTTATAGAAAAGGGTCCATCTGCAAATTGGCAAACACACCTGAACAAGAAGACAAAAGTTTGACTTAAATATTAAATGGCAATAAAGATAATTAAAGGCTTTCATTTTCATTGAATTAGAAACAGAATATGTCTCCAAGGCTGAACTTTGACAGATAGTCTATGAATAGGGAATAAGTATTAGCATGTGATAAGCTGAAGTTATAAAAGCATTATTTTTTTATTGTGAAATATATTATTAGTGACGTCATAGGAATGGCGGCAGCGGGGCGCACTTTTTGAGTTCTCCGACCGATCTTATCAGAAACGGGAAGCTTATAACCCATCAAAGGACTCTCTGCTCATCACACAGAACAGCGAAGAGACTCGCGCAGGGATTTCTTGCAGTGCCCAGCTTAAGACGCACAAGATTCAACATACCCAGCGGCCAACTCCAGACCAAGCCAGAGTACTACCGGGTTTGACCTACAAGTGACACACCCAGAGGGGATTCTTTACAGGCACATAGAGGCAAAAGGGCAAACCACATCTAAGCGGTCAACTCTCACGCAGCAGAATACCCTGCGTGGGCAAAGCCAAATCTCAAAACTAGTCAGCCTAGGAGTTAACTCCACCTACTCACAAGCGAAAAGCAATTAAGGATCTTCTTTAACAGGACAATATACACAACACAAGAGTCACTTTTAGAGCACACGCAGGGGAGAAGAACGAAGTAGTGCAAGTCAAATATAAAGGACATTTATTATATACTAATCCAGCAAGAACTAAGAACTCCAGGGCATCTACCTAATACATCGAAGCAAACACAGAGAGTCAGCCAGAATGAGGAAACAAAGAAACATATCCCAAATAAAAGAACAGAAGAAACCTCCAGAAATGGAACCAAATGAAGCAGAGATAACTAACCTATCAGGGACAGAGTTCAGAACACTGATGATAAGAATGTTTAAGGAGCTTGGAAACGACATCAAGAAGGATGTAGAAATCATAACAAACAACCAGTTAGAACTAAAGAACACAGTTACCGAAATAAAGAACTCACTTGAAGGAATTAACGGCAGGTTAGATGAAGCAGAGGATCGAATCAGCGACTTAGAAGACAAGTTAGCAGAGATCACCCAAACAGAACAACAGAAAGAAAAAAGAATAAAAAACAATGAAGATGGTTTAAGAGACCTATGGGATAACACCAAGCGCAACAACATGTGCATCATAGGAATACCAGAAGGTGAAGAGAAGAAACAAGGGATTGAGAACATATTTGAAGTAATAATGTCTGAAAATTTCCCTAACCTGATGAAGGAAACCAACATACAAGTCCAGGAAATGCAGAGAGTTCCAACCAGGATAAACCCAAACCGGTCCACTCCAAGACACATTATAGTTAAAATGGCAAAGATTAAAGACAAAGAGAGAATCCTAAAAGCAGCAAGAGAAAGACAGAGGGTTACATACAAGGGAACTCCCATAAGACTATCAAATGACTTTTCTGCAGAAACATTGAAGGCCAGGAGGGAGTGGCAGGAGATACTCAAAGTGATGGAAAACAAAGGCCTACAACCTAGGTTGCTTTATCCAGCAAGGCTATCATTTAAAATTAACGGGGAGATAAAGAGCTTCCCAGAAAAGAATAAGCTAAAGGAATTCATTACCACCAAGCCAGCATTGCAAGAAATACTAAAAGGACTTCTGTAAATAGAAGAAAGATGAAAACAATCTAACCACAAATTTAAAAATGGCAATAACTATGTACTTATCAATAATCACTTTAAATGTAAATGGTTTAAATGCTCCAATCAAGAGACATAGGGTGGCTGAATTGATAAGAAAGCAAGACCCTTGTATATGCGGTATACAAGAGACTCACCTCAGATCAAAAGACACACACAGGCTAAAAGTGAAGGGTTGGAGTAAGATATTCCATGCAAATGGAAAGGAGAAAAAAGCTGGAGTTGCAATACTTATCTCTGACAAAATAGACTTTAAAATGAAGAAAATATTAAAAGACAAAGATGGACACTATATAATAATAAAGGGATCAATTCGACAAGAGGATATAACCCTAGTAGACATCTATGCACTCAACATAGGAGCACCTAAATATATAAAACAGATATTGACTGACATAAGGACGGAGATCAACAGTAACATTATCATAGTAGGGGACTTCAACACACCTCTGACAACAACGGACAGGTCTTCCAGACAGAAAATCAATACGGAAACAACAGCCTTAAATGACACATTGGACCACTTGGATTTAACCGATATTTTCAGAACATTCCACCCCAATGCTGCAGAATACACATTCTTCTCAGGCGCACATGGAACATTCTCCAAGATAGACCATATGTTAGGCCACAAAGCAAGTCTGGATAAATTTAAGAAAATTGGAATCATACCAATTGTCTTCTCTGACCACAGTGCTATGAAATTAGAAATGAACTACAGGAAAAAGACTGGAAGACACACAAATTCATGGAGGCTGAATAATATGTTACTAAATAATGAATGGGTCAAACAGGAGATCAAGGAAGAAATCAAAAGATATCTCGAGACAAACGAAAATGAAAATACAACGACCCAAAATCTATGGGATGCCGCGAAAGCAGTCCTAAGAGGGAAGTTCATAGCACTGCAGGCCTACCTAAAGAAACAAGAAACATCACTAATCAACAGTTTATCTTCACACTTAAGGCATCTGGAAAAAGAACAACAAAATAAGCCCAAAGAGAGTACAAGGAAGGAGATAATAAAGATCAGAGCGGAAATAAATGAAATAGAAACCAGAAAAATAATACAAAAGATCAATGAATCCAAGAGTTGGTTCTTAGAGAAGATAAACAAAATTGACAAACCTTTAGCCAGACTCATTAAAAAAAAGAGAGAGAGGACCCAAATTAATAAAATCAGTAATGAAAGAGGAGAAGTGACAACAGACACCGCAGAGATACAAAAAATCCTAAGAAATTACTATGAGCAACTGTATGCCAACAAATTTGACAACCTGGAAGAAATGGACAATTTCCTAGATGCATACAACCTTCCAAGGCTAACTCAAGAGGAGACAGAAAACCTGAATAGACTGATTACCACCAAGGAAATTGAATCAGTAATCAACAATCTCCCAACAAACAAAAGCCCTGGACCAGATGGCTTTACAGGTGAATTTTACAGAACGTTCAAAAAAGAATTGTCACCTATTCTCCTCAAACTCTTCCAAAAAATCCAGAGGGAGGGAAGACTCCCAAACACTTTTTACGAAGCTACTATCACCCTGATCCCAAAATCATACAAAGACACCACAAAAAAAGAAAACTACAGGCCGATATCGCTAATGAACATAGATGCAAAAATCCTCAACAAAATACTAGCAAACAGAATTCAGCAATATATTAAAAAGATTATACACCATGATCAAGTGGGATTCATCCCTGGTATGCAAGGGTAGTTCAACATCCGCAAATCAATTAATGTGATACACCACATTAACAAAATGAAAAATAAAAATCATATGATCATATCAATTCACGCAGAAAAAGCATTTGATAAAATTCAGCAGCCATTCATGATAAAAACCCTTAAGAAAGTGGGAATAGAGGGATCATATCTCAACATAATAAAGGCCATATATGATAGACCCACAGCTAACATCATACTCAATGGGGAAAAACTAAAACCATTCCCTTTAAAATCAGGAACAAGGCAAGGCTGCCCACTTTCTCCACTTCTATTCAACATACTGCTGGAAGTTCTAGCCCCAGCAATCAGACAAGAAAAAGAAATAAAAGGCATCCAAATTGGTAAGGAGGAAGTAAAACTGTCATTATATGCAGATGATATGATACTATATTTAGAGAACCCTAAAGACTCCACCAAGAAACTATTAGAGCTGATAGATGAATTAAGTAAAGTCGCAGGATACAAAATTAATATTCAGAAATCAGTTGCATTTGTATATACCAATAATAAAACATCAGAAGGAGAAATTTAAAAAGCAATTCCATTTACAATTGCTCCAAAGACTATAAAATACCTGGGAATAAATTTAACCAAAGAAGTAAAAGATCTGTACTCAGAAAATTATAAGACACTGAAGAAAGAAATGAAAGAAGATACAAATAGATGGAAACACATACCATGTTCATGGATAGGAAGAATTAATATAGTTAAAATGTCCATACTGCCTAAGGCAATATACATATTCAACGCAATTCCTATCAAGCTACCAATGACATTTTTCACAGAAATAGAACATATAATCCTAAAATTTATATGGGATAACAAAAGACCCTGGATATCCTCAACAATCTTGAGAAATAAGAACAAAGTGGGAGGTATAACAATACCTGACTTCAAATTATACTACAAGGCTACAGTAATCAAAACAGCATGGTACTGGCATAAAAGCAGACCCATAGATCAATGGAACAGAATAAAGAGTCCAGAAATAAATCCATGCCTATATGGCCATTTAATCTATGACAATGGAAGCAAGACTGTATGGTGGGGTAAAGACAGTCTATTCAATAAATGGTGCTGGGAAACTTGGACAGACACATGCAAAAAGATGAAGCTGGATCACCTCCTTACACCACATACAAAAATAAACTCAAAATGGCTTAAAGATTTAAATGTAAGATCTGAAACCATAAAATTCCTAGAAGAAAATATAGGAAGAAACTTCACAGACATTACCCGGAGTAAGATTTTTACTGATATATCCCCTCACGCGAGGGAAGTAAGAGAAAAAATAAACATGTGGGATTACATCAAACTAAAAAGCTTTTTCACAGCAAAGGAAACCATCAATAAAACAAAAAGGGATCCTACTGATTGGGAAAAGATATTTGCCAATGATATATTTGATAAGGGGTTAATATCACAAATTTATAAAAACCTCACTCAACTCAACTCCAAAAAAACAAACAACCCAATTAAAAAATGGGCAGAGGACATGAAGAGACATTTTTCTAAAAAGGACACACAGATGGCAAACAGACATATGAAGAAATGTTCAACCTCACTAACCATTAGAGAAATGCAAATAAAAACCACAATGAGATACCACCTCACCCCAGTCAGGATGGCTATCATCAATAAATCAACAAACAACAAGTGCTGGCGTGGATGCGGAGAAAAGGGAACGCTGGTCCACTGTTGGTGGGAATGCAGATTGGTGCAGCCACTATGGAAAACAGTTTCGAGGTATCTCAAAAATCTGAAAATGGAACTACCTTATGATCCAGCAATCCCACTCCTAGGTATCTATCCGGAGAAATCCAAAACTCTAATTCAAAAATCTTTATGCACTCCTATGTTTATTGCAGCACTATACACAATAGCCAAGACATGGAAACAACCGAAATGCCCATCAGTAGACGACTGGATTAAGAAACTATGGTACATTTATACAATGGAGTATTATGCAGCCATAAAGAAGGAAGAAATCTTACCATTTGCAACAACATGGATGGACCTAGAGAACATTATGTTAAGTGAAATAAGTCAGAAAGAGAAAGACAAATACCATATGATCTCACTTATATGCGGAATCTAAAGAAAAGAATAAGTGAATGAACTAATCAGAGACAGTTTTTGAAACATGGAGGAAAAACAGAGGGTTGCTAGAGGGGCGGGGGGTGGGGATAAGGGGAAGGTGAGAGGTTTTGGGAACGTACGGGGGGATGGTGGATGGGGGGGTTCACACAGTGTGAGGGATGTAAATGATAAACGTCTAAGTTTTGCTCAAAAAAATAAAAATAAAATAAAATTAAAAAAATATATATTATTCACACAAAAGAGATAAAACATGCCTACAGTTTAAGGATTAATAATAAAAAGTAAAACAACCACTCATGTATCTACCACTCAGGTTAAATTATAGCATATTACCAATACGTTAGAAGCCCTTATTGTACCCTCTATAGCATGCCCGTACTCCCAGGGGTGACAGGAATCCTAGATCTTATGTTAATTATTTCCTTGCTTTTGTTTATAATTTTGTCACCTATGTATGATTCTCTTAAAAATGCATTGCAAAAATTGTTTAATTTTGCCTTGTTTTGAAATTTACATAAAAAAGAATCATACTGTTTCTATTCTTGTCATTTCCCCACTTTATCGGCATTGGAACCTAAATGACTGAGCCTTAGTGGAGAGGAAGGTCTAAGATGGCAGATTAGGTACACACTATGGTTACTGCCTCTCAGGATCACAGCAAAATTACAAATAAGTTTTAGAACAATCTCAAGAATCATCTGAAGACTACTGAACAGAACCCCTAAAACTAAGAATATAAAGAAGAGGTCACATTGAGACTAGCAGGAGGGACAGACATGTGAAATGGGCTGACCCCAAACCCACAGGTGGTAGTTGGGCACCGGGAGGGACACCTCATAGGAGGAGGTACCCCCTGAAGAGTCAGGGGTCCCAGCCTCACACTGGACTCCCTAGCCCAGGGCACCTGCACTGGCAGGACGGCTCCCCACAGCATCAGATAGTGAAAATCAGCAAGGATTCCATCTGTCCATCCTGATGATACGGAAGGTGGCTAGAAACCCCGATGATCTCTTAAAGTGCCTGCACACAAACTCACTCACTTGTAAACACTCACCTGGTCTCTGGTGAAGGGGTGGCAACTCGAGAGGTGCCAGAGACATACTGAGAAAGACTGAGTTGTATGACTTTACAGCAAGAGCTGGAGGGACAGGAGCCATTGTCCCTGTGTGGAGCTAGCCTCCTGTGTAGCCAACAGGAGGGCGCAATCTTTTCTATGTTTAACCCTCTCCCAAAGAACCAAATCTGAGATTGCATTGGTCTAGGATAATCCACCTATGTGCACCAACTTGGTGATACCCTAGGTCCTCACCCCCCACTGCTAGTATGACATCGCCATGGAGATCTTGGCTCCTGGGTGCTGGCCCTGCCCCATAAACAGCAGAAGCCTTTTAAAGATGCAGATGGCCAGTGGGTGCCCAAGGCACCTTTGGTGGTGAGCAGTGAACCAAACCTTGACCCACAGTGTCCCTTGGGTGGTGCTTGGGGAACAGTGGGTCCAAGATTAGTGGTGGTTATCTGCGGTGTTCTCCGGGCATTTGAAGTGGTCACAGGCCAGTTACTAATGCAAGAACTGAACTTGCCTTAACCTTGGAAAAACCACTGCCCATGTCTTGTGATACTCTGGGATCCTGCTCTGCCCAGCTAGTGCTGTATTACCAGAGCCACTCTCAACACCAGTTCAACAAGCTCTGACTGCACACCTAAAAAGGCTCTTTCAAGAGCTGAGCCTTACAAGCAGTTGGCAGGTGACCACAGGCCTAGGGAATCCTGGGCCTTTTGCTAAGCTGCCCCAGGCCCCACACCAGCAGCAGCTAGCCTCATTTCACAGTGAGGCCATCCAAATATGCCACCAGCTCCAGCACAGGCCAGGGTGAAATTAGCCTGCATGAGAGTTCCTCCCAAGGGACACCAGAAACAACACACCCAGAAGCCAGCTTCACACCACATCAGAGCACTCCCTGGATAGCCTCAGAACTGGCACACCCAAAGGATGATCTCAATAGACACAAGAGCTCATGGGGGTGGTTCCCACCCTGAGGGGTCACCCTCAACATAGCAACTTACATATTGTGGGCATAGCCAGTCCTCACAGTCATCAGTTTGGGAATCAATCCACCCACTGATAGACCAAAAGCAATCAAGATTCAGCTACAGCAGGAAAATACACACAACGCACACAAGGAACACTCCTGGAACACATGCACAGGAGGTCAGGAAGATTGTGCCACTGGAACACACAGGACACCTACTACATCAGGCAACCCAGAAAAAATAAGAGACATAGGAGATCGACCTAATATACAGAAGCAAACACAGAGAGGCACCAACAATGAGGAAACAAAGACACATGTTTCAAAACAACAAACAACAGGAGAAACCTCCAGAAATGGAACCAAATGAAATGAAGGCAATCATCCTACCACAGACGTTGTTTAAAATACTGGTTATAGGAATACCAAAGGAACTTAGTGAGAATTTCAACAAAGAGATAGTAAGCATAAAGAAGGATATAGAAACCATAAAAAAGAACCAGTCAGAAATAAAGTATACCGGACTGACATCATCAAAACGGCAGCATGAGGTGAGCCTCTGGAAATCTCCCCTAGAATTTATAACAAACTGAACAACTATAACGCCACAAAGGACTCCCTGCACAGCAGACAGGCAAGGCAAAGAGGCTCACTACTGAACTAACCTAAAGCTGGGCAAATTGCATGAGCAGGGGAGGATGAAAGGGAGAAGTGCGGGGACAGGGCCACATGGGCACAGGACACAGACCTAGCTCAGTGCTCCGAGCTCGCTGCATCAAGGAACTAACGCATCTACGGGAAAAGGAAGAACTCAGACTGCTAGGGCTCTGCCAGGGCTCCACAGGGCTGAGGGGACAGCATATAACACGGCTGAACCCAACGCTCACGGCAGAGACCTCAGAGAAAAGACTGAGGGAAGAAGGCTGAAAATGGTGGATTAAGCCCTCACTGCTGCACAGAATGGAAGCACTAGGCACTGAGACTAGCCAGCCGCTCCCTGCCCTCCCAAAGCTCGCCCAGCCCTCACTTGCCCAGTGCTAGAGGCGGAACGGTAGCATGTCAGAGAAAAAGAACAGAATATTTGCAGTTCTGAGAACTGTGGTCTGCAGACACAGATTCACAGCCCAACTAGTTCCGACAAAGTGGAGGAAGCTGTGGAAGCAGGACCGGCTGTGGTGGCGGTTGCCGCCATTGCTCTGGGCCACCTCTCATAACTCATCCCGCCCCTGACCCCACCTATCTGGGCGGATCCCTGCAGGAGTAAACAGAACTGCTGAAACATACGGGCTCTGAATCTGGAGCGGGAAGAGCTTTGGAACATCAAAAGCTCTCCGCAACCCACCGGGACACTGAGCCCGGTGACCTAGAAGAACTATTAACAGAGGAGAAGCTGTCTCCCAGGGAATCCCCCCATTGTGTAAGAAGCTGGAATAGTGCAGAGAAAACATAGCACTACCGTGTGGGAGAAGAAAAATAAACTGCAGTCAGAGAAAAAATAAAACATTCTACCAACAAGTACTATAAGACAAAAGAAAGACAGCTTCCTATCAACCTGCTGCAGAAGCCACTCTAGGAAGAGAAATAGTAAACCAGTAATTGCCATGAATAACCAAGGAAACAAGATAGCTCAGAAAGAAAGTGAAAAATCTCCAGAAAAGACACTTAAAGATACAGAAATATGTGACTTAAATCACAGAGAATTCAAGATTGCAGTTCTGAAAAAACTCAGCGAGATGCATGAAAACACAAATAGGCAGTTAAATGAACTCAGAAACACAATCAAAGAACAGCATGAGCATTTTACGAAAGAGATTGAAATTTTAAAAAAGAACCCAATAGAATTTCTGGAGATTAAGAACTCAATAGAAGAAATTAAGAATGAAATAACCAGCTTAGGTAGTAGAGTTGACCAGATGGAAGAAAGAATCAGTGACATCGAAGATAGAAACCTGGAAATTACACAGATGGAAGAAGAAAGAGACTTGAGACTTCAAAGAAATGAAAGAACTCTACAAGAACTTTCTGACTCCATCAGAAAGAGCAATATAAGAATAATGGGCATACCAGAAGGAGAAGAAAGAGAGAAGGGAACAGAGAATATATTCAAACAAATTGTCGATGAGAACTTCCCAAACTTGTGGACAGAACTGGATCCTCAAATCCAAGAAGCAAATAGAACACCTAATTACCTCAATCTCAACAGGCCTTCTCCAAGGCACATTGTATTGAAGCTGCCTAAAATCAACGACAAACAAAGAATCCTCAAGGCAGCCAGGGAAAAGAAGATGGTAACCTACAAAGGAAAGCCCATTAGATTATCATCAGATATTTCAGCAGAAACTCTACAAGCCAGGAGTGAGTGGAACGAAGTATTCAAACTATTGAAAGAGAGAAATCATGAGCCAAGAATAATATATCCAGCAAAGACATCCTTTAGATATGAAGGAGGAATAAAGACCTTTCCAGACATACAGAAGCTGAGGGAATTTTCTAATACACGACCTGCACTACAAGAAATACTAAAGGAGGCTATGCGACCACCATCAACAGGGACAATTTGTGGCAACCAAAACTCAAAAAGGGGGAGAGTAAAGGCTTGAACTGGAATACGGAAATGGAGAAAGTAAGCTTGCTGAAGAAAATGGAATACTCTAAATATCAAACTTTCTTTTACATAAACTTAAGGGTAACCACTCAAAATAAATCCAGAACTGAAATATATACTGAAATAAAAGAAGAAACAGAGGGAAACATCATAGAATACCACCACACAGAAATAATAGACAACAACAAAAAGACAAAGAAACTATGGAGACACAGCCTTACCAGAAAACTAAAGATAGAATGACAGGAAATCCTCACATATCAATAATCACCCTAAATGTAAATGGACTGAACTCACCAATAAAAAGGCACAGAGTAGCAGATTGGATCAAAAAACTAAACCCAACCATATGCTGTCTCCAAGAGACACATCTCAGCTACAAGGACAAGCATAGACTCAAAGTTAAAGGGTGGAAATTGACACTCCAAGCAAATGGTACCCAGAGAAAATCAGGTGTAGCCATAATGATATCAGATGAAACAGACTTCAAGGTGAAAAAGATAACAAGAGACAAAGATGGACATTTCATAATGGTGAAGGGGACTGTACAACAAGAAGACATAACAGTCATCAATATTTATGCCCCCAATCAGGGAGCACCGAAATACACCAAGCAACTACTAACAGAACTAAAGGGAGAAATTGACCAAAATACAATTATACTAGGGGACTTAAATACATCATTGACAGCTATGGATAGATCATCCAAACAGAAAATAAATAACGAAATAGTAGCCCTAAATGACACATTAGATGAAATGGACATAAGTGACATTTATAGAGCACTTCATCCTAAAACATCAGACTATACATTCTTTTCTAGTGTACATGGAACATTCTCAAGGATAGACCATATATTGGGACATAAAATCAGTCTCAACAAATTTAAGAAGATTGAAATCATACCAAGCATATTCTCTGATCACAAGGCTTTGAAATTGGATATCAACTGTAAAAAGAAAGCGGGGAAAAACACAAATACGTGGAGACTAAACAACATACTTTTAAAGAAGGACTGGGTCAAAGAAGAAATTAGAGGAGAGATCAAAAGATACATAGAAACAAATGACAATGAAAATACATCCTACCAAAATTTTTGGGATGCAGCGAAAGCAGTTTTAAGAGGGAAATTTATCTCATTACAGGCCTATCTCAAGAAACAAGAAAACTCCCAAACAAATAACCTCATGTTACACCTTAAAGAACTAGAAAAAGAAGAACAAGTAAAACCCAAGGTCAGCAGAAGAAAGGAAATAACAAAAATTAGAGCAGAACTAAATGAAATAGAGAACAAAAAGACAATAGAAAAAATTAATATGACAAAGAGCTGGCTCTTTGAAAAGATTAACAAAATTGACAAACCCTTGGCTAGACTTACTAAGATAAAAAGAGAGAAGACACTGATTAACAAAATCAGAAACGTAAAAGGGGAAGTTATCACGGACACCACAGAAATACAGAGGATCATCCAAGAATACTATGAAGGACTATATGCCACCAAATTCAACAACCTAGAAGAAATGGACAATTGTTAGAAACATATAGCCTTCCAAGGCTGAACCATGAAGAACTGGAAAATCTAAACAGACCGATCACCAGTAATGAAATTGAATCAGTCATCCAAAACCTTCCCAAAAGCAAAAGTCCGGGACCAGATGGCTTCACTAGTGAATTCTACCAAACCTTCAAAGAGGATCTAATACCAATTCTGCACAAACTCTTCCAAAAAATTGAAGAAGAGACAGTACTCCCTAATTCATTTTATGAGGCCAACATTACCCTGATACCAAAACCTGGTAAGGACAGCACGAAAAAAGAAAACTACAGACCAATATCTCTAATGAATAACGATGCAAAAATCCTAAATAAAATTCTAGCAAATCGAATACAACAATGCATTAAAAAGATTATTCATCACGACCAAGTGGGGTTCATCCCCGGGGCACAAGGATGGTTCAACATACGCAAATCCATCAATGTGATACATCACATAAACAAAATAAAGGACAAAAATCATATGATTATATCAATTGATGCAGAAAAAGCATTTGACAAGATACAACATCCATTTATGATTAAAACACTTAATAAAATGGGTATAGAAGGAAAATACCTTAACATAATAAAGGCCATATATGACAAACCCTCTGCTAATCTCATAATTAATGGAGAAAAACTGAAGCCCTTTGCTCTACGTTCAGGAACACGACAGGGATGTCCCCTATCACCTCTGCTTTTCAACATAGTGTTGGAAGTCCTTGCCAGAGCAATCAGGCAAGAGAAAGAAATAAAAGGCATCCAAATTGGGAATGAAGAAGTTAAATTATCACTCTTTGCAGATGACATGATGCTATATATAGAAAACTCTAAAGACTCCACCAAAAAGCTATTAGAAACAATCAACGAATACAGTAAAGTTGCCGGCTACAAAATCAACGCACAAAAGTCCATTGCCTTCCTATATACTAACAAGGAAATCTCAGAAAAAGAAATACGAAAAACAATTCCTTTTGCAATTGCAGCAAAAAGAATAAAATACCTAGGAATAAACTTAACCAAGGATGTGAAAGACCTATATGCTGAAAACTATAAGACATTTTTGAAAGAAATTGAAGAAGACACAAAGAAATGGAAAGACATTCCGTGCTCATGGATTGGAAGAATCAACATAGTTAAAATGGCCATATTACCCAAAGCAATATACAGATTCAATGCAATCCCCATCAAAATCCCAATGGCATATTTTAAAGAAATAGAACAAAAAATCATCAGATTTGTTTGGAACCACAAAAGACCCCGAATAGCCAAAGCAATCTTAAGGAAAAAGAACAATAATGGAGGTATCACACTTCCTGACTTTGGCTTGTACTACAGGGCTACAATCATCAAAACAGCATGGTATTGGCAGAAAAACAGACACATAGACCAATGGAATAGAATTGAGAACCCAGAAATAAAACCACATAAATATGGACAGATAATTTTTGACAAAGAAGCTAAAAACATACAATGGAGCAAAGACAGCCTCTTCAATAAATGGTGCTGGGAGAATTGGATAGCCACGTGCAAAAGAATGAAACTGGACTGCTATTTGTCACCATGTACCAAAGTTAATTCAAAATGGATCAAAGACTTAAGCATAAGACCTGACACAATAAACTGCATAGAAGAAAACATAGGTACTAAACTTATGGACCTTGGGTTCAAAGAGCATTTTATGAACTTGACTCCAAAGGCAATGGAAGTAAAAGCTAAAATAAACGAATGGGACTATATGAAACTTAAAAGCTTCTGCACAGCAAAAGAAACCATTGACAAAATAAAGAGGCCACCAACTGAATGGGAGAAGATTTTTGCAAACAGTGCCTCCGATAAGGGGCTAGTATCCAGAATATACAAGGAACTCGTGCAACTCCACAACAAAAAAAACAAACAACCCAATTGTAAAATGGGCAGAGGACTTGAAGAGACATTTCTCCAAAGAGGACATACAAATGGCAAATAGACATATGAAAAAATGCTCAACATCACTAATCATCAGAGAAATGCAAATCAAAACCACAATGAGATATCACCTCACCCCAGTCAGAATGGCTATCATCAACAAGACAAATAGTAACAAATGTTGGAGAGGCTGTGGAGAAAAAGGAACCCTCATACACTGTTGGTGGGAATGCAGACTGGTGCAGCCGTTATGGAAGGCAGTGTGGAGGTTCCTCAAAGAATTACGAATAGAATTGCCATATGATCCAGCAATCCCTCTCCTGGGTATCTACCCAAAAAATCTGAAAACATTTAGAGATAAAGACACGTGTGCTGCAATGTTCATTGCAGCTTTGTTTACGGTAGCCAAGACATGGAAACAACCAAAATGTCCTTCGATAGATGAATGGATAAAGAAGTTGTGGTATATATACACAATGGAATACTATTCGGCGGTAAGAAAAGATGATATAGGAACATTTGTGACAACATGGATGGATCTTGAGAGAGTAATGCTGAGCGAAACAAGTCAGACAGAAAAAGCAGAGAACCATGTGATTTCACTGATATGTGGTATATAATACAAAAACAACAAAAGAACAAGACAAACAAATGAGAAACAGAAACTCATAGACACAGACAATAGTTTAGTAGTTGCCAGAGGGTAAGGGGGGCGGGGGGTGGGGGGTGGGAGATGAGGGTAAGGGGGATCGAATATATGGTGATGGAAGGAGAACTGACTCTGGGTGATGAACACTCAATGGGATTTATAGATGATGTAATACAGAATTGTACACCTGAAATCTATGTAATTTTACTAACAATTGTCACCCCAATAAATTTAATTAAAAAAAATCAGTCCAATCATATTAGCATGTTTGAAAAGCAATGTATAAACCTTTCTATAAATTTGACATACATTCTAATCAAAACTACTAATATATATAAATAAGTAGCCCCTTCATTTAAGTACTCACTTCACAGGCAAATTACTTTGTAATACTTAAGTTTTAATGGTTGGCACTAATGAATGCAGTCATCCTTTTGAAGGAACACTTTAGCTTTATTAACAAATCTAACATCAGTTTTTATATGAAGAATCCATATATAAAGGATCTTGCAAATAACACATATACAGAGAGAATCATCATGTTTCCTAATCTCTTTGGAGGATGATCAGAAATACACTATTGAGCCATGCTTCTGGTCTGACACAGGTGTGTGTTGGGTGCTACACCTATCCCCTTTAATGTATCAGTAACCCATCATATCCTGTTTCTGGGTTTCCAAAATTCTGTGTCTCCTCTGGGCCACCATTAGATCTTTTTTACCTTCACCTGAAAAATATAGGAGAATGCAGTATAAACAAAAGACAAACAAATGCATTTTTCTTTTAAGAAGTTATAGAAAGAGTCAGGTAAGGAAAGACTGTGAAATAATGAGATAAAATTTAGAGATGTTTAGATATTCAATTTACTAATGATTTCCTACATAATCAAGAGTTTATTCTATGGCAAAATTGTACTATGCTCATTAGGATGCCTGCTGGCTTCCTAATCTTCAACTTTTCCAAGTGTAAGGAGCCAGTTCTGGAAACAGAAGGTGTCTTACTCAGGCTGCTATAACGAAATACAACTTATCATTGTATCATCACATAATGGAAAGCAGAAACAGGAAGGAAACTCTCGTGTTTCTTCTTATAATGGCACTCACTAATCCCACTCAAGAGAGCTCCACCGTCATAGCCTAATTGCATTCCAAAGGCTCCACATCCTAATTGGAGTTTTAGGATTTCAACATATGCATGGGGGGGTTGCACAAACATTCAGTCTATAACAGATGGGCTGCCAACAACTCCATCACATTCTCTCCCATTAGCCTCCACAAGCAAGGTTCAGAAATAGAGTAGTGAGTGTCACTGCATTTCAGTACTTGGCTCCCACTTCCAGATTCAGAGTCACCAGCTTCCACGGGTAGCTTCCACACACACTATGTGCTCAGACTACACATCTATATAACTCATTATTATCAGAAGGAAAACAAAAAACCACCAAAAAAATGGCATTTGCTTCTACATATTTATGCCTTTGATCATGAGATTTCATCAGCCTGGCATATCCTTCCCTGCATCTTTATCAAATCTCAACTCAATTTTCAAGGCCCATGTCAAGGGCTAACTCTTCTGTGAAGCAATCTCTAATCTCCTCAGAAGAACTAATTTAACTTTCCTCTATACTTTCCAATCAGTTTGCTTTTCACTGATAACTCTGCCCAGCATGCACTTCATTCTGCTTCATTGAGAATATTGACATGTTTGTCTCTTCCACTATATTGTGAGCAACTTGTAGTCTGGGAGCAGATGTTACTTCATCTTTGTTCATGACATGAAATCTCTCAGTCCCCATAGCTCTTAAGTCAAAGTGGTCCTCAGCCCATGATATTATTTGGGGAAAAGGTAAACAGTCATTCTTTTTTTTTTCCTCACTACTGATGAAGCATGGATTGAAATAGAGTTATAAAGTCCTCCCAAGACATAATCCACTATGATCTAGCATTATGTTTAACAAAAGACTATCTTGTGCTCCATGCAGAGGAGTACTTATATTGCAAGTACTGCAAGCCCTCTTTAAGCTGCAGCCCTAAAATCCAACCTGTAGAGAGTATTATGGAAAGTCTCCAGAGTACTCCTTCAAAAACATGAGCTAACCACCACTAAAATCTCTGTATATGTCTATTACCTAGGCATCTGTTCTTACTGTCTCTATGGAAAATAATGTTTTTCAAATGTACAAAGTGTAACTTTCCCCATCTTATCAGCCAGGTTCACAACCAACTGGTGTCTAGCCTCAGTCCCAGAGGTGATATTAGATAAGTGGCCACATATTTCCAAGACACAGATGTTGGGAGGAGCACTATGTTGATCTGTCTCTTATTCTAGTCTAGTAGGACTCAAGGGAGGGAAAATTTATCCAATCATCAATTGGGTTTCCTTCTTTCATTATTGAGGACACATCCATGCAAATACCAAACCTCTAAAGTCAGCACTTTGAAAAATAGTTTAGTCTACAATCTGGGCCCAGTTAGGACTCTGGAAACATACATTTCCAAATAATTATCAAGGTATTCACACTGCAGTCCTTTTGGCTAAATAGGGCACGAGTTTCTCCAGGGAGGTGCAGTAATAAGAAAAATGCTCAGCAGTCTCTCTGCTTCTTCAACCAGGCTACCAGAATCCCCAAAGTGATTCATACTTAGTGACACTGTGTACTGAAAACAAAAACTCTTTAAATGCAATAGAGTAGAAAGAGTGAGGGATTTGAAATTAGATAAATATGGGCTTAAATTCTGGTTCCATCATTTATGAGTTATATGAACTTGGGATAAATTACCTAAACTTATTGAAGTATATCCCTATCTTTAATGTAAAATGGAGTTAATGCTTACCACACTGAATTGGTATAATGCACAACTGAAATGACGTAGGACTCAGCACACAGGAAGCATTCAGTGTCTGTAATCCATGATTGTGAGTTGTCAGCAGAAGTTGGAGGGTAACAAGCATTGAGCATTTGATCGGTGCACAATATTTGTTTTTGGATTTTTGTGTGTATTCATAGATCACATTTTTCTCACAATAACTCTGGAATACTAAATAGGACCTGTCAGGTTAACTTTCCAGTGGTGCTATTTCCTCTCAAAAGCCCCATAGTCTTCATTCATCCTCAATCTGAATTCTTAAATTCCCCATTAGCTCCAGCTTGCATTTCAGCCAAATTGCAAAGCTTCAAGGACAACCAAATTTTTTATGCAACATTAAAAGAAAGTATGAAAGCAGGTTTTGATAAAGAAATGAAAAAAAGAAAAAAGAAAGAAACGATAAAGATACTGGGCCTTAGAAGATGGTTAACACCGAAAGAGGGAGATGAGTAAAGTCAGAAAAAGAAAAGCCCTGAATATAAGCTTAGCCTAAATCAAGGCAGTGGAAATGTAACAGCTGTATGCGATGTCAGAGGGGTAGTAGATTGGGGGAGGGTGGTTATCACTTTGTGAGGGATATAAATGATAAATGTCTAACTATTACATTGTTTTGTACACCTGAAACTAATAAAAAAAGACTATTGGATAAAAGTAATAATACTTGATTATTAAATACCAACTCTGCCAGGCACTATTCTAAGTCCTTTACATAAACCATTTCATGTAATACTTGCAATAAACCTTTGAGATCATTACAATTACTATCCCCATTTTGCAGATGAAAATACCAAATCACAGAGAGGTTAAGTAATTTTACATGGTTATTTATTGGCAGAGCCAGGATTTGGATGCAGGCAGGCTAGATCTTGAGCCTGTGATTTTAAGCATAATGTATGATAGCAGCTGACATTCGGTAAATGTTGATGGCAAAATGTGAGTCATAGTTCTAAGGACTTCACACGAATTATCTCATATTAATCCTCCAACAACCATTAGGAGCCAATGCCATTGTTAACCCCATTTGACAGATTAAGAAACTGTGGTTCAGAGAATTAAGCTACTTGCCCAAGGTCACATAGCAAATAAGTGACAAATAAGCCAAGATTCTAACCCAAGCACTTTGGTTCTGTGGCCTACACTCATAACAACTATGTTATATTACATGTCCGGGTAGAATAGGTATTATTATCCCCATCTACCAGATGAGAAACTGTTGTCCAGTGGCTGAGGTCTCATAGCCACTCAGCAGAAACAGGTCCTAAACATTTGCTTCTACTTGGCCACCTAACACCTTCCCATAGAGACTATCCTATAGTTTGGGACTTTAATTTGCAAGGCCTTTCACAGTTCTACCTCTTTGAAATAGGTAGCACAAAAGCAGCTTCTTTGGCTTTGGTAATTCTACATCAGTTTTGTGGATTAGTTGCTGTTCTCTTCTGGTGTTCCAAAGCTGAGAATTCCTAAAGAATTGATCTAAGAAGATTACAAAGAATAAATAGCTCTAGAATGTTCCTTCCTAACCCTCTCCCTCTTCAGGCCTTGCAAAACATATATTGGCAATTATCACAGGAAAACCAATCTTTCAGTCAAAGCTACCTAACAAATTTCCTTGAAACAATTTTAGAAGTGACAGATGAGAGCAAGGAAGGTCCTGGAATGCACGCGTTCTTGCTTTCTTAATTGCTGCCTGACTAAAAGCATGAGACATACAATATTGAGAATCTCTGAAATGCACCATGTCAGATAGTAAAGAAGCTGTACATATATAGCTTTAAATAGGTCTATTGAAACCTTGTTTGCTAAATATTAATTAAAAGATGTTAATATAACCCAGAATCTGTGAATGAGCCAGGAAGACATCTATGGATTACTGGGACAAGTATTTCATATTTTATAACCTTTTGAATAGCTTAAGTAGCTTAATGTGCTTTGTAAACACTGGAACTTAGCCTTCTTATACCTCCAGGATGTAAGAAAGGGGCAAATGTTTAGTCCTTACTATTTGAACAACAACAGCAACAACAACAACAAAATGAGGAACAAAGATGTTAAACAAGCTAGGTCTCCAGATTCTTCATTCACTGTTATGTCCTTAGAGGTTCTAGATAGCAGCACTCATTTTAGGCAAAAATATAAGAGTAAAATCTGTTTTTGGGTTCTTAGGAATTTTTCTTTACCCATTCAGCAACCTTCATGCCCTTTTTGTGATTCTCTCTTCTCTTGCTCAAATGGCCTAATGCTAAAAGACTTTTATTATGACTTCTAATATCAACCAGAGCCATACTCTATGACTTGCTCTCCACATTCCCCACAAAAGAAATTCCGATAGGATTTCCTATGAAGTGTCATATGTACAAGCAATCACATGACCTGATAATTCCAGTTCTAGAAAATTCCAGTTCTATGACAGAAACAAAAACACAGGTAGCTAAAAATAGATGCAGGGAGATGTAAGAGTGGGGTAACCATCTACCCTAGTTTGCCCAGGATTGAAGTGTTTCTAGGGATGCGGGGCTTTTAGTGCTAGAAGCAGGAAAACTGAAACAAGTTCGTTACCCAGAGTACTGTTTATAGTAAACAAACAATTGAAAGAGAAAAAAAAAATAAATGTTCATCAATAAGGTAATGGTTCAGTAAATTACGGGACATCATTTTGTAGAATATTACACAGCTATTTAAAAGAATGAGGCAAATCTCTATGTATTGTATAGAAACAACTACTATGAGAAATTAAATGAAAAATTGAAGTATACAGTATGTTTAGTATGATACCATTTTTTGTATGAAAACTAAGAAATAAAAAGAAAACTAATGTAGAAAATTGGTATGACCATATTTGCATATTGTTCCTAGTCCTAAAACTGAAAAGAAAATAACTTGGTATTTTAAAAATCCATTTTTTTACTAAATAAAAGGAATGGTCCATAAACTTGGAGAGGTCACTAGGCAATTATTAGTAGTCGTTATTACCTTAGGTCTAGGAATTCTGAAAAATGTACCTTAAATACATGAAAGAAAAGAGCAATCTGGAATAATTTAGAATTAGTGTCATATTATACCAGAAAACATACATGTTCAAAGAGAAATGAATAGAAAAAAAAAGAATAATATAATTAAAGCAAATGGGTATTACTTTCAATTTCTTTTAAAGTGGCTTAAAGAGAAAAGCCAAATGTAATTGCTGATGACAGAAATGGAGAGAAAGAGTAAAAGCATGTAAGATAATACTTAGCCAGTAAACAGAAATGTTAAATGGCAGTGTAGAGCTCTTTGATTTTGGTGGTGGCATAGAACTTTGATATGAACAAAGTCCACTGTATAATATATATGAAAATAAAATTAATTTAAAAATTTCAGTGAAAGAACTACAGTCAATGTAAAAATTTTGTTTTGTGAGTAAAATATGTTATACATGTATTGAAGACTTTGGGGAGTTGTCAATGTCTTAGGACATATTTATCTTGAATGTCAAATACCATCAATGTACAAAAAGAAAGAAGAGTGAAAGTTAACTACACCAAACGGGTAATGATGGTTCTTACTGATGAATAATAATACAGAATATTTTAACTTTTTACTAATACTCTTCCATTTTTTCCCAACTTTATCTATTATACAAATTAAGTGTAGTCCTTTTATAATCAGAAGCAAAAAAAAAATTAACTATCAGTTTCTATGCATCACTGGAGGGAGCATGTG
This sequence comes from Rhinolophus sinicus, assembly GCF_057876585.1. Taxonomy (NCBI): domain Eukaryota; kingdom Metazoa; phylum Chordata; class Mammalia; order Chiroptera; family Rhinolophidae; genus Rhinolophus; species Rhinolophus sinicus. Next base: position 77,045,577 of record NC_142518.1, read on the forward strand.
GAAAAGGATTGTACCAATACACTGTGGGTGAGAGTATAAATTGGTGACCCTTTTTTGGAAGGCAATTAGCTGTATCAATAAAATTTTTAAGTTTGAATATCTTCAAACCAACAATTCCACTTTTCTATGCAGATACGTATATGTAAGGTCAATCATTGCAGTGTTGTTATAATAGCAAAACTTTGAACAACCCAGTATTCATTGGTAGTATATTGGTTAAATAATTTAAGCTACATACATACCAAGGAATAAAGGGAATATATTTAAAAATACAAGGTAAATACCGTGTTTCCCTGAAAATAAGACCGGGTCTTATATTAATTTTTGCTCCAAAAGATGCATTAGGGCTTATGTGTTCAGGGGATGGCCTCCTGAAAAATCATGCTAGGGCTTATTTTCCAGTTAGATCTTATTTTTAAGGGAAACACAGTATGTAAGTAATGACACAGAGGGCTAGCCATAGTATGCGGTTGAATGAAGGCAAATTGCAGAACAATGTATGTAGAATGCTGTTCCTCATATGTGTACACACACACACACACACACACCAGACCACAACCTGTGCATAGAAAAAGTCTAGAGCTATGAAAACTAAACTGCTAACAGTGGTTACTTCTATAATGGTGAGGGGGAAGATTGGAGAGGACTTTCACTGTATGCTTACATATTGCTTAAGGTTTTCTTTTTAAATTATCAGTATGCATTATATGTTTTAAAAAAGGTTTTTTAATCCAAAATAAGCAATCTGACAGCATGGATAAATTTTGGTGTATCTATACAGTAAAATACTTAGGTGTATACTTTGGTGTATCTAGACTATAGAGTACAGTTAAAATACTTAATAAACTGTAGCCCTACACATCAACATGGATGAATCACAAAAACATAATATTGAGCAAAAAAAAGTTTCAGAAAAATATATACAGACTGAATTCAATGTATGTAAAGATAAAACATGCATAAAACCTAAACAGATTGTTTAGAGATAAATAAAGAGTCAAGTGGATGACAAACACAAAATTCAGAATCATGGTTAATTCTGGAGAGGAGAAAGGAACACCCAAAATACTTCAAAGACTTTGCGTTATGTTCTATTTCTTAGGTTGGATAGTGGGCAGGTAGATGCTCATTTTATTATTACTTAAACAACATGCATGTATTATATATACTCATAAGTATTATAGATTTCATACATATAAATTACAGTATAGATTTCATAATTGAAAATTTAAACAAAAGAAAAAAAATTGATGTTACGCTAAAAAAAAATTACATACACACAGTCAGATAAACTCATTCACATTAAAGTGTTAGAAGCTGAATGGAGCCATAAAATCAGATCTGAGGGGCAGATCAATTTCCCTCAGGGTCTCTGGAGATGCAAAATAAGGTCAGGTCATAGGGATTAGCCCAGATGGATGAGACTGGTTCTTGTTTTCCTCCAGCTGCAGGTGCTGGTTACAGACACTTGTTACTTGTGTAACCAGTGAGGTATCCGCCCTGGAGGAGGTTGTCAATTTCCCTGGGCTACTATCCTGCCTCATAAATCCCCCTTAAGAGATTTTCAGACCCAAAATCACGTGGGTTGTTGAGAGAGGGGAGATCAGACTTCTGTAGCTGCTACAGGCTGAGATGGGGCGTCCACCCTATCTAGCCTGCAATCAAAAATTTCTGCCTGTCTGATCTAAGGGGCCAAGACCTCCTTCCAGCATGATTTCTGTTGAGGGCACCAGTTTAAATGCATGGAGGACCATCATCTTTATGTGGAAAAAAAAATGTGGAATGCTACATGAATTTGTGTTGTCATCCTTGTGAGGGCCATGCTAATCTTACCTGTGTCGTTCCAATTTTAGTATATGTGCTGCCAAAGCAAACACACCACATGGTTTTTAACATATACATTCTTCATGGAACATTATGCTGTGAGTTCCTATTAATTAAATTTAACCTAAACAACACTAATCACCTCACCACCTTCACTGTCTGCCACCAAAGAACAGAAAATGTGGAAGGAAGGTTTTAATTTGCTCAGACAGCCTGGTTTTGTTGAAATTGTTTTAAATCCTTTGTTTCTTACTTGATACTTTTCCCCTAGTAATGAAACTATAGCAATAAATAAGGATGAAACCTTTTATGTTACTTGACAATGACAGTGTCAGGCTCTCAGGCTCATACTAATCAGCTTGAGATGGGAAGCAGCAGCACAGTGGGGGAAACCCATCTGTCTTTATTAAGACTTGGCACCAAAGGATCACATAATAGAGAAGAGCTCATTTAGTAAATGGCAGTTCCCATCCTGCAAAGTGACAGAAAATTTACTGCACTCTCAGCAAGAAAAAATAACCCACTCAGAAAAAGGTGTTATATTAGGGAGATTTAAAGAGAAAGAGTTTTTTAGTGATATTAGAGAGGATAAAAATTTCTACCTAATAATAAATACATAAGTAGAAAAAATAAATCTCTAAGCCATTGTACATGTTGCCTTTCCCTTCAAGACCTATTCCCATTATTTTCATCATTTAAGGCCAGAAACAACCCCAGCTCTACCTGACGACTCCCCCAATTTCAATCCAAACTGATTTCATCTCCCTGCTGCTATATTTGCTAGGGGGCATAATTTAGTATTCTAACAATTCAGCATTTTACAACGTATATATTTTCAACCTCTAATTGTTTCATGTACTGGTTTGCTTTGCCCAACTAGATTTCAAGTTCTTTGTGGACAGAGACTATGTTTTAAACTCTCTTAGAACTTCTTTAACACTGGGCAGTGTGCTAGGCACATAAGTGTCAAACAAATGCTTGTTAATTGATAGTTTCCTGATCTAAATTCCATTATCCATGGTGGCCATCTTCATTGGACAAAAACCCGAAAAAAACAAATAGCTTACTTTCTTAAATAATTAAGAAGTATTTATCAAAGCAATACACACACAGGATTAAGACTTAAAACAGGAGGGTTATGATGCAAAGTGACAGACTTCTGCTCCACCATGCCACATCCCATATTTATGCTCTCCAGGATAACCCATTACTTGGTTAGCTGTTTTTTCTAGTAGTTATCTCCTCTTATCTCTACAAAAAGTGCTTATATCACTTGGTCTCAGTTATATCATTGCCTCTTCCCTCTCTTTCATCCAACATAATTGTATACTTATTTTGATTCCTCTATCAATTGCCTTGAGTTTTACATATTATGGGTTTAGTGCTTTTATCACATGTTCCTTTGACACTCTTCCTTATACCTCCCCAATTTTTTTTATCTGTGTTTCATTTTCTTCTTTCTATAATCACAATTGAGTCTCCTGTACTTTGTCTGTAGGTTAACCTGAAAGTTAAAATCAGTTACCAGTGTTTACTTTATTGTGACTATGTACATGGTGTTCACTTGAGGACCGAGAATCAGATTACATATATTTTCTTGTCCAGCTTTTTCATTTCTTTCCTGGAGTTTCTAGTAGCTTTTCCCCCCACTGTGTACTATTTGCCTGTATCATATTCTCAGTTTGTTTGTTGGTTTCTTTTCAAAGTCTCCATCATAACTGATGAATGGAAACTTTTTTCTGGAAACTTACCTCCCAGAGGCCTCCAACTTCGGATTCCACTGTGTTCCAGTTTCTCTCTAGACTTACTCCACAGCTACCATCCTGGAACTTCACTGCTTCCCTGGGTTGGACACACTCTTTTCAAGAATTGATCAATTGTCACCCCAATAAATTTAAAAAATAAATAAAAAAAAAGAATTCATGTCTTTTTCTTTGTTTATTTCCTATTTTTTGCTGGATGAAATCCTCAGCTTCTTTTACTTTTAAATTTGATGCAGGGCCGGCCTGGTGGCTCAGGCGGTTGGAGCTCCATGCTAACTCTGAAGGCTGCCGGTTAGATTCCCACATGGGCCAGTGGGCTCTCAACCACAAGGTTGTCAGTTCAATTCCTCGAGTCCCGCAAGGGATGGTGGGCAGCGCCCCCTGCAACTAAAGATTGAACATGGCACCTTGAGCTGAGCTGCCACTGAGCTCCCAGATGTCTCAGTTGTTTGGAGTGTGTCCTCTCAACCACAAGGTTGCCAGTTCGATTCCTCGACTCCCACAAGGGATGATGGGCTGCGCCCCCTGCGACTAGCAACTGCAACTGGACCTGGAGCTGAGCTGCGCCCTCCACAACTAAGACTGAAAGGACAACAACTTAAAGCTGAACGGCACCCTCCACAACTAAGATTGAAAGGACAACAACTTGACTTGGAAAAAAGTCCTGGAAGTACACACTGTTCCCCAATAAAGTCCTGCTAAAAAAAAAAAGAAATTCATACCTTCAAAAAAAAAATTGTTTGATGCAGATAAAATTTGGAAGTCATCTCACATCTGAAAATGCTTTTATTCTATTCTCACACTTTGATGATAGTTAAGCTGTGTTGAAGAAAGTCATTTTCCATCAGCCTTTGAAAGCATTGTTCCAATGTTGTCTCACCTATGAGATTGCTGATAAGAAGTCACGATGTCAATATCATTCTGATTTCTTTGTAGGTTACCTGCTTTTCCCCTCTCCAGAAGCTTTGACGATAACTGTATACTTTGTATTCTAAAATTTCACAAGAGTATACTCTGAAAAATTGTCTTGCATTGTTTCATTGATAATTCTCTCTACTTTGTTCTCTCTTGAACTCCTATTAGCCAAATGTTGAATCTCCTGGGTTTACTCCCCTATGTATTATATTTCTTTCAATTTCATTTTCCATCTTTCAGTCTTTTTGTGCTACTTTCTTTGATATTCTCTCAACTCTCTCTCCAACTCTTCCCTTGGTTTTTATCTCAGCCATCATATATTTTTATTTCAAGAGATTTTTCTTGTTTTCTTATTTATTTTCAAATAGATTATTTATGTTATATAAATGCAATGTTTTCTTGAATCTCTGAGTATATTAATTAGAGTGTTTTTACTTCTCTTTTTTCTCCATTGAGAAATTAAGAACTCAATAGAAGAAATTAAGAATGAAATAACCAGCTTAGGTAGTAGAGTTGACCAGATGGAGGAAAGAATCAGTGACATCGAAGATCGAAAGCTGGAAATTACACAGATGGAAGAAGAAAGAGACTTAAAAGAAATGAAAGAACTCTACAAGAACATTCTGACTCCATCAGAAAGAACAATATAAGAATAATGGGCATACCAGAAGGAGAAGAGAGAGGGGAACAGACAATATATTCAAACAAATTGTTGATGAGAACTTCTCAAACTTGTGGACAGAACTGGATCCTCGAATCCAAGAAGCAAATAGAACACCTAATTACCTCAACCCCAACAGGACTTCTCCAAGGCACATTGTATTCAAGCTGTCTAAAATCAATGACAAAGAATCCTCAAGGCAGCCAGGGAAACGAAGACGGTAACCTACAAAGGAAAGCCCATTAGATTATCATATATACCACATATCAGTGAAATCATACGGTTCTCTGCTTTTTCTGTCTGACTTATTTCGCTTAGCATTATAATCTCAAGATCCATCCAGGTTGTCACAAATGGTCCTATTTCATCTTTTCTTGCCGCCGAATAGTATTCCATTGTGTACATATACCACAACTTCTTTATCCATTCAACTATTGAAGGACATTTTGGTTGTTTCCATGTTTTGGCCACTGTAAATAAAGCTGCAATGAACATTGGAGCACACGTGTCTTTATGGATAAATGTTTGCAGATTTTTTGAGTAGATACCTAGGAGTGGGATTACTGGGTCATATGGTAATTCTAGTTGTAACTTTTTGAGGAACTTTCACACTGCCTTCCATAACGGCTGCACCAGTCTGCATTCCCACCAACAGTGTATGAGGGTTCCTTTTTCTCCACAGCCTTTCCAACACTTGTTACTATTTGTCTTGTTGATGATAGCCATTCTAACTGGGGTGAGGTGATATCTCATTGTGGTTTTGATTTGCATTTGTCTGATGATTAGTGATGTTGAGCATTTTTTCATATGTTTATTTGCCATTTGTATGTCCTCTTTGGAGAAATGTCTCTTCAGATCCTCTACCCATTTTTCAATTGGGTTGTTTGTTTTTCTGTTGTTGAGTTGCATGGGTTCCTAGTATATTTTGCATATTAGCCCCTTATCAGAGGCACTGTTTGCAAAAATCTCCTCCCATTCAGTTGGTTTCCTTTTTATTTTGTCGATGGTTTCTTTTGCTGTGAAGAAGCTTTTAAGTTTGATATGGTCCCATTCATTTATTTTAGCTTTTACTTCCCTTGTCTTTGGAGTGAAATTCATAAAATATTCTTTGAACCCAAGATCTATAAGTTTAGTACCTATGCTGTCTTCTGTGCAGTGTATTATTTCAGGTCTTATGCTTAAGTCTTTCATCCGTTTTGAATTAATTTTGGTACATGTGAGAGATAGCAGTCCAGTATGATTCTTTTGCACATAGCTTTCCAGTTCTCCCAGCACCATTTATTGAAGAGGCTGTCTTTTCTCCATTGTATGTTTTTTCCTTCTTTGTAAAAATTATCTGTCCATATTTATGCGGGTTTATTTCTGGGTTCTCAATTCTATTCCATTGGTCTACGTGTCTGTTTTTCTGCCAATACCATGCTGTTTTTATTATTGTAGCCGTGTAGTACAAGCTAAAGTCAGGGAGTGTGAAACCTCCAGCATTGTTCTTTCTTCTTAAGATTGCTTTGGCTATTCGCGGTCTTTTGTGATTCCAAACAAATCTGATGATTTTTTGTTCTACTTGTTTAAAAAATGCCATTGGAATTTTCATGGGGATTGCATTGAATCTGTATATTGCTTTGGGTAATATGGTCATTTTAACTATGTTGATTCTTCCAATTCATGAGCACGGAATGTCTTTCCGTTTCTTTGTGTCTTGTTCAATTTCCTTTAAAAATCTCCTTTTTTTAAAATTTATTTTTAAAATTTATTGGGGTGACAATTGTTAGTAAAATTACATAGATTTCAGGTGTACAATTCTGTATTACATCATCTATAGATCCCATTGTATGTTCACCACCCAGAGTCAGTTGGTGTTCTATTTGCTTCTTGGATTTGAGTATGCAGTTATTTCCACAAGGTTGTATATTTCTTGTCGACTATTTGTTTGAATACACTCTCCTTTCCCTTCTCTCTTTCTTCTCTTTCTGATATGCCCATTATTCTTATATTGCTCTTTCTGATGGAGTCAGAAAGTTCTTGTGGAGTTCTTTCATTTCTCCTAAGTCTCAAATCTCTTTCTTCTTCCATCAGTGTCATTTCCAGCTTTCGATCTTCAATGTCACTGATTCTTTCCTCCTTCTGGTCAACTTTACTTCCTAAACTGGCAATTTCATTCTTAATTTCTTCTATTGAGTTCTTAATCTCCAGAAATTCTATTTGGTTCTTTTTTTAAATTTCAATCTCTTTCATAAAACGCTCATGTTTTTCTTTGATTGTGTTTCTGAGTTCACTAAACTGCCTTTCTGTATTTTCTAGCATCTTGATGAGTTTTTTGAGAACTGCAATCTTGAATTCTGTGTCATTTAAGTCACATATTTCCATATCTTTAACTTAATTTTCTGGAGACTTTTCACTTTCTTTCTGAGCTATCTTGTTGCCTTGGTTATTCATGGCAATTAGTGATTTATTATTTCTCTTACTAGACATCTGCAGGAGTGGGTTCTGCAACAGGTTGATAGGAAGACGTCTTTCTTTTGTTTTCCAGTACTTGTTGGTAGAATGTTTTATTTTCTCTCTGACTGCAGCACTTTTTTCTCTCTCACACTGTGGTGTTATGTTTCCTCTGCACTATTCCAGCTTCTCACACAATGGGGGGATTCCCTGGAAGGTGGACTTCTCCTCTGTTAACAGTTCGTCTGGGTCATAGTGCGTCGCATCCCTTTAGGGATGTCGAGAGCTTTTGAAGTTCCAAAGCTCTTCCTGTACCAGATTCAGAGCCCGTGAGTTTCAGCAGTTCTGTTTACTCCTGCAGGGATCTGCCCAGATAGGTGGGGACAAGGGCAGGGTGAGTTGTGAGAGGTGGCCCAGAGCAATGGCGGGGACCAACACCACAGCCAGTCTTGCTTCCACAGCTTCCTCCCCTTTGCCAGAACTAGTTGCGCTGCGAATCTGTGTCTGCAGACCACAGTTCTCAGAACTGCAAATATTCTGTTCTTTCCATCTGACACTGCTACTCTTTGCTTCTAGCACTGGGCAGGTGGGGGTATAGTGCGCTCTTGGAGGGTACAGAGAGTTGGCTAGTCTCAGTGCATTAGGCTTCTGTTCTCTGTGGCAGTGAGGGCTTAAATCACAATTTTCAGCCTTCTTCCCTCAGTATTTTCTCCAAGGTCTCTGCTGTGTGCATTGGGTTCAGCCGTGTTATATGCTGTCCCCTCAGCCCTGAGGGCCATAAACAGAGCCCTAGCAGTCTGAGTTCTTCGCTCTCCTGCAGCTGCAGTAGCTCCTGGATGCAGCGAGCTCCGAGTACTGAGCTAAGTCTGTGTCCTGCACCTGCGCGGCTCCGTCTCCGCACTTCTCCCTTTCCTCCTCCCCTGCTCGTGCAATTTTCCCACCTTTAGGTGAATTCACTAGTGAGCCTCTTCGTCTTTCCTGTCTGCTGTGCAGGGAGTCCTTTGTGGAGTTACAGTTGTTCAATTTGTTTTAAATTCCAGGGGAGATTTCCAGAGGCTCACCTCAGGCTGCCATTTTGATGACGTCTCAGTAAGGGCATTTAAACTACAAATGAATAAATCATTTATAATGGAACATATGCCCTGGATAGATATGCCTTCTTCAAAGATATTCTATCTAAAGCATAGACTCCCAACCAGAAACTGAGACATAGATTCTAAGACCGATATTAAATTTCCACAAAAAATTCAAAGTAAAATTATTCAATTGGTGCCTAAAAAAAAAAAGTTTCCCAAAACTAGGAACATACATATGCACACATTCTGTTTGGAAAGATTGAATTATTTAAATACCACTATATCCTGGCATGTTTTGGATTTAATTCTAAGCATATATAAGACATAGAATGAAAAACCTCTTTACTTGAGCAAGAGATCTGATCTTCTTAAATGACACATGAAGAAGCTTTTTACAAAGACAGGGAGCATTTGCTAATCCTCCAGATTCATGAAGAAGCCTTGAAGGGGTTAAAGTGGAAGACTTATTCAAACTTGGCTTCTCAGCTTCTCTCTAATCTCCTCCCTCTAGGGCTCCACACAGCTAAGGCAGAGCAGAGCTGAATCACTACCTTTCCCACATACTCTAAACTCTTGCCTGTGAAAGAATAACTAGGGTCTTTATTCAACGCTGTTTCCATTCAAGTGTTCCAGAGGGTATATACACATCCAAAACAGTCACTTCTCTTGGCTCTTTGGCATTTATAAGGAGCAAGGCATCGGAAACTACACTCTGAAGCTGTTAAGAGGCAACTGGCATCTTAAGTAACTAATAATAGAAGGTGCTTTTCTGTTTTGCACTGGAAAGGTCTGACTCTTTAGGAAGATGAAAGAGAAAGCATACTTTGCATGAACATAGTCCTGCTTCTTCTAGCAAAGCAAGTCTTTCATTCTATTTTCCAGATATTCCAGAGATGTTCCTGAACAAGTTGCCTGTTGTTGCAAGCTTCAAAAGGGAGATTTAAACGGCCAACCAATTCATCCTGTGAGCCATGAAAGGTAAGAGAGATTTGACAATCTTATGATATTATTCATGGTGAAATGAGCGGCATTATTTTATTTATTGGCAGGTGTGACAAACACGTACCATCTGCTGTAGAAAATACAGCAACTCCCACTTGAGAAAGCTTATTACTTAATGGCTCCAGCCATTAAAGAAACACTTGCTGTTGGAATTGTTTTTTCATAGGCTGATGTGGAACTAGATACTCTAACAGCTCCTTCCTCCCCTTAGTTTTCTCTCCCTCACACTGGGCTGATAAATACAAACAGAGTGCATTAACTCCTGAAAGCTGTTACAATTGATAATTTTGACTTTCTCTTCTGAATTGTTCCACTGATCATTTTCCTTAGCTATTTGGTGGGATTTCAGCTCTGGAATTATATAGGCAGGTGCAATGCAGAAAAATGTAAAATTACCAGTGTTTTCAGAACTTGATCATGTTAAATAAAAAGCAAAAGTAACTTCTAGGTGCTACTTGAGTACCAAAACAGGGATCAAGTTACATTTATCTCTATATCCCAAGGACTTACCAGAGTGTCTGGTACTTCGGTTGGCACTCAAAGTTTTGCTGAATAAATGTCAATCTGGTTTTCAAGATCCAAGCAGAACTTTATTGCTCTTACTAGCAACAAGCTTTATCCAAGGAAAAGGGTTGCTGGATGGAGAATGCTCCACGTCCCCTTCTCATTTTAAGGCGAAAATTTCATGATCTGGGTGTGTATGTTATTTTGCTTCTGTAAGGTTATACATACTATACTGATGCCAAACATTACCAAAGACTTGGCATTTCAGTGTCCATACCAAAACACTAAAGGTTATTATTATTATTTATTACTAAGGGTTTTATTTACCAAGTTAATATCAAAACATGCAATCAGAAAACCAAAGGTGTATTCATATTACTTGTGGGTATTTTGATTTATATTAGAAGTGAAGTAAATCAGATGTTGAGGCTAATGTTGGACATTGGCCAATTATTAAATTAATCTCTTTCATTTTGCCATTCCCCCAAACTTCCCTCCCTTTTTCCTTTCTTCCTCCCTTCTTTCCCAATGTTTTTCTGCTTCCCTATCTTCATCTCTACCCCTTAATCACTCATTTCCTCCCACCTCTTATCCACTTCCCAAATCACTAATCATTTTTCTCCTCACATTTCACTCCTTCCCTCTTCACCCCTTGCCTTCTATTTTTCTTCCTTTCTTTTCCTACTTCCTTAACCCTTTTCCTATCCCTGAGACTCCACCTTATCCTTCGACAGTTTTCAACCATTTTTACAAAGACTAGAGACTGATTTTTATCAGTTTTCCAGAAAGGACTGCAGGATACTAAAATTCTGTCTTCCAACAAAAAGCAGATTCTTCATAATCAATAGAATTTCTTTTTTTTTTTAATTTCGTGTTTGTTTTTCTTTCCAAATGGTGCAGAGCTTTTATTGGAGCAATTACATTATCTATACAACTCATTGATTAGTTAGCAAAGAGAACTATGGCAATCTTGTTCAGGGAGCTTTTATGAGAACTTGTCACAGATACAGGACCAAACTAACAAAGAGGATTCCCCAATGCATACTTTTTCATTTATTCATTTGGAAGTCCTTAATAGATTTAAAGAATTAAATCGATAGACCTGTCTGAATTGACCAGGGTGTTTGGTGTCCTGCAGACTATAGAGGTTTCAGGAAAGATATGATTAGTTTTCCAAAACTTCAAATGAAATGTTTAAAGAAATTGACAACTGTATGTGAGATCATTGTTGTTTACAGCTTCTCCAAGCTTTATATAATTCTAACAAATATTTAATAAATATTCAGACCTAATGAAAATTCAGGGTTGATTGTATAGGAGGAAGAAACTGTCGTATCAACTGTTACTGAAAATCATCTATAGACACAACTGAACTTTCTAAAATTTAAGGCTGTAGACCCATCCCATCTAGTTTTCCTTTAACATCGTGTAACTGAAATAGTAATTTAAGAGAAAAGTTTCGAAGAAAGTGATTATTCCTTAATTCCCTATTATAATCAGGAATTTAGTCTTCTTTGCACAGTAAAAGATAGAGGAGTGGGTGAGGTGAATAGAAAGAAAAGGGAGTTTCAGGTTCTTCCCCAAGCTATATTAACATCAGAGATAAGACTGTGCTTCTCTTCAAATTGTCAGTGCTAAGTGCATTTCTTCAATCATATCCATGCATTTAGTAAACAATTATGGAGCAGCAACTGCAAGCACAATTATATAAGGGTGTCATGCAGGGTGTCATGCGGGATCTCTGGTCCCACTCCCCACATAAGAACGCAGGACATGGTGAGGCCAAAAAGGAACATAAATGGAGCCATTGGGAAGTCATACCACTATAGTCTCGCTGGCGGCTGGGTTGGAGACACAGGAAGCAGGAGCCACATGATCTGCAATCCGCTGTCCACTTCTCTCTGCCAACCAACCTCACTTGCTAGCTGCAATCTGCCATGCTAACTGCAATCCGCTCTTGCTAGACCAGCCACCATCTTCTTGCTAGCCCCCCATTTGCTGCTAGCATAGCCACAGCAGTTATATTAGCGGCCAATGGCTCACTGGTTACAGCTGCTGGCCAGCTAGCCACAGCTGATGGCCATCCAATCACAGTTGATGGCCATTTACTACCTGAGTGAGCACCTTTGCATGTGAGGGTGAGAGCCTGGATACTGCTCTCCTGGCTCTGTCCCCACAAAGGGATAGAATGTTGGAAAAGATCCTGAAGGAGTTTATAAATTACAGCTTGGGGAAAAAACACATCAAATAGATATTTACAATATTAGGCAAATTTAATTCCTCTAGAAGAGATACAAAGCATGTGGGAGTTAGGATTTGGATAGGAAATCAAGGTCAGTTTCATGAGCTGAACCATGAAGGATTGTAGCATTTCCCCAAGCAGTGATCCATGAAGATGTAAGGAATTGGTCAAACAACAGCATGGAGGCAGGGAATTGGGTAACAGTGAACATTACAGTTTGGTTGTAAAGGAGAGTAGAGGGAATTGAGGCCAGCCAGGAGAAGAGTATTGACAGCCTTGAATGCCAAGCTAAGGAGAATAAAGTCCAAAGGCAATAAGGAGCCTCAAGGCCATATGTGGTCTTCCAATACTTTATTCCTTTTTCATCCTGTTAGAATAGTTATAAATAAAAAGAGCAAATTGAAGAAGATGACATACAGCTTGACTCTTTTTTATAAACTTCAAAACAAAACTAAACAACATATTACTTAGGCATAGGTGTGTATGTGTATGTTTGTGTGTGTGTAAATAAAGCAAGGTAATGATTAACAAAATTTAGAGTATTGATTATTTCTGGGGAGAATTGGTAGTAGAATGAGACAGGGAGCATAAGCAGATGTCATAAATTATTATTTTCCATCTTAAAGGTGGACGGCTGAGATTAAAGAAAAACAAACAATAAACAACCAAAAAAAAAAAAAAAAAAAAACACCTCTGTGTGGGCTGCCCGGGACTGTCAGAGTCCTAAATCTGAAGTGCTCCATTCTGTTTGCAGAGTGGTGCTTCTCAGCCCTGGCTGCATATCAAAATCACCTGTGGAACTTTAAGCACTACAGATGTTCATGACCCATACAGACCTACTGAATCAGAATCTCTGAAGGAAGTACCCAGGCATATACATACATATTTTTTCAAAAAGCTTAATAAGTGATTGTGGGGACAGAGCCAGAAGAGAAGTTTCCAGGCTCTTGACCTCACGTGGAAAGGTGCTGGCTTGGGTAGTAGATGGCCATCGGCTGTAACCAGTTAGCCATTAGCCACTAATATAACTGCCGTGGCTATGCTAGGGGGTTGGTTGGTTGACAGAGAAACAGATAGCAGATTGTGGCTCCTGCTTCCTGTGTCTCCAACCCAGCCACCAGCGAGAATATAGTGGTATGTCAATCCTTGGAAGGAAAAGAAACACTCACTGCTAGTGCAAGCCAATTGGGAGGAACCACTATAGTATTATAAGGTCTTTTAAATCTCCTGTGGATCTCAAATACACAGATTTGGATAAGTCATACTCCTTGGTTAATGGCATATTGTCATCATAGGTGTATCCAGGGCCTCGTTGATTTGCTTACTTAATAACACCCATGGAAAAACACCTGTGAAGAAACACCTACCATTTATTAAATGTTGCCTGTCCGAGCAGCCTCCCTCCACACCACCTCTTCTCCCTGAAGCTCCTTTCGTTAAAGGTAGTGCTGGCTCAAAGATAAGATTTTTCACACATGTAGCTCATAAGTTACTTTTTAAATTGCATGCCTTGGCTTGTAGATGTAGCACTCCAATCTCTGCCTCTGTCTTCTCTCTGTATGTCTCTGTCTTCTCTTATAACGACACCAGTCATATTGGATTAGGGTCGACCTAATGAGTCGACTTAATTTTATCTGCAAAGACCCTATTTCCAAAATGAGGTCACATTCACAGGTACCAGGTGTTAGGACTTCAACATATCTTTTGGGGGAACAATTCAACCAATAACACTGTTTTAGATAGTTTTTTTTAAGTAGGTGTAATGACGAACGGGGAAAAGAAAGGGGAGTATTCACTAGAGAAGGACTAATTAATTTATTTAGCAATATCTAATCAATTTATTTCGCACTATAATAGCAAAAGACAAAGGCAATCAAAAAAATGTGCTAATGACAGAAAGTGAAGGTGGTTAATACTAAACTATATACATTGACAATGTCATGCCAAAGGAGTATACATACATATAAGTTTAAGAGATCCCAACACATGTTTACAGTTGATCAAATATCATTTGGCTAAATATACAAAGAAAGTTAATAGGGAGCATCCAAAAGCAGTAATAAATTCTATAGGATAACAACTATTACAATAGATGCCAAAAGCTCACCAAACTGTGGGGAAACAACAGTGGAAAGGTCAGGAATAAGAACTTTGTCAGGTCCATGGCTGGAAAACTGAGGTGTCTCCTGATGTTGCAAGCTGCATATAAGTTTTTAAAATGCTAACAAGTTCCCAAGAATGCTGCTGCTGTTGCTGTTTTTATTGTTGCTGGAAGTTAGGGCATCTCCTGATGCTGCAAGCTTTATACAAGTTTCCCAAAATGCTAACAAGTTCTCAAGAAGGCTAACCGTGGGGAACAACCCTGGAGAGGTTGGGAACCAGCCAGACCTCACCAGGTCTGCAGCTGAAAGTCAGGGCGTCTCCTGATGTTGTAAACTGCATGCTGCATACAAGTTTCCAAAATGTTAGAATGATGAAAAATCACCTATGACAAGTAATGAAAATTACACTGCCAACTGAGGTCTGTCTTATATATATTTTTCAGATGTACCCTAGAGCCAAGCTGCCTCCTCCAGTAATGGCCAGTTCCAGGAGGGTTCGGCAGTTACTGTGATAAAAATATTGCCTATTCAGCTGCAGGGCCAGTTTATTTGGACAAACAATACCTACTGTTCTTGCTTGGGACCATTGGCCCAAGGCCTTCCAAAGCCTGGCAATGTCCCTGTCATGTCTTTCTGATATAACTTAGTTACTTCTCTACCTCACCTGCTGATGCAGGCAAAACAGACAAAAAGACCTCATATCATCCCTGCGGGAATGAGACAAGGGAGAATTTTCTTAACCCTAAGCTAACCATCACCTCACATGCAGTCTGTCATGTGAGGGAACAAAACAAAAGAAAAAAAAACTAACATCAGCCAATGAAGGCAAATTTTCTTAACATCTTCCTGAGTAGGGCCCCCAAACAACCAATAAGGCAGATTATCTATGTTTTTAGCTGAAATGTCTAGATAGAAAAACTAATAGTTAACTCTCAAAGCTCAGTGTGCAAAGAATCACCTCAAAAGCTTGTGCTTAGCATGCATATTCCTGGGCCTTGATCAAAGATATTAGAATTCAGTAGGCCTGGGGAAAGACCTAGGAATCTACATTTTAAACGATGTTAGGGCTCCACACTCTTGAGACAAAACTGGATTAGGGAGAACAAGCAAGGTCAAAAACCAAGTGGTTCGGGGAGAAGGAGCTCCCAAGAGCAGACCCTAAAAATCTGAATTTGTAACAAGCTACTCAGGTGAACCATTGCCTTTGGGGCATAGTATTTCTAGGAAACTAAAGGATACCTACTGTGATTGTCTTTTCCATTTGTTACTGAATCAGATATCAAAGTAGATGTACCTTTAAGTATTGCAAAAAATGTCTCCTAGACCACTGCTCCTAAGACAGTAGAAAGATACCCAGTTTTTTTGTGAACCAGGTGGCTCTGCATGGGTGGTAGGGACTATAGGTAGGTAAACCAAGAATCATGCAGATTACAGAAAGTAGGTTAGTGAATATAAACTTTAAGCTAAAGTGCTCCCAGGCTGGGGTCAAAATTCAAGATCATAGGAAGAGTAATGTGATTGGAGCTATTTCTATTAACACGTTGCGTACGGCGGGGTTTAAATCCCTCGTGAAGATTCTTGTGATCAGTACGCAACGTGTTAACTCTCCTTGAGTATGTTAACAAGTGACAGAACTAGGCTACATCGTCAGCTCTTTGCTACTGTGGCACATAGAAGTTTGACAGGTGATGGTGGTTTATGTTGTTTATTTTATTCAGCCATATTCAAAATTCATGTTTAGAATAGCAACCTAAATCATTCTGGAAGACTTCAACAGTAATTACTTGACCCTTTTTATGAGGTCTGAAAATTAAGTTTGTGAACTCATCCTAGAAAAAGCGCTACATACCTCATTGCTGAATATCAATATGGTTACCTTCGAAGTACTCCCCTTGGAAAGCTATGCACCAACACCAGTGCCTAGTCCATTCTTCAAAGCAATTTTGGAACTCTTTTTCTTGAATGGCCATCAGAGCTGTCATTGTATTACCCTTCATGTCCTGAATGTCATCAAAATGTCTTCCTTTCAATATTTCCTTTATCTGTGGGTAAAGAAAGAAGTCATTGGGACCAGATCAGGTGAGTAGGGAGGGTGTTCCAATACAGTTATTTGTTTACTGGCTAAAAACTCCCTCACAGACAGTGCCGTGTGAGCTGGTGCATTGTCATGATGCAAGAGCCATGAATTGTTGGTGAAAAGTTCAGGTCATCTAAATTTTTCACACAGCATTTTCAGTAATTCCAAATAGTAAACCTGGTTAACTGTCTAGTTGGCACAAACTCATAATGAATAATCCCTCTGATACCAAAAAAGGTTAGCAACATCATTTCAAAAAGTTCACAAACTTAATTGTCTGAACTCATATACACTGGAATGTTTTTGCCAATAAAGACAAGGTTCTGTCTTCATCAATAATGAAACCTGCAGTTACTTGCTCAGAACAGATATACCCTCTTAATTCCTTCTGATCTACAAATACTGGGGGGAGTGTATTCTCAGCCCCCCACAGACATAAATGAGACAGCTAGAACACAAAAACAAAATTGGGGGAAGCCTGCATTCCTGAAAATTCCGTGATTTGTTAAAGTGACCCATGGCACTGTGACCTGGAGTTTGAAAACGAATCCTTAAATTTAGGTCTTCTTTAGTTCATTGTTAGGCTTTCCTGGAAACTAGAGGCAGTAGTTTTCAATCCTACCTATATTTTTAGAGTCACATTTTAAAAAATATCAGTGCTTAGACCCCACCTTAGACCAAGAAACATGTGACATTCTAGAGTGGTGTCCAGGCCCCTACTGTGGAGGTTAATGATTCAGAGCATCTAAGTTGGAGCCAAGGGTCTGTGTTTTAATAAGTACCACAGGTAAATCTTATAAGTTAGTTTAGAAAACACAGTAGCTTAGTTATTAGCTGCTGTTCAGTAATCTGACATTTTCTTTAACCTTTTCATAGTTATTTACACTTTGAATAACTACAATGTACACCTGAAACTAATATAATATTGTATGTTAGCTACATTTTAATAAAAATCTTTTAAAAATAGTTATTTACCACATAGAAGAAAAAACATTCAAAATGATGAAAACTCAGGATATTATTTTAAAACTAATTTGCCCATAGCAAACTTTTATTCAATGTTTCTGTCAATTTTTACTTCAAAGAAATTGCCATCTGTTTTTCTTAGATACTTGAATCTTTTATTTTTGTTCTTGACTTTCAGGAAAATAAATCTGTTGAAGGATCTTGAGTCAAATCTTCTGAGCCTAAATCTACTGCTGTCAGCATCTCTGAGACTTCCTTCATCTGAGAATTACCAGGTCTGACAACACTTTCCTTCCAGCCTACAGAGAGGCATGTCAACAAAGCTGTAGAAAACACATCCTCTAGACTTACAGCCCTTAAGCTGTGACAGCTGAGCAGGAACTTTACAAGCTCCATCCTTAGGGGAGATATGGAAAGACAAGAAAGCTGAAAACTCAGATATGCTAAGCCTGAAGTATACAAAAGCCTTTAGAAAGTTTCACGGAAGAACCCAACTAAATCCACATAATTAGTGTGCATATTTAGATGAGTTGTAGGTAAAACAGAATCCTTTCTCCCACCAAAACAGAGTAAAAGTCTGATTTAATACTCAGTCCCCATACCAGTATTATAAGCAATTTCACCATTTTTATTTTTATTATTATAAGAGTAGGACCATGGAAAACAAATGATTTATGTATTTTTTAAAAATGATTGAGAAGTTCTGACAAAACCTATTTGGGAGGGGTTGCTGTTCTGGAGGACAGAGAAGGTGTGGCAATTGCGAAATTAGAACATCCCCATTTTCTTGCTTGTGCACTACTGACTTGGCTCTGGTCGTGATTGCTTTGTATGAGATTGCTAGAAAACCTCCAATATATTCAGAGACAGCCTAAGTGACTGTGGAATGCCTCAAGGGCAATAGAAATCGAATAGAAACAGGTACCGACTCAAGTCTTGAGTGATGACAGAGATAATTTTCAAGTACCATGGAAATCTCACTGGGCGGGCCCATTTCCCCACCCTGGCAACAGAGGTTGACACCACTTCAGATAAGTATTCCAACCTATACATGTATGTGGGCTTATTCCTGAGCCTCCTGGCCATTCTCCTCTTCCTGCTCTTCACAATGCTCCTTCGGCTCAAACATGTCATCTCACCCGTCACCTCGGAGAGCACAGAAAATGTTCTTCAATTCACAGATGTAGAGATGCAGAGTCGAATCCCCACTCCTTAAAGCCAGGATGAAGAGAGCTGTAGGGGAGCTCAGTAAACCCTTGTATGTTGATGTCCAGGAAAGCTTACTTTGTTGCACTGCATGTAGGAAGTTAAGTTGTTCCTTTAACAAAAAATTGTTCATGTTTTCTTTGTGTTATTCTTTATCTTGACTCTGCTTGGGATATCTAACAGGTTTAAGACTCATTCTTTGCCAGGAATATGGGAAATGACAGCTGGTTGGGAGGGCAGGTTTCTATAGTAACCAAAGAGTGCCTGCGCCTTGAGCAAACCTGAGACCACAGAAATTCATATGCAGCTGTTGTAAAGAAATACAGGATCCTTGGAAGCTCCAAGAACAAGGAAAATTTGCCTTTGAAAGGGCTGATTGTTCAAAGAAGTTACCCCAAGAAAAGGATAAGTTCTAATTTAGTACTTGGACCCTAAATAATCACATCTGCTGATATGAAGCTAAATCACGTCAGAGATTAATGGAAGGGACCATGAACCTTTCCCAAAGGGGAAGTGATTTTATCTTCTAGGCCATTGAGTTTGTCCCAAATGAAAGAAAACTTTTCAAGAAACTGTTTCAGTTTAAAGAGTAAGTTTGCAGAAAGATGTTTCCAGTCAACAAATTCATCTAGAGAGGTAAAATGTGCATTTCACATCTGTGTTATTACTATTACTGGACTTTTAAAAACTCAGATAATGACAGATGTATTATGAAAATTTGGGATGATGAGCTCCCCCAAAAACCAAGGGAAAATTAAGTCAAAATGTGCTCATGACAATCAACCTTTGCCTTTTTCTCCCTACCGATCATGCTTTAGGATTGAGTTGCACACAAATATGAGCTGTATTTAAAGGTAGCCTTAGCAAAGAACACTCAACTGTAGTTTAAAGCAGAAATGAAATCATATTGGTACCCTGTTGTTGAATGAGTGTGGCTTTGGATGAAACATTCAAGCCTCTCGATGCCGGGTTTTTATTTCTGAAAAATGATCAGAGAGCTATTTAGTCATCACCGAACTCCTTTTGAATCTGAGTAAGTAAAACAAAGAAACAAAGGAGGAAAGGACTAAACAATACTGCAACAAATCCTTACTGAGATTAATGTCCTCACATTCACATTTTTCTTTCCCAGATAATGCTCTTCCCTTCCTAATCCTTACCAAAAGATGAAGTGTTTCACTTATTACCTATAGGAGAAATATATTTTGAAAAATTCCATTGTCGTAAGTAGCCCTCATATGCCAGTAGTAGAGAAAGAATTTAATTTTTTTATAAAAAATAGTGTTCCAAATGAGAATCAAGGGAGATAAGTTCTGTTTACAAATTAGAAATTAGAAGGCTGGTCATATTCTTGTCACCAAAGAACTAATACACCTGTGTTAAATTCTTCCTGCTTTAACAAAACAGTTCTCTCTTGCACCTAAAAGATGGTCATCAAATTTCACAGGGTGCTCCCTCGGGAACTGCAGTGGTGGTAAGCGAGAAATGAAATAGCTATTAGGTTAATGCCACCTCCACCAGACATGCAGCTCTCTCTAGCCTGTTACAAATTTAGATCGGCCCCTTTACTCTGATCTAAATCTAGCCTGGTGGTAAAATTCCCAAATGCTTTTTACTTTTGTATACAGTAATTTGCCAATACTCCCCTCTCCAAGGGGCTGTAAAGTGTAAAATCCCCACATGCAGAGCTAAACTTAGCAGCTAGGCTGACTCTGGAACACCTGTTACAACAGCACACTGTAAGAGATGGCAGATGAATTCTGTACCATTCAGAAGAGAGCCGCAGGTAAGCTAAGACTCAGATAGCTCATACACTTCCCTTTGGGCATTATATTTTCCCAAATGCAAAGTGACTCTCATATTATTAGATTTGGTGGTTTAAGTTGTGTCTTTAGTCTACACCCAAAATCCATGTACCCTTTAAAATATTAATTCTTGGTAGCCAGATGTGGACTTCCTCAGAGGCTGGCAATATACCCCAGAATTTGTTAAGGATACAAGTCTCCCTCTCCCTTTTGTGCTAATAGTATTTGAATGTGCTTTACAGTTAAGAAGTCAGTGGCTGGATAAATGAAGAACTGATTACACTTTAAACAGCAGTGACAGCAAGATATCCAATGCCTTGTTGCTGAATTTAATCAACAAACAGTCTGCAAATCTATTCCTACCTCCTCAACCCAAATTTCAGGAGCTTGAAACTGCTCTTTAATCACTGATTTGGATGAAGATTACTAATTTATGTTTAGGTTACTCACCTGGAAAACAACCACTCTCTTTCATCACAAACTGCCCCACGGGACCCAGATTTTCACTGAGCATTAACTAAAGCATACAGCACAGATTGC
This sequence comes from Rhinolophus sinicus, assembly GCF_057876585.1. Classification (NCBI taxonomy): domain Eukaryota; kingdom Metazoa; phylum Chordata; class Mammalia; order Chiroptera; family Rhinolophidae; genus Rhinolophus; species Rhinolophus sinicus. Next base: position 77,066,693 of record NC_142518.1, read on the forward strand.
ACTAAAATAGCAGCATAACCCCTCACAGTTTCCAGTGATAACATAAACGGAGATGCATTTAATCAAATGTGTCATTATGGTGCCTCACGTGGTATTTAATCTTTAGGAAAATACAGTGAATGTTTTCATCATAGCAAACTTACTGTAAAGAAAAGAATTTTTCTATTTATATTATATCTCCCAATGTATTAATTAATATATATTACTGCTCAAAGACATAGCTAGAGCAATCAATGGGCATTATTTGAATTCATCCATATATCCAAAATGCTGACTTGTCCATTGCCTCCTCAGTCTCGAAAAAATTTCATGTTAGCCTAAATGTATATAAATGTATTCTGTTTTAAGGTGAAAGAATGGTTCCTCACTTTTTATTACACTGAACCACAAGCAATTGCCATTTCTGTAAGTCAAAAATGCTCAAATATTGGCAATTTCAAATAATTCAACCTAACAAAAAGACCCATTATATGAATTCTTAAAATAGTAAATTCCCCTAATGCATTTATAAATAACTATTTTTTTTTAAAAAAATGTATTTTGCATACATTTCAGAATCATGGGTTGTATAAAACAAGGCATATTGTAAAAGGCTTATATATTATGTATTATGTATTAGGCAAGAAATATTAAGGCTAACCAAGATGGGTTTATCCAGCCTAACCTTTCCATTCACGCCAAATCTGAAGTTTTAGACTCAGAACTGAGTTTGACTGCTGCAGACACTACCATACATGCAAAGTAGGTAAAAGGGATCCATTAATGCAATAATATGGTTATATTTAGTAATACATTTTAATCACTTGCATTTGTATAAAAGAAACTTCTTTTAACAAAATGAGAAATTGTAAGAAAAATTGGATTTCTTTTGTTTGAAATCATTAATATTTGAAATAGATTCATACTGTATAAAAACAAACATAAAATTTGAATTAATATTTAACATGTCATTTTTGATCCCTGGAAAATAAATTCTGTTTGGTTTGCTGATAACAAGTATCTGTTGTCTCAAGAATGTAGAGGACACTAGTCTTATCATTCTAATATAAATTATAACAGCTGCAAATTTGTGGCATTTATAATTTTCAGGTATCATTATTTTTTTATTCCCCAATCTCCTACCTTTTATTTTCTCCCTACTTGCAAACTTATGGGTGAGTTACTTTGTTTCTTTAGTAGTAAGATGTGAAAAAAGATAATGACTGATAGCTGGCAATGAAGGTGACCTTAACTGAGAATGAGATAATGCACTAAAGTGCCAGTATCTTCCATTTTGTGCTGGCTTCATTTGATCCTCACAGCAAACATGTGAGTAATGAGTGAAGGCACTATAATCTGTTTTACAAAAAAAGAGATGAGCAAAAAGCTAAAAGCATTTCACTTAACATCAGGAATAAGACAAGAATCCCCACTCTCACCAATTTCATTCAACATAGTACTGGAAGTTCCAGCCACAACAATCAGACATTAGAATGACATAGAAGGCTTCCAAATTAGAAAGGAAGAAGTAAAATTGTCATTATTTGCAGATGACATGATACTATATAGAGAGAACCTCAAAGATTCTACCAAAAAAATTATTAGAACAGATAAATGAATTTAGCAAAGTAGCAAAATATAAAATTACAATCCAGAAATCAGTTGCATTTGATAACACTAATAATGAACTGTCAGAAAGAGAAATTAAGAAAAAAATCCTATTTACAATTGCATCAAAAACAATAAAATACTTAGAAATAAGTTTAACCAAGGAAGTAAAAGACCTATACTCAGAAAATTATAAGATATTGAAGAGAGAAATTAAAGAAGATATAAATAAATGAAAATATATATCATACTCACAAATATAAAGAATTAATATAGTTAAAATGTCAATACTACCCAAAGCAATATACAGATTCACCATAATCCCTATCAAAATACCAATGACATTTTTCACAGAAGTAGAACAAATAATCCTGAAATTTATATGGAACCATAAAAGACCCCAACTAGCCATGGCAATCCTGAGAAAGAAGAACAAAGTAGGAGGTATCACACTCATCAAATCATACTACAAGGCTATAGTAAACAAAATGGCATGGTATTGGCATGAAAACAGACACACAGATCAATGGAACAGAATAGAGAGCTCAGAAATAAATTCATGCATATATGATCATTTAACCAATGACAAAAGAAGCAAAAATTTACAATGGGATAAAGACAGTCTATTTAATAAATGGTGCTGGACAGATACATGGAAAAAATGAAATCATACCACTTTCCTACACCATTTACAAAAAAAACCTCAAAATTGATTAAAGACATAAATGTAACACCCGAAACCATAAAACTGCTAGAAGAAAATACAGGAAGCAAACTTGCAGACTTTACCCTTAGTAATACTTTTTACTGATATGTCCCCTTGGGCAAGGGTAGGAAGAGAAAAAATAAACAGATGAGACTACATCAAACTAAAAAAAAAGGTTTTTAACAGCAAGGGAAAGCATCACCAACACAAAAAGACATCCTACTGAATGGGAAAAGATATTTGCCAATGATACATCTGATAAGGGGTTAATATCCAAAATTCATAAAAGACACATACAACTCAACACAAAAAAACCAAACAACCCAATTAAAACATGGGCAGAGGACATGAAGAAACATTTCTCTAAGGAGGACATACAGATGGCCAATAGACATATGAAAAGATACTCAATGTCACTAATCATCAGAGAAATGCAAATAAAGACCACAATGAGATACCACCTAACTCCTGTCAGAATGGTTATCATCACTAAATAAACAAACAAGTGCTGGCAAGGATGTGGAGAAAAGGGAATCCTCGACAGGGCTTCAAATTGGAGTAGCCACTATGGAAAATAGTATGGAGGTTCCTCAAAAAATTCAAAATAGAAATACCTAATGACCCAAATTCCACATTCCACTCCTGGGTATTTATCCAAAGAAATCCAAAATACTAATTATATATATATATATATATATATATATATATATATATATATATATATCTCGCTATGTTTATTGCAGTGTTATTCATAACAGCAAAGATATGGAAACAAGCCATAACGTCATAAAAATAGCGGTGTAAGGTCAGCCTCTTGAAATCTCCCCTGGAATTTACAACAATTTGAGCAACTATAATTCCACAAAGGACTCCCTGCATAGCAGACAGGCAAGTCTAAGAGACACATAACTGATATCATCTAAATGTGGGCAAATTGGGCGAGCTGGGGGTGGGGGAGAGGGAACGGCAAAGTGCAGAGACACGGGCCACGCAGGTGCAGGACACAGACCAGAGCTCCGTGCCCCCTAAATTCCAGAGCTACCGCATTTATGGGAGATGGAAGCATTCGGTCTGCTAGCGCTCCCCTTATGGCCCACAGTCCCCTCTGAGGGATCAGCATATAGCACAGTTAAAACCAACACTCACGGCAGAGACCTCGGAGCAAAGACTGAGAAAAGAAGGGTGAAAATGGCAGTTTAAGCCCTCACTACCAAGCAAAGGACAGAAGGCATAGGCACGGAGACTAGCCAACCCCTCCCTACCCTCCCAGACTTTGCCCCACCCCCACCTACTCAGCACTAAAAGCAGAACAACAGCAGGGTCCCATCAAAAGAACAGAATATTTGCAGTTCTGAGAACTATGGCCCGCAGCCACAGACTTGTAGCCAAACTAGTTCCTGCAAAGGGTAAGGAGCCTTGGCTGCAGGATTGGCTGTGTTGGTGGTTGCCGGCATTTCTCTGCGTGACCTCCTGCTAACCAACCCGACCCTGTCTCCACTTATCTGGGTGGATCGCTACAGGAGTAAACAGAGCCGCTGAAACACACAGGCTCTGAAACTGGTGCAGGAAGAGATCTGGAACTTCAGAAGCTCCCCACATCTCCCAACAGAAGCTAAGCCCTATGACACAGGTGACGTGTTCACAGAGGAGAAGCCCACCTTCCAGGAAATCTCCCCATTGTGAGACAAGCCAGAACAGTGCAGAGAAAATACAACACTACAGCGTGAAAGAGAATAAAAGGCTGCAGTTGAAGAGAAAATAAAACAATCTACCAACACCAGCTGGAAAACAAAAGAAAGACCTATTCTTATCAACCTGTTGCAGAACCCACTCCTGTAGATGCCTAGGAAGATAAATAATAATTAATTAATTGCCATGAATAACAAAGGTAACAAGGCAGCTCAGAAAGAAAATAAAAAGTCTCCGGAAAATGAACTTAAAGACATGGAAATGCGTGACTTAAATGACAGAGAATTCAAGACGGTAGTCCTTAAAAAACTCAACAAGATGCAAAAAAACACAGACAGGCAGTTTAACGTAACACAATCAAAGAACAACATGAACATTTTACCAAAGAGATTGAAACTTTAAAAAAGAACCAATAGAATTTCTGCAGTGTCCTATGACCCAGGCGAACTATTAACAGAGGAGAAGCCTGCCTTCCAGAGAATCCCCCCACTGTGTGAGAAGCTGGAATAGAGCAGAGAAAACGTAACCCTACAGTGTGAGAGAGAAAAAAAGGCTATAGTTGGAGAGAAAATAAAACATTCTACCAACAAGTACTGGAAAACAAAAGAAAGACCTCTTCCTATCAACCTGCTGCAGAACCCACTCCTGTAGATATCTAGGAAGAGAAATAATAAATCAGTAATTACCATGAATAACCAAGGCAACAAGACATCTCAGAAAGAAAATGAAAAGTCTCCAGAAAATGAACTTGAAGACACGGAAATATGTGACTTAAATGACAGAGAATTCAAGATTGCAGTTCTGAAAAAACTCAATGAGATGCAAGAAAACACAGAAAGGCAGATTAATGAACTCAGAAACACAATCAAAGAACATGAACATTTTACCAAAGAGATTGAAATTTTAAAAAAGAACCAAATAGAATTTTGGAGATTAAGAACTCAATAAAAGAAATAAAGAATGAAATAGCCAAACTAGGTAACAGAGCTGACCAGATGGAGGAAAGATTCAGTGACATCAGGGATAAAAATCTGGAAATGACACAGATGGAAGAAGAGATACTTGAGAGATAAAAGACATGAAAGAACTCTACAAGAAATGTCTGACTCCACCAGAAAGAGCAATATAAGAATAATGGGCATGCCAGAGGGAGAAGAGAGAAGGGAACAGAGAATATATTCAAACAAATTGTCAATGAGAACTTCCCAAACTTGTGGACAGAACTGGATCCTCGAATCCAAGAAGCAAATAGAACACATAATTACCTCAATCCCAACAGGCCTTCTCCAAGGCACATTGTATTGAAGCTGTCTAAAATCAACGACAAAGAAAGAATCCTCAAGGCAGCCAGGCAAAAGAAGACGGTAACCTACAAAGAAAAGCCCATTAGGTTATCATCAGCTTTTTCAGCAGAAACTCTACAAGCCAGGAGGGAGTAGAATCCAATATTCAAACTATTGAAAGAAATTATGAGCGAAGAATAATATATCCAGCAAAGATATCCTTTAGATATGAACGAGGAATAAAGACCTTTCCAGACCTACTGAAGCTGAGAAAATGTTCTAATACATGAGCTGCACAACAAGAAATATTGAAGGAGGCCATTCTACCTGAGACAAAAAAGCAAAAGAATACAAAACCATGTGTAGTGTTATGGACAGACACAAGGAGGAAATGGCAACACCTACACCAAATAGGACACTATAAACTTAAACGTAATATACAGGATAAAGAAGGGGGAAAATCACTTTTAAAAAGAGGAAAAAGACAACTTCTTAATGCAGCGCAGATCAACTCACAGCATAAATAGGGATAATTTGTGACAACAAAAACATAAAAGGGCAGAGAGTAAATGTCTGAACTGGCACAAAGGAATGGATAAAGTAAGCATGCTGAAGATAATGGAATACTCTAAACATGAAACTTTCTTTTACATAAACTTAATGGTAACCACTTAAAAAAAAATCCCGAACTGAAATACATAACAGAAAGAAACAACAAATAGAGGGATAAATCACAGGATAGCAACACACTGAAATAATAGACAGCAACAAAAAACAAAAGAAACAATGGAGACACCATCCTACCAGAAAAGCAGAAATAGAATGACAGGAAATTCTCATATAACAATAATCACCCTAAATGTAAATGGACTGAACTCACCAATAAAAAGGCACAGAGTAGGAGATTGGATCAAAAAACTAAACCCACCATATGCTGCCTCCAACAGATGCATCTCAGCTACAAGGACAAATACAGTTTCAAAGTAAAAGGGTGGAAACTGACACTCCAAGTAAATGGTATTCAGAGAAAATCAGGTGTATTCATACTGACATCAGATGAAACAGACTTCAGGATAAAAAAAAGGTGAGAAGAGACAAAATTTGATATTTCATAATGATAAAGGAGACTATACAACAAGAAGAAACAACAGTCATCAATATTTATGCCCCCAATCAGGGAGCATCAAAATATACTAAGCAACTACTAACAGAACTAAAGGGAGAAATTGACAAAACACAATTGTAGTAGAGGACCTAAGCACATAATTGACAGCTATGGATAGATCATACAAAGGAAAATAAATACAGAAGTATCAGCCCGAAATGACACATTAGATGAAATGGATATACTTGACATTTATAAATCATTCATTCTTTTCTAGTGTACATAGAACATTCTCAAGTGTAGACCATATATTGGGACACTAAACTAGCCTCAGGAAATTTAAGAAGATTGAAATCATACCAAGCATATTCTCTGATCGCAAGGCTTGAAGTTGGATATCAAATACAAAAAGAAAGCAGGAAAAACCACAAATATGTGGAGATTAAACAACATACCTTTAAAGAACAACTGGGTAAAAGTAGAAATAGGAGAGATCAAAAGATGCATAGAAACAAATGACAATGAAAATACATCTTACGGGGATCAAAATGGTGGCGTGAGGTGAGCCTCTGTAAAGCTCCCCTGGAATTTACAACTAATCGAACAACAATAACTCCACAAAGGACTCCCTGCACAGCAGACAGGCAAGACAAAGAGGCCCACTACTAAATTCACCTAAAGGTGGGCGAATCTCGCGAGTGGGGGAGGAGGGAAGGGAGAAGTGCAGAGACGGAGCTACGCGGGCGCAGGATGCAGACCGAGCTCAGTGCTCCGAGCTCGCTGCATCCTGGAACTACCGCAGTTGTGGGAGAGGGAAGAACTCGGACTGCTAGGGCTCCGCTTATGGCCCACAGGGCTGAGGGTATAGCATATAACACGGCTGAACCCAATGCTCATGGCAGAGACCTCAGAGAAAACACTGAGGGAAGAAGGCTGAAAACGGTGGTTTAAGCCCTCACTGCTGAGCAGAAAACGGAAGAGATAGCCACTGAGCCTAGCCGCCCCCTCCCTCCCCTCCCAGAGATCGCCCCGCCCCCACCTGCCCGTTACTAGAAGTGGAACAGTAGCAGTGTCAGATCAAAAGAACAGAATATTTGCTATTCTGAGAACTGTGGACCGCAGACACAGATTCGCAGCCCAAATAGTTCTGGCAGAGGGGAGACAGCTGTGGAAACAGGACCGGCTGTGGTGGTGGTCGCCTCCATTGCTCTGGGCCATCTCTCACAACTCACCCCGCCCCTGGCCCCACCTATCTGGGAGGAACCCTACAGGAGTAAACAGAACTGCTGAAACATATGGGCTCTGAATCTGGAGCAGGAAGAGCTTTGGAACTTCAAAAGCTCTCCGCATACCCACACGGACACTGCGCCCTGTGACCCAGGCAAACTATTAACAGAGGAGAAGCCCGTCTCCCAGGGAATCCCCCCATTGTGTAAGAAGCTGGAATAGTGCAGAGAAAACATAGCACTACCGTGTAAGAGAGAAAAAAAAGGTTGCAGTCGGAGAGAAAATAAAACGAACAAGTACCAACAAGTACTGGAAAACAAAAGAAAGACCTCTTCCTATCAACCTGTTGCAGAAGCCACTCCTGTAGATATCTAGGAAGCGAAATAATAAATCAGTAATTGCCATGAATAACCAAGGCAACAAGACAGCTCAGAAAGAAAGTGAAAAGTCTCCATAAAAGGAACTTAAAGATATGGAAATATGTTAATGAAGAGTAGGTTGGGGAGGCAAACCATGAGATGCAGCCGGATATGAAAGCTCTGTAATGCAGAGATTTTTGGGCTGTTTCTGTTCACCTGTGATATCCCCAGGTTCTAGAACAGAGCCTAACACGTAGTAGGTACTCACTAAATACTGAATGAAGGCATTCTCCCCAATTGGCATATTGTAAAATCATTAGGACATGGACCATGGCTTGTCTCTGATCTTATATTAAAAAACAAAACAAAACAAAAACAGGCAGTCTAGCCCCAAATTAAATCATCATAGGTTAAAATTAGAATCCCAGTGGGATGCAGCATTTCTTGTCATACATGATCTCTCTCTCTCTCCCCCTCCCTCCCTCTCGGCTTCCAAAATGTTAATTTAGTAACTTTAATAGCTTAACACTTTATACTAGATGAGGTATGCATTTTCAGAAAGGAGGAAAGAAAAGGAACTTCTATTAGGTTGATGCAAACGTAATTGCAATTATTTTTTAATCTTTTAAACTGCAATTACATTTGCACCAATCTAATACTTTCAAATATTTAGAGGACTAATATTTCCTATTTGTAATTTTAAGGCATTTTTAGTCAGTCTCGTGTGTACTCCAGTTGACTATTTTCTGAGAAAATTGCCTACCGTTATGTTGCTATGACTTTTGAATGACTGGAATAACTTTTTTCTTTCTTCCTCCCTCCCTCCCTCCCTCCCTCCCTCCCTCCCTCCCTCCCTCCCTCCTTCCCTCCCTCCCTCCCTCTTTCTCTCTTTCTTTTTTTTTTTCTTAAGCTCTAGGAGATATGTTTTTTGGCATTGGCAACCTTTAAGTTGTAACTACCGGTATCTGTAATGGAGACTGTTTCCTGACCTTGATCCCTTGACTACAGAGGTCAGAACCACATTGTCAGTCCTGCCTGGGCTGGGCTGGCGCCTCCCAGCTCTGACCCTTTGGGGGTGTGGGGCCCTTAGCCCAAAACTTGCTTCTCCAGCAGCAGCTGATACTTGTAGCATTGTTGGCGGTCACTGCAGGAGCTGGCAGAGCTCTTACACATGTGAATCGGGAAGTATCAGTGATTCCTATTCCTGAAAGGAAAAGAGAACTGATAAATTTTTCACTGATTGTTTGAGATAGAACTTGTAGTTAATCATTTATTCATTCAACCATTCAACAAATATTTAAGTATTGGCTACAATGATTCAGGCACTGAACTAGACCATATGAAACAAAAATGAGTCTTGATCCATCTCCTAAAGAAGCTCACAGCCTAGTAGGAGAGAGAGATAAGCATATCAACCATCACAGTGCAGTGTCATACAGAAGTGCCCTGAAAGAAGAATGGAGGAATGACAAACTTGGCCATTTTTCTGATTTAATTGATTAACAACTAGAACCAATAGTGGAATAATTTTAACCAATAATGGAATCATTTTCATATGGAAACAGTTTTGCAAAACTCTGAACTAACTTCAGCATTTCTTTTTTAAAAAGAAAAATTTTACATTAATACTTGGTTAGTTTGAACGTGGACATGGTTTTTAAAAACTATAAATGAAAAATAAATTGTTATATAAGAAGCATAAGCTTCAATAAACAGCATGATTTTTCAGGCAATTTTCTTGAGATGTAATTCACATAGCACAAAGTCTATCTTTTAAAGTGTTTTTTAGTATATTCACAGGATTGTGCAACTATCACCACCAACTCCAGAAAGTTTTCATCCCCTGTAAAAGAAATCTCATATTATTAGCAGTTATTTCCCATTTCCCTTCAAAATCCCCCTCCCAGCCCTAAGCAACTACTAATCAATTTCTTGTCTTATGGATTTGTCCATTCAGGACATTTCATAATAATGGAGTCATATACATGACCTCTTGTGTCTGGCTTCTTTCACTACATGCTTTCAAGTTCCATCCATGTCCTAGAATGTATCAGTACTTCATTCTTTTAATGGCTATATAATATACCATTGTATGGATATACTACATTTTGTTCATCCATTCAGCATTTTATGGGCATTTGGGTTGTTTCCAATTTTTGGCTATTATGAATAAAGCTACCATGTACATTTTTGTACAGTTTTTGTTGTTTTTGTTTGTGTGTGTCTGTGTGTGTGTGTGTGTGTGTGTGTGTGTGTGTGTGTACATATGCTTTTAGTTCTCTTGGGTATATACTAAAGAGTGGAATGGCTGGTTTATATGGTAACACTATGTTTCACTATTTGAGCAGTTGCCATACTATTTCCCACAGTGGTTGCACCATTACACATTCCCACCACATCCTCAACACTTTTTTTTAAATAGAGGTATAATTGACATATAACATTATATTTGTTTCAAGTGCACAACATAATGATTCAATATTAGTATACATTGTGAAATGATAACCATTATAAGTATAGTTGCCACCCATTACCACAGATAGTTACAAAAATTTTTTGTGATGAGAACTTTTAAGATCTACTCTCTTAGCAACTTTCAAATATGCAACACAGTAATATTAACTATGCTGTATATTACATCCCCATGACTTATTTATTTTATAACTGAAAGTTTGTACCTTTTGACACCCTTCACATATTTCGCCCACCCCTACCCCCTACATCCACCAATCTGTTCTCTGTATCTATGAGTTCAGTTTGTTGGTTTTTAGATTCCACATGTAAATGAGATCATATGGTATTTGCCTATCTCAGTCTGATTTACTTTACTTAGCAAAATATCCTCAAGGTGCATCCATGTTGTCACAAATGGTAGGATTTCCCTCCTTTTATGGCTGAGTAGTATTCCACTTGCTTTATCCATTCATCCATCAGTGAACATTTATTTTGTTTCCATATCTTGGCTACTGTAAATAATGCTGTAATGAACGTGGGGTTGCATATATCTTTACAAGTTAATATTTTCATTTCCTTTGGATAAATACCCAGACGTGGAATTGCTGGGTCATATGGTAGTTCTATTTTTAATTTTTGAGGAACCTGTATTTTGTTTTCCATAGTGGCTGCAACAATTTACATTCTCATTATGGTTTTGATTTGTATTTACCTGATGACTAATGATGGTGGGCATCTTTGCTTGAGATTATTGGTCATTTGTATGTCTTCTTTGGAGAACTGTTTATTCAAATATATTGTCCACTTTTTAATTGAGTTATTTTTGTTTTTATTATTGAGTTGTAAAGCTATTTGTATATTCTAGATACAAGTCCCTTATTATACAGGTGATTTGAAATTGATTTCTCCCATGCTGTGGGTTCTCTTTTCACTTTCTTGATCACACCATTTGTAGCACAAACATTTTTAATGTTGTTGTAGTCTAATTCATCCGTTTTTGTTTTTTTTTCTCTTTTGCCACTTGTGCTTTTTTGGTGTCATATCTAAGAAGTCATTGCCTAACAAAAGATAACAGCACAATTTTTAACAACAGGTTAAATATAACCAAGTACTTAAAACAATGGTACCTTCACAACTACTTATGGTTGCTGGCTGTCTCACTATCATTAAGTCATGTTTATTTAGCACTTTTATCCTTTTCAAAGCACTTTTCATTTTACCTGGAAACTCAATTTAGCATTTAATGCAACAATATATCACAGAGCTAATATGTGTCAGGGGCTCTGTTTGGTCCCTAGGATTTGAGGATGATTAAAACAGTATCCCTGAGAAAGACACTGAATATTTACCTACAATATATTGTTGTGTTATAAGTATTATAAAGAGGAAATATACAGGATTCTATCAGAAAACTGATGATGTAATTCTACTTGAGGTGGTGAGGGGAGTTATGGAAGAGTTCCTAAGGGTTTAGCCAGTCAATCAACACATATTTACTGAGCATCTATTCTGTGTAGGTTCTAGGAATGTAGCAGTAAACAATTGGATGTGGTTGTAGCTTTCAGGGAGCTGACAGTATAGAGCAGATGTGGCCTGTGAACTAAGGATAGTTTTTACATTTTAAAAGGGTTGTAGCACAAACAAAAGAGAATATATAACAAAAAAATATGGCCCATAAGGCCTGAAATATTTTCTATTTGGTCCGTTACAGAAAAAGTTTGCTGTTATTTGGTCTAGAGTGGTGCTTCTCATGTTTGGCTACATATTGGAATCACTTGGGAAGCTTTAAAAATTTACAGATGCATGGATCCCAAGCTGAGATTCTGATTTAACTGGTGTATTGTATGGCCGGAGCTCCAGAATTTTAAAAAGCCCTCAGTTGATTCTAATGTGCAGTAGGAAGAGAGAGGGGGAAGTTAATAAATCAATAATAAGAGATAATTTCCAAGAAATGATTAAAATACTGTTCTTCAGAGAGAAAGAGACTATTAAGTGCTAAACAAGGAAAACAAAAGAAGACTCACATATAAGTGTATTGTGGTGAAATTTCTGAACTCCAAGGATTTAAAAAAGGATAAAGAAATCAAAAAAGCTTCCATAAAATAGATATGAGATAAAAGAAAAAATAACAGCAACAAAACCAGTAAAGTTTGTAGTTAAGTCTAAATAATTACAGGTGTATAATATCAAAATCATTTTTTATAATTATTTGGAACTGAAATTCCAGGAGATCATAACTTGGGAGACAACAGAAAAGAAATTTTAAAGTTGGTAAGGTTATTGTCTAATACAAGGTAAAATATGGGTTCTAATGAAATCTAGATTTTAATTTATAAAACAAATATACAAATGTATGTTAAGAATACCAAATAGATGCATAGAAAGAAAAAAAAGAAAAGTAACAAATAGAAAACATAAAATAAGTTAGCAGTATTAAATATAAATGTACCAGTAACTACAATAAACCACAGTAATTAATAGGATAGATTACTCTATTTAAAGAAGACTCTCAGAATAAAGCACTGAAAAATTCTGATTATGAAATAACTTGAACATTACAAAAACTTCCAAAAATAGTTAAATAATTCTGGTATAACATTCATCCAGATTTCCCAAATGTTAACATTTAACCACTTCCATTTTCTGTCTCTAATTTTTGAAATGTTCCAGAGTAAGTTACAGACAGGATGCTTCTATACAGTCTTACAAAGGACCACTTTATTGGGACAAATAGTGAAATTTAAATAAGGTACACATATGAGATAATAATGTATCCATGTTAATTTCCTGATTTTGATAAATGTACTGTGTACAATTAATATGTAAAAGTATCCTGTCTACAACTTATCTTCCCCATGATTTTTTTGAGAATTTCTTTATTTTCTGGCACCACAAGATGTTTCAGAATTATCTCGCACTTTCTGTGCCCTCACACTGGAATTAGTCATTTCTCCAAGGAGCCCTTGTTTCTTTATTAGAGAATGGTATTTAGAAACCAATATCTGGGCACTGGGTGTGCTCATTGGTACTAGAACATATTTACTTCTATGATCTCTCAGTAGACAAAACTAGGATATATATGCATGTCTACACACACACATACATAAACACATCTGTATTTATATACCTATCTATCAATCTGTCTTCAAACACCATGAATTCACACTGATACCTCTAATTCCAATTCAACATCATAGGATTTGCCCTCTCCAACAGTGAGAAACCTGGCTCTCATTACTGACAATATATTTACGGCTCAGTCCCAGACTACATATAAATTAGTTGCAGAATTGTTAACCCTTACCACTGTGAAAATCAAACCTACCAACAAGAATACAATATTTGTTTCCAATTCTACCTTTGTCCTTAATTTGTGTTATAGCAACCTCAAGGCATTATGGGGAAGCTCCCTCTCAATGTTAGGTTTAGATCTTGAAACTCAAGTCATCGTTTCGTATGAAAAAAACAAAACAATATTACTCAAAAAGGTGAGGAAATCCACAGGCAAGGGGCAGGGATGGTGACTCTCTGGGAGAAAGTCTAGAATTGAGAAAGAATGAATAGCAGTACACAGGCATTTTATAAAGAGAAAGTCCCACTGGCACAAGATTTAAAAGATGTTCTCATCCAATGCAAGATTTTAAAGAGGCAGCCAAAGGATACATGACCTTGTCGGATGTGGAAGGGGGCAGCCTTATCAGAATTTTGCTGGAGGTGATAACACAGGCAGGAAATGAAGCGTAGAGGTTGCTGGTGCTAAATCATATATCACTGAGAGTCCAAGTCTTTCCTATCATCTTTATAAGGTATATACTGTGTTTCCCTGAAAATAAGACCTAGCCGGATAATCAGCTCTAATGCATCTTTTGGAGCAAAAATTAACATAAGACCGGTCTTATTTTACAATACAATACAATAATACAATACAATACAATACAATACAATACATAATATAATATAATAATACCAGGTCGTATATTAATTTTTGCTCCAAAAGACGCATTAGAGCTGATTGTCCGGCTAGGTCTTATTTTCAGGGAAACATGGTAATCAAAATACTATATTTCAGTTACTCATGTTAAGTCTTGGCCTCCCCCTCTTCTACAATCACACACTTTGGTGTGGTTATATTATTCACTTGAAATAAAGTCAGGTTAATTTGTTTCTGTCTGTACTCCATTTTTCTTGCCTTACCCAACCTCGATGATTTTATTTATTTTTAAGTACTCGTATATGAAATATCAACATGGTTCTAAAAGTCAGAACTAGACAAAAATATTATTCAGAGAAGTATCACTCTTGCATATTTATTCTAGTCTTTCTCCATAACACCTCCATTCCACTTGGTTCTCAACCAATTACTGTGGGTAACCAATTTCATTACTTTCTAGTTTAATTTTTCATGCTTCTTTGTGCACAAATGAGCTGATCAATGTATGAGGTCGGACAATTAAGTTTGAGAACTCATCCTGGAAAAAGTACTACCTACCTCATTGCTGAGTATCACTATGGTCACTTTCAAAGTACTTCCCTTGGGAAGCTATGCACTGATGCCAGCACCTAGTCCACCCTTCAAAGCAATTTTGGAACTCTTTTTCTGGAATGGCCATCAGAGTTGTTGTCGCAGTACCCTTGAAATTACCAACACAGTGAAAATACCAACACATACTCTTAGCAAGGCTGTGGAGTAACAGTTACTCTCATACACTGGTTGTGGGAATGGCAAACACTAAAATCCTTTTGGAGGGATATTTGGAAATATCTAACAAAACTACATATGCATTTGTCTTTTAACAAAGCTATCTTATCCCTAAGAATTTACCCTGAAAATAGGCCTACAACAATATAAAATATATATATGCACAAGGTTATTCACTACAACATTGTAATTTCAAAATGTTAGAAACTACCTAAATTCTCATACAGGAGAGTGCTTGAATAAAGACAGTATGGTACATGACACAACGGAATACTGTGCAGATGCCAAAAAGGAATGAGGAAGACTTTTATGAACTGACATGGAGTGATTTCCAGAATATATTGTTAAGTGGAAAAAGCAAAGTGCGAAATAGTATGCTACCTTTCACATAAGAAAAAAAGGGGAGACAAAAGATATACAAGGTCTGAAAATTAGTTTGCGAATTTGATGTAACAACGTTGCTAACCTTTTTTGACATCAGAGGGATTATTAATTATGAATTTGTACCAACTGGACAAACAGTTAACCAAGTTTACTATTTGGAAGTGCTGAAAAGGCTGCATGAAAAAGTTAGATGACCTGAACTTTTCACCAACACTTCATGGCTCCTGCATCACAATGCACCAACTCACAGGGCACTGTCTTTGAGGGAGTTTTTAGCCAGTAAACAAATAACTGTATTGGAACACCCTCCCTGCTCACCTGATCTGGCCCCGAATGACTTCTTTCTTTACACAACGGTAAAGGAAATATTGAAAAGAAGACATTTTGATTACATTCAGGACATCAAGGGTACTACAACAGCTCTGATGGCCTTTCCAGAAAAAGAGTTCCAAAATTGCTTTGAAGGGTGGACAAGGCACTGGCATCAGTGCATAGCTTCCCAAGGGGAGTACTTCGAAGATGACCATAGTAATATTGAGCAATGAGGTATGTAGCACTTATTCTAGGATGAGTTTTTGAACTTAATTGTCTGACCTTGTATGTATCAATGTTAATGTCATATAAAATAGAATTCAAGATGAATAAATTTAATGGGACAAAGACATCATGGTGGTTTTATCCACCAAGAAGATAAAATATTCATGAACCTTTGGGCATCTAACAAGAGGGCTTTGAAATATGTAAGCAAAATCTAATAGAAATATAAGGAGAAATTTACAAAATCATTATCATAGTAGGAGACTTTAGCATACTTCTCTTAATGATCATAATATCAAGGAGACAAATATAAGAAGGTGTCTTAATTTGGGTTACCTAGAAAGCAGACTTTGAAACAAGGACTGGGTATGCATAGTTTATTTGGGAAGCAGTCCAAGAATCACCTCCAAAGAAACCAGCTGCAACCACTGTGAGCAAATGGAGCTCAATCCTGCTAGGAACTCTGTAAGCAACCATATACAACAGGCTTCATGATGTGTCACAGAACAGAGAACCTGGAGCATTTATCCACTGACTATTTTCTCCTTCGGTTGAGAGTTGTCCTCTATCCCTCAGGTATTAACTCCCCACACTTTTATGTTGCACCTGTACATAGTTTAGCAACCTTCTGTAGCTTCCAAGAAAGCAAGAGCAGAGAAATGCTTTGACTTATGCTTGGTTCAGGACATTGGCAATGATACACAGAACTTCTACCAGGTTGAGCTGAAATCAGGTGGATTTGGGGATCTGGCATGGTGCAGCATACACGTCTTCCATAGTGAGATTATTGAAGATTTGAATGACACAAGTAATTTCACATGGAGTGTGGTGGGCTCGTTGATAAGGTAGAATGAAGCCGTAGCTGATGAACCTTGTACACCAGACTTAAAAATTAAATTTTATCACTTCGCAATGGGAGCCATCTCACGTTTTAAGCCAGAAAATGGCAGTCAGATTGTGTTTATAGAATATAACTCTTGTAAAGTAGAGGACGGTTTTGAGGAGGGAAAAAATGGGGACAGGCTGACCAATCTATTGCAATTGTCCAGAAGACTGAGATGAATAGGATTTGACCTGGGAAAATGACAATGGAATAAAGAAGAACTTTTTACAAGACAATCATGAGCATAAAAGACCATAAGGAGATTTGGGAGAAGAGATGGTAGAGGTAATCAATTAAACTTGAAACATTTTGGGTTGTCTTTGTAAGGGTGCCCTAAGTTTAGTTTGATTCAACAATGTAATTTAGCTTAAAACCTTTTAAAACTTTTTTTTCTTTTCTTTGCTTCCTTCCTTAATGACTCTGCTTACTCAAGAGTGTATGCATACCAGAGTCAATGACTCTATTTACTATATATACCAGCTTTAATGACCCAGTTTACTCACCTTTGACTTGGAAGAAGTCTTTTCAACATCTGCATAAGATCCACCCTTATCCCCTGAAACCAACCAGACTCTGTAAAGTGCCTTCTTTTCTTTCTCAAATCCCCCCGGAATTACTGGACTATTTCCTCTTTTCCTATTATTCTGCCTCTTCTCACATGTATATAAAATCTTATGGCCATGCAGGGAACAGGGGGATGGCCTCTGGACAGGAGTCTGCCATCCTACCCAAATGCTGGCAGTTTGAAAAAATCTACTTTTCTTTCCACCAACCTTGTCTCTCAAGTTTTGACTCATGAGGCAACAAGCAGCCAGACCTTAACCTGGTAACAACTTTACAACATCCTAATGAGGTACACATACTGATGTGACAGAGTAAGAAAACTGTGGTCCCTGTATAAGGTTGTAACTTGCCCAAAATTACAGAGCTGCTTAGTTGCAGACTGAGGACTAGAACCCAGGTTTCCTAACAGATTTCTAGTCTTGCATTCTCATTCTAAGCACTAGGCCAAAACAAGCAATTGACACGGGTTATAAATGGTACTAATTTTTCTTCTCAATGTCTATTTGTAAAGAATATTTTACCCATTGCAACACATGACTGCATCATTAAAAACTGTTTTTCAAAAAAGCTGAATGTAAAAAAGCTTATATCCTACTATACTCTAAGAAAAAAAAAGATGCTGAAAATTCTCATAGAAAATGAGGCTTCTAAAAGCAATGCTGAAATGAAGAATATTAATTGTGATTATAACAAGATGTGGGTGAAAGAGAGTTCTATGGAAAGTAAACTCACAGGGTGATCAGATCATAAATTCCTACCTGGGTATGTCCTGGGTGAGTAGTCACACCCAGACTTATAACTTCTTTAGTAAAAGGTTTATCTTTGCCTTAAGCAAGCCCTGTCCATTGTTCCTGTGCATCTAGGTTAACACACCTTTCAAATACCTCTTTTCAGGTCCCTCCTTCTAAAGCATGAACCTCCCTTTCAGATTCCTTTGCTATATAACCACTCTCAAGAGGGAACATAATCTCAACTATTCTGTAATCTAATCCTCACCTTGCTTTCTCCCACCTTAATATCCCCTCCTTAATTTCAAATGCATAAAATAAACTGCAAAACTGTTATTCTCAGGAGCACTTGAGAGCATATGTCACCAGTTTTGCTCAAATAAACTCATAAAAATTCTACAGGTTTGGACGTTTCTTATGTTGACAAAGACCATTTTACATTTTAACAAATAAGAATGTATACATCTGAGGGTTCTCCCAAGAAAAAAAAGATCATTTATTCCATGGACACCACTATCATTGCAAACCTTTTACTCCTTTTTAAAATTGTTTCTAAGCAAGTTAATGAGTCATAAAAGGAAAATTAAAAACAAAATTTGTAGTCATACCTTGCATATAACTGATGGGAAATTTTTAATCAGTATGCAGTTAGTACTTATGGTTACAAAAGCTATAGACATGGAAACTGATTCAATGAAAATGATTAGTGTACAATTAATTCTGAGTGAATAAGCAAACACCTAATGGATCAACGATAAATTGAGTTTTAAGAAGTAGGTATAGAACCTAGCTGAGTAACGTGCTTAAATGAAACCTCATGGTACAATGGTGAGTGGAAAGGGTAACTGAGCTATAAAAATCCTGCAGACTGACCTTATAGGAGATGAAAAAAGTAGTAAAAGTGACTTTTAAAGCAAGTAAGCTAAGAATTATACCTCTATTTTGCTTAAGTTTCAGAGATAGCATAACATCAGAAATCAGAGAACAATGAATGGAGTGTTATAATTAATAGGTCTGAGATTGTGGTCTTAATATTCTCATTGTGATGTCATTTTTTTACTATCCACAGGGTTCAAAGCATTTTGAGCTATTACGGATTTACTCTGTCTCCTTTGGCCACAATGAATTTGTTTGGGAACTAGATAGAATGACGGTTGCACAACATTGTGAATGTACTTAATGCCACTGATTGTATACTTTAAAAGGGCTAATTTTATGTTATGTGAATTTTACCTGAATTTTTTTTAAAAGAGCTATCACTTCCTGAACATTTATGTTTGGGCACTTTGCTTGGCCTTAATGTACAAAAACCCTGAAAAATTGACATTATTATCATGGAAAAGAGAACTGATGTGAGGACTCTTCATGAGGATAATTTAGTTACTGGAACTGGATTATAAAGTAGAAATTTATTCATAAGAAACAAGGTAAGAGCCCATTTGTTAGACTAGAGATTCAGTCAGAAAGGGAGTGGTAGGAAGTCTGACTTTATGATGAATGAATGAGCTGTGAATCCAGGGTTCTTTACATTCCCCCTGCCTGACAGCCAGATGGCTCCTAGAGACTAGAGCAAAGCTGATCCTGCATGTCTGGGTCAAGTGACAGAAGCTATAGAAACTAAAATGGAACTGATCTTTATACCTAGAAACTCACCTCTAGGAACCACTTTTCTCTAAATACCCAGTTCCTAAATTTATCCTAGGGCAGAGAAGCCACAGATGTAGCCCCTAACACTTTAGTTTTTTCCTGCTTTGTCTCCCCTCGGGTATTTATGTCTGGTGTAACAGGACTATAATATCATGTGCTGCCTATAGGTTCTGCTATCCGACACATATAATCTAATCTAAAAATATTCAACAACTGTGACTTGAAGGAATCATTACTTTTCCATGTTTCAATACTGAATATAACATTTTCTTAAATAAATAGTACAGACATGAAGAATAGGTTGTATTCATAAATCTCTGGCAAGGTAACATGGTGGAGCAGAAAGTACATAAGGCTTTGGAGATAGATCTGGATTCAAAACCAGCCTCTACCAGCTGTGTGACTTTGAACAAGTTACCTATTCTCTTTAATCCCCAGATTCTTCCTCTGTAAAATGTAGATGCTGTCTGCCTCAGGGTTATTACTATTTCATAGCATCATGTAGGCATTTAAACATCTCACATCATCATCATAAGAAAGGTGAGTACAGTATAATAAGATAGTTTGAGAGAAAGACCACATTCACATAATTTTTATTAGAGTGTATTATTATAATTGTTCCATTTTATTATTAATTATTGTTGTTAATCTCTTATTGTACCTAATTAAACTTTATCATGGGTGTGTATATATAGGAAAACACATAGTATATATAGAGTTTGGTACTATCTGTGGTTTCAGACATCAACTGGGGGATCTTAGGACATATCCCCTGTGGATATGTCCTGTACTAAGTTCATTCTCAACTCTCTTACTGAGATACCCCATGGATACCCATGGTGTGCATTTTCCCTCCCTGCAACCAGCAAAAAATCCAACTTGTTCAATTATAGGTGTGTTCCCAGTGATCTTTGGCTGGAGGGCATTGATATAACTGATTATGTAGTATCAACTCCAAGGTCTGAAAAAAACAAAAACATCTCTGTTTTGGTCTTTCAATATAAGTTATTTTCCCCTCATCCCTCAGCATACACTTTTTAAAATTACTCATTACATTTAATCTAAACATTATTAACACATATTATCAGGTAATTTGATCTGTACAGAAGATACCAAATGCTTCTTTGAGTTCTCCTGGAGCTTCCTGGTTCTTTGCTTATATAACAGATTGCTGTCTGGGTTAGCTATTAAGAAGAGCACATGAATGGGTAACTCTGTATCTGAACAATTATAATAAGTTTAAAGCTATAACTACTGTTTTTTTTCTTTCAGTTTAAGCAGTAGCTCTTTAACATTGTTTATGGAATACAAAACCCCCTTTTTCACAGTAGTCAAGAAATCTTTTATGAATGCTTTATGTAAATGTCATTATTTATTAGTGTAAAACTGTCATGATTATCCACTGACTACTTAGACTTGGACAAAATTACACAGTCAATATAGACCTTTGTATACATGGAGAAGAGATAAAAGTGAATAAAATAAAAGAAATAGTAAGGACCAAACAGGAAGTAAAAACTAGAAGCCTGGTAATATCCTGTAAATGTTAGAGTTAGTAGTGCCTTTGGGTTCACAGAAGAGGAGAATTAGGGCAAATACACCATTTCACCTGAACGGGGGCAAAAGAACAAAGGTCCACAAAGAGACAGGTGAAAGAAACTAATGTTTATTGAGAATCTGCCCCGTACTTGGATCCACGCTAGATACTTCATATAACTTCGATCTATTTAGTTCTTACAGCAACACCTTGAAATAGATTGATTCCCATTTTACAGATAAAGAAACTGAGCTTCAGAGAAGTTAAGGTCACACAGTTGTTTAAGTGACAGTAGTCAAATCTCGGTGTTGCTTCCCCTTCTCCAGGTTAATTTATTAATATAATGTCATTCCTGGAAATTACAGTGCTTAGACTCAAGAAACTCATAATCTAATGGAGAAAGACAAATAAGCATGACACAAAAAGTAAAGGGCAAACCAAAAAGACTGAGTTCAAACACGACTTAGAAGTAGAACCATAGTATTTCTAGAACCAGGAAGAGAATCCAGACTTCTCTGAATTGGTTAGAAACATATGTGGGCTAGGAAGGTCTACATTGTGAGATTAAACTGAATATATAGAACAAAGGAAATTTCTAAATAAAGTACGACACTGTTGGCTAATTCATCAGTTTTTCTTCCTGCCTTTTCTTTTTACTACTTCAAAACTAAATATAATACTTCTTGTTACATATTGCCATTATGTAATGAATTTACAATATCACCAGAAAATAGTTCTTCCTATTTCCCTGTGATTGTGATATTGATTTCATTTCAAAATTGTTTACATAGGCAGATATATGAGTATTTTAACACTGTCTGCATTTGTGTTCATACATTTTCCATATGCTGACTTATTGTCTTTATTTAATTAGATATAAACTCTACTACTTCGTTCCCTTTTTTAGCAGTTTAATTAGAGTATAATTCACATACCATACACTTTAGCCATTTCAAGTGTACAATTCAATGCTTTTTAGTCTGTTTAGAGGATTATGCAACCATCATCAAAATCTAATTTCAGAACATGTTTGTCCTCCCAATAAGAAAGCCCATATTCATTAGCATTAACTCCCCATTTCCCCTAACACCTCATGTCACTCCAGCCTTAAGGCAACTGCTAATCTACTTTCTGTCTCTACAGATTTGTCTATTCTAGACATTTCATATAAAATAACACAATATGTGATCCTTTGTGACTGGTTTCTTATACTAAGCATAATGTTTTAAAGGTCCCTCCATGTTGTAGTATGTATCAGAGCTTCATTCCTTTATATTCCCAAATAATATTCCATCTTTCCCCTACCTTTTGCTTGCTGTAGACCTGATTGTGATCAAGAACAAGAACAAAACAAGCTCATACCACAAGGTAGGTCCCATCTCACAAAGTCTATCTTATTCCAAGCTAGGATTAATGAACCAGGTAGTGACTCATTAGTAAGTCATATAATCAATTTAGTAGGTCATAATCAACATGTTTCTTATTGTGGTAAAAAGCGTATCACATGAAATTTACTTTCTTAACCCTTTTTAAGTAAACAGTATGTTAGCATTAACTAATGCACATTGTTGTGTAACAGATCACTACAACTTTTTCATCTTGCAAAACAGAAAGTATTGAACAACAACTCCTCATTTTTCCCCCACCCCCCAGCTGCTGGCAACCACTATTCTACATTCTGTTTCTATGAACTTAACTCCTTTAGATACTTTTTATCAGTAGACTGGTGGTTTTTGTCTTTTTGTGACTGGTTTGTTATAGTTAGCATAGTGTCCTCAAGGATCATCCATCTTGCAGTACATGACAGGATTTCCTTCTTTTTTAAGGCTGAATAACATTCCATTGTATGTATGTACCACATTTTTAAATCCGTTCATCCTTTGATGGACATTTAGAATGCTTCCATTTCTTGGCTATTGTGACTAATGCAATGATCATGGGTGTACAAACATCTCTTTGAGATCCTGTTTTCAATTCTTTTGCATACATACTCCAAAGTGATATTGCTGAATCATATGGTAGTTCTATTTTCAAATTTTTGAGGAAACTCCATGCTGTTTTTCATAGAAGCTGCACCTTTTTATATTCCCACCAGCAGTACACAAGTGTTGCAATTTCTCCACATCCTCACCAACACTTGTTATTATTATTTTTTATAATGGCCATTCTAATGGGTAGGAGGTAGTTCTCATTGTAGGTTTGATTTGTATTTCCCTGATGATTAGTGAATCTGTGCATCTTTTAATGAGCTTGTTGGCCATTTGTGTATGTTCTTTGGAGAAATGTCTATTCAAATCCCTTACCCATTTTAAAAATCAGGTTACTTGGGTTTTTGTTCTTATTCTTGAGTTGTAGTAGTTCTTTATAATTCTAGATATTAACCCCTTATCAGATACATGATCTGAAAATATTTTCTCCCACTTGTAGATTGCCTTTTCACTGTTAATCATTTCCTTTGCTGCATAGAAGTTTTTAAGTTTGATGTAATTCCATTTGTCTATTTTTGCTTTTGCTGTCTGTGTTTTTGGTGTCAGATCCAAGAAATTATTATCAAATCCAGCATCATGAAGCTTTTCCACTATGTTTTCTTATAAAACTTTTATAGTTTTAGGTCTTACATTTAGGTCTTTAATTCATTTTGAATTAATTTTTGTATATGGTGTAAGCTAAGGATCCAACTTCATTCTTTTGAATGTGGATGTCCAGTTTTCCTAGCACCATTAGTTGAAGAGACTTTTTCCCATTGTGTATTCTTGGCACCCTTGTCAAAATTCATCTGATCATATATGTGAGGCTTTATTTTGGAGCACTCTATTCTGTTCCATTGGTCAATATGACTGTCTTTATGTCAGTTCCACACTGTTTAGATTACCACAAATTTGTTGAAATCAAAAAGTATGAGGCCTCCAGGTTTGCTCTTCTTTCCCAAGAGTATATTGGCTAGTCAGTGTCCTTTGAGACTCAATATGAATTTTTGTCTGATTTTTTCTATTTCTGCAAAAGAAAAAAATGCCTTTGGGATTGATAGGGTTTACATTGAATCTGTAGATCACTTTGGGTAATATTGACATTTTAACAATATGAAGTCTTTCAATTCTTGAACACAGGATGTACAGCACTGTGGTCAAGTATCTACACAGTTCCTGAAGTAGTCTCCCTAATAAGACCTGCTCCCATCTGACACCCTACAAAATCTTTATGACATTATTGATTATATTCCCCAAACTTTCTTTCATATCCCCATGGCAATATTGTGTGTTGATTTTATGTCCTACAACTTTACTGAATTTGTTTATTAGTTCTAACTTACATGTGTGTGGATTCTTTAGGGTTTCCTATACATAAGATCATGTAATCTGTGAACAGAAAGAGTTTTATTTCTTCCTTTCCAATGTGGATACTTTTTGTTTCCTTTTCTCAGTACTTTGTTTAATAGAAATGGCAAAAGTGGGTATCCTTCCTTGTTCCTTATCTTAGAACAAGGAAGGATACCCACTTTTGCTATCATACTCATTGCTGAGTATGATGTTAGCCATGGGCTTTTCATATATAGCCTTTATTATAGTTTCCTTCTATTTCTGTTTTGTTGGATGTTTATGATGAAAGGATGCTGAATTTCATCAAATGCTTTTTCTGCATCATTTGATATTAACATGTGATTTTAAATTTTTTATTCTGTTAATGTAGTGTATTACATTGATTGATTTTCATATGTTTAACCATCCTTGCATCATAGGGATAAAACCCATATGGTCATGAAGTATAATGCTTTTAATGTGCTTTTGTATTTGTTTTGCTAATATTTTGTTGAGAATTTTTACATTAATATCCATCACGTATATTGACCTATAGTTTTCTTTTCTTGTAGTATCTTTTTTTAAAGATTTTTTAAAATTAAAATACAGTTAACATACAATATTATATTAGTTTCAGGAGTACATCATAGTTGTTCACCAGTACCCACCTAGGACTATACAGTGTTACTACCCCATATTGATTTTATTCTCTATACTAAAGAAGTGATCACCATGATAAAAGTCCAGAAACCACCTGACACTGTACCACACTATTGTATTATTGATCATTTCCCCACTTTTTAAAATTTTCAGTTAGAGTTGATATTCAATATTACTTTCAAGTGTATAGCACAGTAGTTAAACATTTATATAATTTAGGAAGTGATCCCCTTAACTAGTACCACCTGGCACTATACACAGTCATTACCATGTTATTGATTATATTCCCTATACTTTCCATCCCCATGACTATTTTGTAACTCGTTGCCTTACAGCTGCCAAACCGTTTGTTCCCCAGCGCTCTTCCCAGGATTTCACAAGGGAGTGCTTCAGCAAACTGAGGCTCGATGGAATAATATCAGTCCCTCCCCTTTAATGAATACCCTAGAGTTATGCGTGTGTGAAGGCACAGTACACGTTGGAGCACAATGGGGACCTTTGGAAAGACAGAAAGCAGGCACATAATTCACAGATCTTGAGATTAACAAGCTTTACTTCCTCATTTGTTAACCAATAAAAGCTATGAGCTGGTCCAATTCAGGGCTCAGTCCTTGAGGCTTGAGTCCCTTGGCCCCTGTCACACAAGGCAGCCTACGGGATCTCTGCTCCCACTCCCCACATAAGAACGCAGGATGTGGCTAGGCCAAAAAGGAACACCCATGGAGCCATAGGTAGGGGAGTCATACCACTATAGTCTCACTGGAGGCTGGATCCACACGACGTGCGACCTGCTGTCCGCTTTTCTGCCAACCGACCGACGACTCTCCTCGACTCCACTCCCCAACGCAGCCCCGCCGCAGTTATGTTAGTGGCCAATGGCTCAACAGATACAACTGACAGCCAACTAGCCACAGCTGATGGCCATCTACGACCCGAGCCAGCACCTTTCCACGTGAGGCCAAGAGCCTGGAAACCGCTCTCTGGGGCTCTGTCCCCACAGCCCCGCTTGCACTCTATTCTTGGCTACTGTCTTTCTTAACCTTGTGCCCCCCCTTCTTGTTTCCCACAGCTCTTGTCGTGCAGGCGCAACAGTAACTACCAATTTGTATTTCTTAATACCGTCACCTTTTTCACCCTGCCCCCAACCCCACTCCCATCTATCACCCTAGTGATAAATCTAGTACCTATCTGGCACCATACATAGTCATTAGAATATTATTCATTGTATTCCTTATGCTATACCTTACATCCCCATGACTACTGTGTACCAACCAATTTGTACTTCTTAATCCCTTCCACTTTTCACCCACCCCTAACCTCCCTCCCATCTTAAAGAAGTCCCTCTAAGATTCCTTGTAATACTTGTTTGGTGATGATGAACTCCTTTAGCTTTTTCTTGTCTGGGAAGCTCTTTATCTGTCCTTTTATTCTAAATGATAGCTTTGCTGGGTAATCTTGGTTGTAGTTCATTGCTTTTCTTAACTTTGAATATTTCCTGCCAATCCCTTCTGGCCTGCAAAGTTTCTGTTGAGAAATCAACTGACAGTCTTATGGGAGCTCCCTTGTAAGTAACTAACTGCTTTTCTCTTGCTACATTTGAGATTCTCTCTTTGGCATTTTAATTATGATGTGTCTTGGTGTTGGCCTCTTTGGGTTCATCTTTTTTGGGACTCTCTATGCATCCTGGGCTTATGTAACTCTTTCTTTCTCCAGGTTAGGGAAGTTTTCTGTCATTATTTCTTCAAATAGGCTTTTTTTCTTTTTTCTTTTTAAATTAAAGTTTATTAGGGTGACAATTTTTAGTAAAGTTACATAGATTTAAAGTATACAATTCTGTAATACATCATCTATATCTCACATTACGTTCACCACCCAGAGTCAGTTCTCCTTCCATCACTATGTTTGAAATAGGTTTTCAATTCCTTGCTCTCTCTCTTCTCCATCTGCTACCCTTACAATGTGAATGTTGTTATGCCTGATGTTTCCCAGAAGCCCCTTAAACTCTCCTCAATTTTTTGGATTCTTTTTGCTGTTCTGATTGGGTGTTTTCTGCTACCTTATCGTTGGTTCGATACTCTGCTTCATCTAATCTATTGTTGATTCCCTCTAATGTATTCTTCATTTCCGTTATTGTATTCTTTATTTCTGACTGGTTCTTTTTATGTTTTCTAGCTCCATTTTTAATTTTTCCTATCTCTTTGTTGAAGTTCTCCCTGAGATCACTGAGCATCCTTATAACCAGTGTTTGGATCTCAGTGTCTGGTAGACTGCTTGTCTCCATTTTGTTTAGTTCTTTTTCTGATGTTTTGTTCTGTTCTTTTACTTGGAACTTGTTTCTTTGTTTCTTCATTTTGGCTGTCTCCCTGTGTTTGTTTCTATGTATTAGGTAGAGCTGCTATGTCTACCGGTCTTAGTAGAGTGGTCTTATGTAGTAGGTGTGTTGTGGGGCTCAGTGGCACCGTCTTTCTGATCATCTGAGCCACGCACTCCAAGTGTGTTCCATGTATGAGTTCTGAGTGCCCTCCTCTTGTAGTTGAGCCATGGTTGATATTTGCACATCAATGGGAGGGACTGACTCTCAGGCTCACTGATTGTGAGGACTGGCCTTGACTAGAGTGGAAGGGTTGTGCAGGGGCTAACCCTACAGAGCAGGATCTGCTTCAGCAGCACTCTGATACCTGCTCAATCCACCCTTGGGTGTGTCATTCTTGGAGGCAGCTGGGTGATGCTCCAGCTTATTTTGATGCTGGCCACTGGGGGCCCAGCCCCAGGACAACCTCGGAGGGGAACTCCTGTAGGTCAAGTTCAGCCACAGCCCATATCCCACCTGGGGCCACCCAGCAGGAGCCACAAAGAAATCCACAGATGGCTGCCACCTGTGCAGTGCTTGGAAGTGCCTTGAGAGGCCAAGCCATGAACCAAGGCTGGTTACTGCTAGTGACAGGCTTAGGGCTGCTCAGCCAGAGTTACAGGACTCGTTCAAGCCAGATGCTGCTTGTCTGGCTTCTGTGAACCTAACAAGACCCTAGGAAAGTCTGTAGCATGAACTAAGGCAGGCAGTTTGCATGAAAAAGCCACTGGAAGTGGCTTGGGTGTGCCTGAAAGTTGGGCAGGGTGGGGTCTCAAATTGCCAGGGTGTGGAAAACAAATGGTGGAGACTCAGATATGGAGGCCACCTGTGTCCACATGCCAGTAAGGGTGAGGGCTGAACAAGAAAGAGTGGCCTCCACCAGCTCCTCTGTCCAGGAGAAAGCTGCCTCTCCAGTCCTCATCACAACCCAGACAAGTCAGTTCCATTCCACCCCCCGTATGTCCTGTGACCTCTCCAGCTGCTGCCCCAGCACTGGAGCTCAGAGCCAGTGATTCCGTTGTTGAGTGAGTCCAGGTGTGGTCCCTTTAAGAGGAGCATCTGGGAGTGCAGCTGCACTCAGTCTCACCCAGTCACAATCTCTGCTTGTTTTCACAACCAGAATTATGGGGACTTCCCTTCCTAGAACTGAAACCCTGGGCTGGGACCTCTTTCTTCTGGGGTGGAGGCGACCCTCCATGGCTGAAATATTCTTCCCGAACTTTAATGATCACACTTGAGTGTGGCACCAGCCCATTCCATGTCTGTGCCCCTCCTACCAGTAGAGGTGGCTTCTTCTGCATCTTAGTTGTAGGGCTTTGGTTCAGCAAGATTTTAGGTGATTCTCAATGATGGTTATTTTGTAGTTTAGTTGTAATTTTGATGTGGTTGTGAGAGAAGGAAACACAGCATTTACCTAATGCACCACCTTGACCAGACCCCATTCTTGTCGTATCTTTATCTGGTTCTGGTATCAGGGTAATGCTCACCTCAAAAAATCAGTTTGTGGTGCAGCCGTTATGGAAGGCAGTGTGGAGCGTCCTCAAAGAATTACAAATAGAATTGCCATATGATCCAGCAATCCCTCTCCTGGGTATCTACCCAAAAAATCTGAAAACATTTAGAGATAAAGACACGTGTGCTCCAATGTTCGTTGCAGCTTTGTTTACGGTGGCCAAGACATGGAAACAACCAAAATGTCCTTCGATAGATGAATGGATAAAGAAGTTGTGGTATATATACACAATGGAATACTATTCGGCAGTAAGAAAAGATGATATAGGAACATTTGTGACAACATGGATGGATCTTGAGAGAGTAATGCTGAGCGAAACAAGTCAGACAGAAAAAGCAGAGAACCATGTGATTTCACTGATTTGTGGTATATAAACCAAAAACAACAAAACTACAAGACAAACAAATGAGAAACAGAAACTCATAGACACAGACAATAGTTGAGTGGTTGCCAGAGGGTAAGGGGGGCGGGGGTTGGGGGGTGGGAGATGAGGGTAAGGGGGATCAAATATATGGTGATGGAAGGAGAACTGACTCTGGGTGATGAACACACAATGGGATTTATAGATGATGTAATACAGAATTGTACACCTGAAATCTATGTAATTTTACTAATTGTCACCCCAATAAATTTAATAAAAAAAAAAATCAGTTTGTAAGTGTTCTTTCCTCTTCAACTGTTTGGAAGAGTTACTACCAGCGTTTTTTAATTGAAGATGTAGAATATTACAAATAACATCAAAGTATATTATATGCATTAAGGGTAAGATTTTTTCTGTGTGAAGCTCTGTGTGTGTGTGTGTGTGTGTGTGTGTGTGTGTGCATTTGTTCATGCTCGTGTGTGTGCTATGTAATAAAGTATAAATTATTTTCTTACTGTGGGTTATAGTTTAAAAGTTTAAAATTCAATGGTACAAACCAGTCATCGTAATGTCATTACCCTTGCCAGAGCTTGGTTTAGGCATAGGGTAGTGATGCAATTCTAGAAAATGAGACATGAAGAGTAGTCTGTTGACTGAGAAAGTTATCAATTTTTTCTTTATTGTTTAAAAAAAGGACATAAGGAACAGAAGCATTCTTTTGCTCTCTTCCAGCCTTTAGGTATTTTTGGTGAATGGGTAACATCTGGAGCTGCTGCATGCATTTTTTGACTATGTGGAAAATAATCAACTTTCTAAAGATAACAGATCGAAGAAATACAATGAACCTGGGTCCTAATAACACTGTTGAACCTCTCAAGGAACCACTCCTGAAACTGCCCTGCCTTGCACATTTTCTATTATGTAAGATGAAATCAGTTTATTTCCTTATTTTTAAGCCACTTTTAATGAGATCTTCCATAACTTCCATTTAATTTTGTTAAGTGCATCAAGGATGAAGATATTTTGTTAATCGTCATATTCCATACATCACCTTGTACATATTTGGTAATCAGGAAATTTTGACAATCTGAGAACCTTATTGTCATCAACAAGAGCAGGGAGGCCAAAGTAGGGTTTCTCTGGAATTTCATTACGTCTGTTCCAAAGTTCTCAATTAAAAATCTTGGACTTCCGGAAAAATGGCGGCGTGAGGTGAGCCTCTGTAAAGCTCCCCTGGAATTTACAACGAATCGAACAACAAAAACTCCACAAAGGACTCCCTGCACAGCACACAGGCAACACAAAGAGGCCCACTACCGACTGAAATCACCTACAGGTGGGAGATTCACGCGAGCAGAGGGAAGAGGAAAGGGAGAAGTGCGCGGAGACGGAGCCGCGCGGGCGGAGGGCGCAGACCTAGCTCAGTGTGCCGAGCTCGCTGCTTCCCGGGACTACCGCAGCTGCGGGAGATCGGACTGCTAGGGCTCCGCCAGGGCTCCACAGGGCTGAGGGGAGAGCATATAACACTGCTGAACCCAACGCTCACGGCAGAGACCTCGGAGAAAAGACTGAGGGAAAAAGGCTGAAAACGGTGGTTTAAGCCCGCACTGCCGAGCTGAGAACAGAGCCTTAGGCACTGAGACTAGCCGCCCCCTCCCACCCCTCCCAGAGCTCTCCCCACCCCCACCTGCCCGGTGCTAGAAGCGAAACAGTAGCAGTGTCAGATCAAAACAACAGAAAATTTGCTATTTTGAGAACTGTGTACCGCAGACACAAATTCACAGCCCAACTAGTTCCGGCAAAGGGGAGAGAGCTGTGGAAGCAGGATCGGCTGTGGTGGTGGTCGCCGCCATTGCTCTGGGCCACCTCTCACAACTCACCCCGCCCCTGACCCCACCTATCTGGGCGGCTCCCTGCAGGAGTAAACAGAACTGCTGAAATATACGGGCTCTGAATCAGCAGCTGGGAGAGCTTTCAAACATCAAAAGCTCTCCGCATACCCACCGGGACACTGCGCCCTGTGACCTAGACGAACTATTAATAGAGGAGAAGCCCGTCTCCCAGGGAATCCCCCCATTGTGTGAGAAGTTGGAATAGTGCAGAGAAAACATAGCACTACCGTGTGGGAGAAGAAAAATAAGTTGCAGTTGGAGAAATAATAAAACATTCTACCAACAAGTACTGACAAACAAAAGAAAGACCGCTTTCTATCAACCTGTTGCAGAAGTCACTCCTGTAGATGTCTAGGAAGAGAAATAGTAAACCAGTAATCGCCATGAATAACCAAGGCAACAAGATAGCTCAGAAAGAAAGTGAAAAATCTCCAGAGAAGGCACTTAAAGATACAGAAATATGTGACTTAAATGACAGAGAATTCAAGATTGCAGTTCTGAAAAAACTCAACGAGATACAAGAAAACACAGATAGGCAGTTAAAGGAACTCAGAAACTCAATCAAAGAACAGCATGAGCATTTTACGAAAGAGACTGAACTCTTAAAAAAGAACCAAATAGAATTTCTGGAGATTAAGAACTCAATAGAAGAAATTAAGAATGGAATAACCAGCTTAGGTTGTAGAGTTGACCAGATGGAGGAAAGAGTCAGTGACATCGAAGATAGAAACCTGGAAATGACACAGAGAGAAGAAGAAAGAGACTTGAGACTTAAAAGAAATGAAAGAACTCTACAAGAACTTTCTGACTCCATCAGAAAGAGCAATATAAGAATAATGGGCATACCAGAAGGAGAAGAAAGACAGAAGGGAACAGAGAATATATTCAAACAAATTGTCGATGAGAACTTCCCAAATTTGTGGGCAGAACTGGACCCTCGAATCCAAGAAGCAAATAGAACACCTAGTTACCTCAATCCCAACAGGCCTTCTCCAAGGCACATTGTACTGAAGCTGTCTAAAATCAACGACAAAGAAAGAATCCTCAAGGCAGCCAGGGAAAAGAAGACGGTAACATACAAAAGAAAGCCCATTAGATTATCATCAGATTTTTCAGCAGAAACTCTACAAGCCAGGAGGGAGTGGAACCAAATATTCAAACTATTGAAAGAGAGAAATCATGAGCCAAGAATAATATATCCAGCAAAGATATCCTTTAGATATGAAGGAGGAATAAAGACCTTTCCAGACATACAGAAGCTGAGGGAATTTTCTAATACACGACCTGCACTACAAGAAATACTAAAGGAGGCTATTCGACCACCATCAACAGGGACAATTTGTGGCAACCAAAACTCAAAAAGGGGGAGAGTAAAGGCCTGAACCGGAATATGGGAATGGAGAAAGTAAGCGTGCTGAAGAAAATGGAATACTCTAAATATCAAACTTTCTTTTACATAAACTTAAGGGTAACCACTCAAAATAAATCCAGAATTGAAATATATACTGAAATAAAAGAAGAAACAGAGGGAAACATCATAGAATACCACCACACAGAAATAATAGACAACAACAAAAAGGCAAAGAAACAATGGAGACACAGCCTTACCAGAAAACTAAAGATAGAATGACAGGAAATCCTCACATATCAATAATCTCCCTAAATGTAAATGGACTGAACTCACCAATAAAAAGGCACAGAGAAGCAGATTGGATCAAAAAACTAAACCCAACCATATGCTGTCTCCAAGAGACACATCTCAGCTACAAGGACAAGCATAGACTCAAAGTGAAAGGGTGGAAATTGACACTCCAAGCAAATGGTACCCAGAGAAAATCAGGTGTAGCCATAATGATATCAGATGAAACAGACTTCAAGGTGAAAAAGATAACAAGAGATAAAGATGGACATTTCATAATGGTGAAGGGGACTGTACAACAAGAAGACATAACAGTCATCAATATTTATGCCCCCAATCAGGGAGCACCGAAATACACCAAGCAACTACTAACAGAACTAAAGGGAGAAATTGACCAAAACACAATTATACTAGGGGACTTAAATACATCATTGACAGCTATGGATAGATCATCCAAACAGAAAATAAATAACGAAATAGTAGCCCTAAATGACACATTAGATGAAATGGACATAATTGACATTTATAGAGCACTTCATCCTAAAACATCAGACTATATATTGTTTTCTGGTGTACACGGAACATTCTCAAGGATAGACCATATATTGGGACATAAAATCAGTCTCAACAAATTTAAGAAGATTGAAATCATACCATGCATATTCTCTGATCACAAGGCTTTGAAATTGGATATCAACTGTAAAAAGAAAGCGGGAAAAAACACAAATACATGGAGATTAAACAACATACTTTTAAAGAAGGACTGGGTCAAAGAAGAAATTAGAGGAGAGATCAAAAGATACATAGAAACAAATGACAATGAAAATACATCCTACCAAAATTTCTGGGATGCAGCGAAAGCAGTTTTAAGAGGGAAATTTATCTCATTACAGGCCTATCTCAAGAAACAAGAAAACTCCCAAATAAATAACCTCATGTTACACCTTAAAGAACTAGAAAAAGAAGAACAAGTAAAACCCAAGGTCAGCAGAAGAAAGGAAATAATAAAAATTAAAGCAGAAATAAATGAAATAGAGAACAAAAAGACAATAGAAAAAATTAATGTGACAAAGAGCTGGTTCTTTGAAAAGATTAACAAAATTGACAAACCCTTGGCTAGACTTACTAAGATAAAAAGAGAGAAGACACTGATTAACAAAATCAGAAACGTAAAAGGGGAAGTTATCACGGACACCACAGAAATTCAAAGGATCATCCAAGAATACTATGAAGGACTATATGCCACCAAATTCAACAACCTAGAAGAAATGGACAAATTCTTAGAAACACATAGCCTTCCAAGGCTGAACCATGAAGAACCGGAAAATCTAAACAGACCGATCACCAGTAACGAAATTGAATCAGTCATCCAAAACCTTCCCAAAAGCAAAAGTCCGGGACCAGATGGCTTCACTAGTGAATTCTACCAAACCTTCAAAGAGGATCTAATACCAATTCTGCACAAACTCTTCCAAAAAATTGAAGAAGAGACAGTATTCCATAACTCATTTTATGAGGCCAACATTACCCCGATACCAAAACCTGGTAAGGAGAGCACAAAAAAAGAAAACTACAGACCAATATCTCTAATGAATACCGATGCAAAAATCCTAAATAAAATTCTAGCAAATCGAATACAACAATGCATTAAAAAGATGATTCATCACGACCAAGTGGGGTTCATCCCCGGGGCACAAGGATGGTTCAACATACGAAAATCCATCAATATGATACATCACATAAACAAAATAAAGGACAAAAATCATATGATTATATCAATTGATGAAGAAAAAGCATTTGACAAGATACAACATCCATTTATGATTAAAACACTTAATAAAATGGGTATAGAAGGAGAATACCTTAACATAATAAAGGCCATATATGACAAGCCCTCTGCTAATCTCATAATTAATGGAGAAAAACTGAAGCCCTTTGCTCTACATTCAGGAACACGACAGGGATGTCCCCTATCACCTCTGCTTTTCAACATAGTGATGGAAGTCCTTGACAGAGCAATCAGGCAAGAGAAAGAAATAAAAGGCATCCAAATTGGGAATGAAGAATTTAAATTATCACTCTTTGCAGATGACATGATGCTATATATAGAAAACCCTAAAGACTCCACCAAAAAGCTGTTAGAAACAATCAACGAATACAGTAAAGTTGCTGGCTACAAAATCAACGTACACAAGTCCATTGCTTTCCTATATACTAACAATGAAATCTCAGAAAAAGCAATACGAAAAACAATTCCTTTTGCTATTGCAGCAAAAAGAATAAAATACCTCGGAATAAGCTTAACCAAGGATGTGAAAGACCTATATGCTGAAAACTGTAAGACATTTTTGAAAGAAATTGAAGAAGACACAAAGAAATGGAAAGACATTCCGTGCTCATGGATTGGAAGAATCAACATAGTTAAAATGGCCATATTACCCAAAGCAATATACAGATTCAATGCAATCCCCATCAAAATCCCAATGGCGTATTTTAAAGAAATAGAACAAAAAATCATCAGATTTGTTTGGAACCACAAAAGACCCCGAATAGCCAAAGCAATCTTAACAAAAAATAACAATAATGGAGGTATCACACTTCCTGACTTTGGCTTGTACTACAGGGCTACAATAATCAAAACAGCATGGTAGTGGCAGAAAAACAGACACATAGACCAATGGAATAGAATTGAGAACCCAGAAATAAAACCACTTAAATATGGACAGATAATTTTTGACAAAGAAGCTAAAAACATACAATGGAGCAAAGACAGCCTCTTCAATAAATGGTGCTGGGAGAATTGGATAGCCACGTGCAAAAGAATGAAACTGGACTGCTATTTGTCACCATGTACCAAAGTTAATTCAAAATGGATCAAAAACTTAAGCATAAGACCTGACACAATAAACTGCATAGAAGAAAACATAGGTACTAAACTTATGGACCTTGGGTTCAAAGAGCATTTTATGAATTTGACTCCAAAGGCAATGGAAGTAAAAGCTAAAATAAATGAATGGGACTATATGAAGCTTAAAAGCTTCTGCACAGCAAAAGAAACCATCGACAAAATAAAGAGACCACCAACTGAATGGGAGAAGATTTTTGCAAAGAGTGCCTCCGATAAGGGGCTAATATCCAGAGTATACAAGGAACTCATGCAACTCAACAACAAAAAAACAAACAACCCAATTGAAAAATGGGCAGAGGACTTGAAGAGACATTTCTCCAAAGAGGACATACAAATGGCAAATAGACATATGAAAAAATGCTCAACATCACTAATCATCAGAGAAATGCAAATCAAAACCACAATGAGATATCACCTCACCCCAGTCAGAATGGCTATCAACAACAAGATAAATAGTAACAAGTTTTGGAGAGGCTGTGGAGAAAAAGGTACCCTCATACACTGTTGGTGGGAATGCAGACTGGTGCAGCCGTTATGGAAGGCAGTGTGGAAGTTCCTCAAAAAATTACGAAGAGAATTGCCATATGACCCAGCAATCCCTCTCTCCTGGGTATCTACCCAAAAAATCTGAAAACATTTATACACAAAGACACGTGTGCTCCAATGTTCATTGCAGCTTTGTTTATGGTGGCCAACACATGGAAACAACCAAAATGTCCTTCGGTAGATGAATGGATAAAGAAGTTGTGGTATATATACACAATGGAATACTACACGGAGGTAAGAAAAGATGATATAGGGACATTTGTGACAACATGGATGGATCTTTAGAGTGTAATGCTGCGCGAAATAAGTCAGACCGAAAAAGCAGAGAACCATGTGATTTCACTGATATGTGGTATATAAACCAAAAACAACAAAAGAACAAGACAAACAAATGAGAAACAGAAACTCATAGACACAGACAATAGTTTAGTCGTTACCAGAGGGTAAGGGGGGTGGGGGGTGGGAGATGAGGGTAAGGGGGATCAAATATATGGTGATGGAAGGAGAACTGACTCTGGGTTGTGAACACACAATGTGATCTATAGATGATGTAATATAGAATTGTACACCTGAAATCTATGTAATTTTACTAACAATTGTCACCCCAATAAATTTAAAAAATAAATTATTTTAAAAAAAATCTGAAAATGGAACTACCTTATAATCCAGCAATTCCACTCTTAGGTATCTATCCAGAGAAATCCAAAACTCTGATTCAAAAAAAATTTTTGCAACCCTATGTTTATTGCAGCACTATACACAATAGCCAAGACATGGAAACAACCCAAATGCCCATTTGTAGATGACTGGATTAAGAAAATGTGTTACATCTGTAAAGTGGAGTATTACATAGCCATAAAGAAGACAGAAATCTTAACAGTTGCAACCAGATGGATAGACCTAGAGAACATTATGTTAATTGAAGTAAGTCAGACAGAGAAAGACAAATACCATGATTTCACATATATGTAGAATCTAAAGAAAAGAATAAGTGAATGAACTAATCAGAAACAGTTTCAGAGACATAGAGGACAAACTGAGGGTTGCTAGATGGGGGGGTGGGGATAAGGGGGAAGGTGAGGGGATTAGAAAGCACAGTCAGTAACCACAAGATTGACACAGGGTTACGAAAGTCAATTTGGAGAATGTAATCAATAATGTTGTAAAGATTCTGTACGGTATCCGATGGACACTTGTCTAGTTAGGTAGACCACCTCAGGGAAGATGTAGATGCCTGATCACTGCACTCTACACCTGAAGCTGAAGCTGAACAATAATGAATGTCGACTACAATTTTATATATATATATATATATATATATATATATATATATATATATATATGGTTACAAGAAGCGGAGTACAGCATTAGGAATAGAGGCTGGAAATGTAATGACTGTGTGTGATGTCAGAGGAATAGTGGATGCGGGGAGGGGGATTGACACTGTGTGAGGGATATAAATGATAAATGTCTATTACATTGTTTTGTGCACCTGAAACTAATAAAAAAATTTAAAAATTTAAAAATTAAAAAGAAAAAGAAAAGATCATAATACCATAGTATAATATTATAAGAGATATAAATAAATATGTATACACAAAAGAGGGAGAGAATATTTCCACCACAGCAGAATTAGAGGAGTATTTTAAAAAGTTATCTGAAACTGAGAAATACTGCAAAAAGAGTAGGGTCATACATTTTCAGTGTCATAAGAAAGTGAAGGACACCCAAGGATTGTCTAGGACAACAATCAGAAAATGTTTTTTTGTAAAGATCTAGACAGTAAATATTTTCTGTTTTGTGGACCATATGATCTCACAAATAAATACTCAACTCTGCCTTTGAGACATGAAATCAGCCACGCAACATATGTGACAATTGAGTGGCCAGATTTAGCCCACAGGCTGTAATTTGCCAACCCCTGGTTCGGGTGACCTAAGATAACTCATTCAACTCACTGTTTAGTATTTAGTTAAGGTTCAAGATTTAGAAAAGTTATATGTTAACTTGTAAATTTTTGTCTTGTGTAAATTCAAATAAATTCTGTCTGTACATAGATAACTCCAAAGTTTTATGGCCCTGTTAGACATTATCTAGTTTGTATCTAATCAGCAATCTTATCTTCCTATCAATACTGTTTTAAAATGGTCTTTGACCCAGACATGACATCTTAATGGTTCCTTTATTAATGAATGAGTTAAATAAAAATTTTGATATGTGTTCGTTTTATATTTGTCTGAATGTTGTGATTTCACTTGTTTGAAAACTGTATTTTGACAGTTTTGGAGCTTCCATAGAGATGCCTAAATTGAGTCACCTGATGGAGACAAGTAAACTGTGTTATGAAAAGAAATGCATCTCATCATCTGTTTAAGCCCTAGTACATTTTTCTTAGCTGTCAGGATGAATCCCAAGCAGCAATAGAACTTGAACTTTGCTAATTTTGTTTCTATAGATTTTATTTTCTCCTCTGTAGTGATTTTTGTGTTTTTGTTTCTTGTTTGCACATGACAAAAAAGTTATTCCCACTTGGTAGTAGTAATGATTGGGAATTTGTTTCTACTGTCTGACTGTTTTGTGATTTCTATTGGATGGATGGTGGAGAGCAATTCTCTGTTAAGTGAGGAACAGAGAATCTGGTTTGTTTAGGCTTTTTGTTTGTCTGTTTGTGAACTCAAATCAATTAGGAAGTCTGTGCCAATTGTGAAAGAGAACAGCTCTTTCATATAGAGTCCTGTGAGTTTTTGTGTTTATGTATTCACTCTTGACCTGTGGCAGAAATTCTAGCACTGAACTATAAGCTCTCCACATATCTGTGTTTCTGTAAATTAGAAAGGCCTTTCTCATATGAATATGTAATAGTTTCCTACGTATGAAGGATAATAAACTAGATTATAATGTCTCTTTAAGGAGGTCAATTATAATTTATTTACAGATAAATAAGTGTTTATATAGATCTAATACTCCTATAAATGATGACAAATTATTAAATGAACTTCTAATACTTTAAATGTGCTATACATTTGTAAAATCCTTACAGAAATGGCTAGGTTGGAAACATTTTAAGAATTCATGTTTACGTAATTAAGAATCTTTGAACAATTTAGATTGGTTTGATAATTTAGGTTTAAGAAAGAGAAAAAACTAGTTCTAGG
The DNA here is from genome assembly GCF_057876585.1 of Rhinolophus sinicus. NCBI lineage: Eukaryota > Metazoa > Chordata > Mammalia > Chiroptera > Rhinolophidae > Rhinolophus > Rhinolophus sinicus. The sequence goes on from NC_142518.1 coordinate 77,106,402, forward strand.
TCTTTTTCTAATCTGTATATTAAGTAAAGTGTATATTTTTACAAAATTTTTGTCTTTTATGAAAGTATTACTGAATGAAAATTTCCTAAGCTTCTTATTTTGGTTTGCAAATCAAACAAGCTAATATAACTCCTACATAAATTTTAAGATTGTGAAAAATGTAAATTTGTCCTCTACTAAATTTCATGTGACAAAATTTTTACATCAACTGTAATTGTTTTGCAGCTTGAACATAATTTTCAAAATCCTTAGGTAAATTAAACACTTGGATAAATATCAAATCAAATTATTTAATTAATAATCTTTGATTGCCAGTGAATTTATTTAAAATTTTTTAAAAATTTCAATTACAGTTGACATTCAATATATAATTACTAAGTGAAATGGAATACTGAAAAATTGATTACTAAACATAATTTCAACCTAACATATTTTTGCTTATTTTTTATATGCTGTAGGGTGCAAATGGATGCTCATTTTTAGCACTTTAAGGTGTAAAAGAGATGTAAGACTGTAGAAAGCTGTGTACTCAAAAACTTTGATATTCTGCTCAATTCTAGTGTCTAACAATTTTCAATACTTACCTCCCAGTTTTTGTGTTTTTTTCCCTGTGAAGTAGAAGTTAGTTACTTTGGTTAAAGGTTATAATTAATATGAATATACTAGGAACAATAGTAACAGAGAAATAACCTGGATATATAAGATAAGTCTTGTGTTTTAGTTTATCAAGTTAAGAAGAGACTATTTTTCCGCCATAAAGCATCTGATTTTTCCAGAATGTAAAAGAGGACAGGGAACGACAAAGCCTTACTGGTTACACAAAGTTGCAGAAGATTTTCAAAAATAGGAATTTTATTTTGCCTTGGTTTATAATACTGAATCTGAAAAGAAAGAATGAAATGTGTTAAATTTTTGCTAAGGTGTGTCTGATTTGATGGGTTTGTTGATAAGGAAAAAAAAGAGCTTGTAAAATTGTACTGCCAATATTGTATTAATGTAAAACTAGGAATTGACTTTCTATTAAAAAGATAAATTGCAGAGGGATAGACACATAGATCAATGGAATGGAATAGTGTACCCAGATATAGATCCCCACTATTTTGCCCAGTAATTTTTGACAACAGCATAAGCAATCAGTGGAGGAAGAATAGACTTTTCCAATAAATGGTGCTGAATAACTGGATGTCCATTGACCAAATTAAAAAAAAAAAGAACTTTGACTTAAACTTCACATGAAAATTAACTCAAAATGAATAGTGAGCACAAATGTAAAATGTAAAACTACAAAATTCATAGAAAAGAACTTGCCTAGGTAGGACTAGGCAAAGTTCTTAGACTTGACACCAAATAGCACAATTGACAAAATAAAAAATCAGCAAATTGGACCTCATCTCAAAGAAAAACGTTTTGCTCTGTGAAAGATTCTGTTAAGAGAATGAAAAGATGAATTTGAGTCCGGAGGAAAATATTTGCAATTACATATTCAATAAAGATGTTGAATATAAAATATATAAAGCACTCTCAAAACTCAACAATATAGGGGTGGCCAGATGGCTCAGTTGGTTAGAGCGTGAGACCTGAATAACAGGGTTGCCGGTTCGATTCCCACATGGGCCAGTGAGCTGCGCCCTCCACAACTAGATTGAAGACAACAAGCTGCTGCTGAGCTTCCAGAGGGGCGGCAACTGGACTTGGAGCTGAGCTGTGCCCTCCACAACCAGATTGAAGGACAACTACTTGGAGCTGATGGGCCCTGGAGAAACTCACTGTCCCCCAATATTCCCCAATAAAATTTATTTTTTAAAAAACTCAAAACTATAAAAAACAAACAATCCAATTAGAAAATGGATGAATAAACATGCACAGACATTTCACCCAAGAGGATACACAGATGGCAAATAAACATATGAAAAGTAGTTTGACATCATTAGCCATTAGAGAAATGCAAATTTAAACTAAAATGACATATCACTACACACCTATCAGAATCACTAAAATAAAAAGTAGTAATAACACCAAAGGCTATTGAGGTTGTAGAGAAACTGAATCATTCATACATTGGTGGTAGAAATGTAAAATGATACAGCCACTCTGGAAAAATAGTTTGGCAGTTCCTTTCAAATCTAAAAATAGACTTAATCCATAATTCAGCAATTATACTCTTGACATTTACCCCAGAAAAATGAGATTTGTTTTCATACAGGAACTTGTACATGAATCTTCATAGCACTTTTATTCATAATTATCAAAAACTGGAAACTCTCTAAATGCCATTCAGTGGGAGAATGGTTAAATAAACTGTGGTACATCCATACTATAGAATACTACTCAGCAGTAATAAAAGGATGAATTATTGATATATGTAACAACTTAGATAAATCTCAAGGGTGTTATCATGAGTGAGGAAAAAAAATCAATCTTAAATGCTCATATACTGCATAATTCTATATATGTAATATTCATGAAATTATGTGATTAGAGATGGAGAAGAGATTCACAATTTCCAGATGGAAGGGGAGGGAATTGGCGTGACAAATGAAAAATATGAAGGAGACTTACGGTGGCATTAGTTGAGTATCTTGATTGTGGTGGTAGTTATACAAAGTTACAGTAGATAAAACTGCATTGAGCTACACACACACACACACACACACACACGAGCACATTATAACTGTTGAAATCTGAATAATCTCTATGGATTATACCAATATTAATTTGTTGATTTTGATATTGTACTGTAGTTATGTAAGTTGTTAACATTGGGAAAAGCTTAGGGAATGAGTACATAGAACTTCCCTGTATTTTTCTTTGCAACCTCCTGTGAGTCTATAGTTAATTCAAAGTAAAAAAAAAAACACAACAGAACAAAAAACAAAACAAAACAAAAAGTACAAAAAAAACTTTAAAGATGATAAACTGGTCTTCAAGCTCTTATCAAGGGGTAGTAAGAGTTTATATTTACCGTCTGTGTAATCTTCCTGATAGCAGAGATTTCCCATATCACAAGAATAATTTTATTTGCATGTTATTGTAAATATGTAATACTGTTGAGGGTTTTTTTTCTTTTTTTAAATGCACCCAAACGTACAAAGACTTAAGGTGGAACAACTAAATTTTCTTGTAACTCTTTTACCTTCCTTTACGGTTATTTAAAAACATTTTGTTATCAGAGGATCCAAGATGGCAGAGTAGATAAAAGCTGTGCTTGCCTTCTGCAGGACCACATAAAAATTAAAACTAAATTATAGAAAGGCATCAAATATATGGTGATGGAAAGATAACTGACTCTCAGTGGTGAACACACAATGTGATATATAGATGATATATTACTGAATTGTACACCTGAAATCTATGTAACTTTACTAACAATTATCACCCCAATAAACCTTAATTAAAAAACAAAAAAACACCCTAAATTATAGAACAATCAACCAGGAGAACCATATGAAGTCTAGCTAGACATAAGTTTTATAACTAAGGATATAAAGAATAAGCCATGTTGAGACTGCTAGGATGGGAGGAGACACAGAATGGGATGGACCCAAACCTCCATGTGGAGGTTGAGAATCAGGAGGGATATCTTGGCAACAGAGGATCCCACCAAAAGAGTGAAAGACCCCAGCACCATACTGGGAGCCCCAGCCTGGAGTACCAGAGCCAGGAAGAGGAGCCTCCACAACATCTGGCTGTGAAAAACAGTGGGGATTCTAAACATCTGACTGGGAGAGAAGGCTATGGGAAATCCAGATGTCCTCTAAAAGTGTCCATGTACAGACTTACTTGCTCAGAGGCATTCACCCTGAACTCTGGCAGAGGGGCAGTGACTTGGGGTGGGGGGCATCAAAGACATACAGAAAGAGACTGGGTTATGTGGCTTCAGGGCAAGGACTAGAAGGACAGGCACCATTTTCCCTATGTGGGGTCCTTCTCCTGTGCAGCTAGAGGGTGGGCACCAACTTTCCTGTGTTGAGCTTTCCCCCATATAGCCAAATGTGAATCTGAATTGGCTTGGACAGCTCCTCTTGCTCCATCCTGGTGACTCCGTAAGATTCCACCCCATCCAACTCACACAACTCCTGAGATACTTCCTCAGAGGGCAGCCAGCCTCACCCACATTGCACTCTTTCTTGAACAACTCTCCGGGGTCCACAGGCTCCAGATGGGTGGCAGCTGGCCTTGATGTACTTTGAAACTTCTGCTGAGTAACTCTAGATGAACACTGGCACCAAACCAGAATCAACATTAACCTGGTGACCACCATTCTTCTCACCCTGCAGACACCCTGAGACCCCAGCTCACACAACTCCCGTACATCAAGAGGCGTTATCAGTGACAGAGCCTTACAGGAGTCAGCAGGCAGCAATAGGCCTTGGGGTGTTCTGGGCTTTTTGAGGAGCTACCTGAGGCTTAGTAGTGGTGGCAGCTATCCTCAGTTCACAGGTGGCCGCTCCTATGTACCTCCAGGTCTAGCACAGGCAGCGACCAAACGCAGATCACATTGTGGCTCCTACCAGGCAGTTTCAGGCTGGTAGCAGGCAGTGGCTGATGTGGGCCTGCACTGGAGCCCCTTCCAAGGGATCCCAGAACCAACATATCTGGAGGTTAGGTTCAGACCACAGCAGAGCACCACCCAATCAGCCTCACAAGTGGCACACCAAAAACGCAGTCTCAACAGGCACCAGAGACCACTGGGGTGATTCCTACTCTGTGGGGTAAGCCTCCCCACAACAGCCCGTAAGCTATGGAAATGGCCAAACCACACAGCCAGTCAGCCTAAGAGTTAATCTGATGCACTGGCACGCCAATAACAATCAAGGCTCAACTATAACAGTAGGGTACACACAGCCAACACAAGGAACACTCCTGAAGCACCTAGCATAGGTGACCAAAGGCACTGTGCCACTGGGCTCCGCAGATCACCTACTATACAACGCCACCCAGCCAAGATGGGAGACATAGCAGACCTACCTAACACAGGAAAAGAGACAGAGGGAGGAAGAGAGGGAGAGAGGGAGAGAGGGAGAGAGGGAGAGAGGGAGAGAGAGAGAGAGAGAGAGAGAGAGAGAGAGAGAGAGAACCAAAATGAGGAAACAAAGAAATATGTCCCAAATGAAAGAACAGGAGGAAACTCCAGAAAAAGAACTAAATAAAATGGAGGCAAGCAACCTACCAGATAGATAATTCAAAAAATGGTTATACGAAAGCTCATGAACTTAGGGAAAGAATAGATGAACTCAGTGAGAACTTCAGAAAAAAGATAGTAAGCATAAAAAAGGACACAGAAACCACAAATTAGAACTAGTCAGAAAGAAGAATACAGTAACTGAAGTAAATAATGCAATACAAGAAATCACCAGCATACTAGATGAAGCAAATGATCAAATCAGCAATTTGGAAAACAAGGTAGCAACCCCCACTTCAAGACAGCAAAAGGAAAAAAATAATCATAAAAAATGAGGATAGTTTAAGAGACCTCTGGGACAACACCAAGCATAACAACATTCGCATCATAGGGTTACCAGAAGGAGAAGAGAGGAAAAAATTGAGAACCTATTTGAAGAAATAAGACTGAAAACTTTCCTAACCTGGTGAAAGAAATAGACATACCATCCCAGGCGGTACATAGAGTCCCAAACAAGAGGAACCCAATGAGGGCCACACTAAGACACATTATAATTAAATTGCCAAAGGATAAACACAAACAGAATCATAAGAGCAGCAAGAGAAAAACAACTAGTTACAAGGGAGGTCCCATAAGATTGTCAGCTGACTTCTCAACAGAAAACTTGCAGTCCAGAAGGGATTAGCACAACATATTGAAAGTGATGAAGAGTAAGGACCTACAACAAAGATTACTGCATCCAGCAAAGCTATCATTTAAAATCGAAGGACAGATAAAGAGCTTCCCAGACAACAAAAAGCTCAAGTTCATCAACACCAAGCCAATATTACAAGAAATGTTAAAGGGACTTCTTTAAGAAGAAGCAGGGAAAAAATAAACAAAAAATATAAAAAAAATATAATAAAATGGTAATAACTATGTGCCTGTCAATAACCACTTTAAATGTAAATGGTTAAATCCTCCAATCAAAAGGCATAGGGAAGCTGAATGGATAAGAAAACAAGACCTGGGCGGCCAGATGGCTCAGTTGGTTAGTGTGTGAGCTCTGAACAACAGGATTGCCAGTTCGATTCCCACATGGGCCAGTGAGCTGCGCCCTCCACAACTAGTTTGACGAAAACGAGCTGCCACTGAGCTTCCGGAGGGGCAGCTGGATCGCTCAGTTGGTTAGAGCACAAGCTCTCAACAACAAAGTTGCCGGTTCAATTATCACACGGGATGGTGGGCTGCGCACCCTGCAACTAAATGGCGACTGGACTTGGAGTTGAGCTGTGCCCTCCACAACTAGATTGAAGGACAACGACTTGGAGCTGATGGGCCCTGGAGAAACATACTGTTCCCCAATAAAAATAAAAAAAAATTAAGACAAAGAAAAGAAAACAAGACCCATACATATGTTGTCTACAAGAGACCTAACTCAGATAAAAAGAAATATGTACATAGACTGAAAGGGATGGAAAAACATATTTCATGCAAGTGGAAATGAAAAAAAAAGTGGGGTAGCAATACTCATATCAGACAAAATGGACTTTAACCAAAGACTCTAATAAAAGACAAAGAAGGACATTACATATTGATAAAGGGATCAACCCAACAAGAGGACATAACCCTAGTAAACATCTATGCACCCAAAATAGGAGCACCAAAACATATAAAACAAACATTGACTGACATAAAGGGAGAGATCAACAGTAACACAATCATAGTAGGGGACTTTAACACCCCACTGACACCAATGGACAGATCTTCCAGAGAATCAACAAGGAACAGTGGCCTTAAATGACGCAGTAGACCTATGGATTTAATTGGTATTTTTAGAGCATTTCACCCCAAAGCTGCCGAATATACATTCCTTTCAAGTGCACATGGAATATTTTCCAAGATAGACCACATATTATTAGGCCACAAAACAAGTCTCAATAAATTTAAAAAGATTGAAGTCATATCAAGCATCTGTTTTGACCACAATGGTATGAAACTAGAAATCAATTAGAAAAAAGTCCCTAAAAACTAAAAAACACACAAACACGTGGAGGCTAAATAATATGCTACTCAACAATAAATGGATTAATGAGAAAATCAAGGAATAAATCAGAAGATACCTTGAAGCAAAAGAAAATGAAAACAGAACGACTCAAAAATCAATGGGACACAGTGAAAGCAGTCCTAAGAGGGAAATTCATACCAATGCAGGCCTACCTAAAGAAACAAGAAAATTCTCAAATAAACAATCTAACTTTATATGTAATGAAACTGGAGAAGATCAGCAAACAAAGCCCGAAGTGACTAGAAGGAAGGAAATAATAAATATCAGAATGGTATAAATGAAACAGAGGCTAAAAAGCAATGAAAAAGATCAATGAAACCAATAGCTGGCTTTTTGAAAAGATAAACAAAATTCATAAACCTTTAACCAGACTCATCAAGAAAAAACAAAAAAAAAAGACGGTACACAAATAAATAAAACCAGATATGAAAGAGTAGAAGTGACAGCAGACACCACAGAAATACACAAAATTTTAAGAAACAATTACAAGCAACTATGTGCCAACAAATTAGACAATCTGGAAGAAATTGATAAATTCCTACAAGCATACAATCTTCCAAGGCTGAATCAAGAAGAAATAGAAAATCTGAACCAAGTGAATATTATAATGAAGTCGAATCAGTAATCAACAAGCTCCCAACAAAAACAAAAGTCGTGGACTGGATAGCTTCACAGGTGAGTTTTACCAGTTAAAAGAGAATTAACACCTATTCTTCTCAAACTATTCCATTAAACTCAAGAGAAGGGGTGGCTCCCAACCTCATTGTACAAGGCCACCATTACCCTGATTCCCAAACAAGGCGAAGACCTTACAAAAAAAGAAAATTATAGGCCAATATCTCTGATGATCATAGATGCAAAAATCCTCAACAAAATATTACTAAACTGAATTCAGCAATACATTAAAAACATCATACACCATAATCATGTGGGATTCATCTCTGGGATGGTTGGTTCAATATCTGCAAATCAATTAATGTGATATACCACATTAACAAAATGAAAAATAAAAATCATATGGTCATATCAATAGATGCAGAAAAAGCATTTGACAAAATCCAGCATCCATTTATGATAAAAACTCTTAGCAAAGTGGGAACACAGAAAACATATCTCAGCATAATAAAGGCCATATATGAGAAACCCACAGCTAACATCATACTCAATAGGGAAAATGCTAAAAGATTCCCCTTAAGATCAGTAACAAGACAAGGATGCTCACTTTCATCCCTTTTATTCAACATACTATTAGAAATTATAGCTACAACAATCAGAGAAGAAAAAGAAATAAAAGGCATCCAAATTGGAAAGGAAAACGTAAAACTGTCATTGTTTACAGATGGCATGATACTATATATAGGGAACCCCAAATATTCCACCACAAAACTATTAGAACTGATTAATTCAGTAAAGTAGCAGGATAAACTTTTGCATCATTGGTGGAAAAACAAATTAGTGCAGCCACTATGGAAAACAGTATGATGGTTCCTAAAAAAATTAAAAATAGAAATACCTTATGACCCAGTAATTCCACTTCTAGGCATTTATTCAAATAAATTGAAAGACTAATTCAAAAAGATATATGCACCCCTATGTTCACTGCAGCACTATTTACAATAGCCAAGATATGAAAATACCAAAGTACTCATCAATGGAAGATTGTGTAAAAAAGAGGTGGTACATAATTAAAATGGAATAATACTTGGCCATAACAAAAACTGAAATCTTACCTTTTGCGACAACCTGGATGGACCTAGAGGGTATTATGCTAAGTGAAATAAGTGACACAGAGAAAGAAAAATGCCACATTATCTCACTTATATATGGAATTTAAAGAATGAAATAAATGTAGATTAGTGCAGCCACTATGGAAGGCAGTGTGGAGATTCCTCAAAAAAATCAGAATAGAATTACCATACGACCCAGCAATCCCTATTCTGGATATATACGCAAAAAATCTGAAAACACTTATCCATAAAGATATATGTGCTTTGAAGTTCATTTCAGCTTTATTTATGGTGGCCAGGATATGGAAACAACCAAAGTGTCCTTCGCTAGATGATTGGATAAAAAAGAAATGGTACATATACACAATGGAATACTATTCTGCCATAAGAAAAAAATAAATATTGCTATTTGCGACAACATGGATTGATCTTGAGATTATTATGCTAAGCGAAGTAAGTCAGACAGAAAAAGCAGAGAACCATATAATTTCACTGATATGTGGTATGTAAACCAAAAACAAGAAAAGAACAAGACAAACAAATGAGAAACAAAAACTCATAGATATAGACAATAGTTTAGTGGTTACCAGAGATTAAGGTGGGGAGGGAAGTGGTAGATGAGGGTAAAGGGGATCAAATATATGGTGATGGAAGAACTGACTCTGGGTGGTGAACACACAATGGATGATATATGGTGATATATGGATGATGTATTACATAATTGTACACTTGAAACCTATGTAACTTTACTAACCATTGTCACCCCAATAAAGTTTAATTATAAATAAATAATAAACAAACAAACAAAACAGAAACAGACCCATAGTTGCAGAGAACAAACTGATGGTTGCCAGAGGGGAGGGAGTTGGGGAACTAGGTGAAAAGGGTGTAGGGATTAAGAAATAGAAATTGGTAGTTACAAAATATTTTATTTTAATTTTGATTAAATTTATAACAGAATGTTGGTTTTCAGGTACCCATGTAAATATTTCAGAAATTGTACAATTTATGTAAATTCTCTGGAGATTTCTCAATATTTTTGCTGTTAAATATATTTTTACACTCTGGGAAAGCACTGATCAAACTCTTATGAAATAATTCTGTATTGTGTATCAATAGAGAATTTTACTGTCCTCTATTATGCTGTTTTACTGTCCTCTATTATGCTGTTATTGATTACTGTAATCAAATTAACTGTAGCTTCTCAGTTTCATTACCAAAAAAGATTTCTGCTTCCTAATGCATGCCTGAAGTCTCTGCTGTAGAGTATGGCTGAAATTTGTGTCTACAACAGAGAAGGACAGTTGCTGAGTCTTCTGGGAAGTAATCCGTCAAGTACTCTGAACTACTACTTTAAGAAAGGACTCGGTTACAGGCTTCTGAACTGACATTGCTTGGATAGGTTTCAGACTGAATGAGTGGAGTGAGTCAGAGTTTCCAGGACTAGTCATAGTCCAGTAAATGTATTTCATGAAGGCAGACTGCTCACCCAAAATACAATGGACACAAGTGGAACAAGAATTGCATAAGCATGAACGAACTAATGCAGTAATCTTATTACAATTATTTCCTTAGACTATGGTGGGTATTATTTTTTCAGATATTATCGTTTACATACCATAATATAGACCTATTATAAGTGTACAATTCAATGAGTTCTAGTCCATTTATACAATTGTGCAACTATCACCAAATCTCGTTTTTGAATATTTCCATCACACCTAAAAATGCTCAGGCCCTTTTACAATCAATGTCCACTCCTCTACCCCCAAGCCAAGGCAACCACTGATCTGCATTCTGACTCTATAAATAGCCTTTTCTGTACATTTTATATAAATGGAACTATGTAATATGGGCCTTTTGTGTCTGAATTATTTCACTTAGAATGTATTTGAAGTTTATCCATGTTGCAGCGTGCATCATTTTTTCATTCTTTTTATACTGAATAGTATTCCATTGTATGGATATACCACATTTTGTTATCCATTCACCAAAAAGGCACATTTGAATTACTTCCAGGTTTTGGCTATTATGAATAATGCCACTACAAATATTTGCACACAAGTCTTTGTGTGACATATATTTTCATTTCTCTTGGGTAGATTTCTAACAGTGGAATCACTAAGTCACATAGTAAGGTTATGTCCAACTGTTTTATGAAACTGCCAAATTGTTTTCCAAAGCGATCATACCATTTTACATTCCCACAAGCAATGTTTGGAGATTCTTGCTTGCCCACATCTTCACCAACACTACCATTGTTTTTCGTTTTGGATATAGCCATTCTAGTGGGTGTGAAGTGGTGTCTCACTGTGGTTTTAATTTACATCTCTATGATGATTATTTATGTTGAACAATTTTTCATGTTTTCATTGGCCATTTGTATAGCTTCTTTGGAGAAATGTCTATTCAGATCTTTTGCCCATTTTTAAATTCGTAGTTTTATTATTGAGTATAAGAATGCTTTATATATTCTGGATTAAGTCCCTTAACAGTTCCATGATTTGCAAATACCTTTTCCCATTCTGTGGGTTCTCTTTTCATTTTCTTAATGGTATCCTTTGAAACATAAAAGTTTTTAATTCTATGCATCAATGCCAGCACCTAGTCCACCCTTCAAAGCAATTTTGGAACTCTTTTTCTGGAATGGCCATCAGAGCTGTCGTCGTATTATCCTTGATGTCCTGAATGTCATCAAAATGTCTTCCTTTCAATATTTCCTTGATCTTTGGGTAAAGAAAAAAGTCATTGGGGGCCACATCGGATGAGTAGGGAGGTTGTTCCAATACAGTTACTTGTTTGCGAGCTAAAAAGTCCCTCACAGACAGTGCCATGTGAGCTGGTGCATTTTCATGACACAAGAGCAATGAATTGTTGGTGAAAAGTTCAGGTCTTCTAACTTTTTCACACAGCCTTTTCAGCACTTCCAAGTAGTAAACTTGGTTAACTGTTTGTCCCTTTTGGTACAAATTCATAATGAATAATCCCTCTGATCTCAAAAAAGGTTAGCAACATTGTTGCAATAAGTTTGTGAAATTGTCAGACTTCATAAAACCATTTGTTGCAAGAACTATCCTCTTCCCATTCCGCTGTTTTAGAGCTTTGCTGAAAAACAATTTGATTATAAACATATGGGTTTATTTCTGGACTCAAGTCTATTCCATTAATATATATGCCTATATTAACAGCAATAACACACTGTCTTGATGCCTTGTAATTTCATCGTAAGTTTTGAAATAGGGTAGTATAAATTCTCCAACTTTATTATTTTTCAAATTTATTTTGGCTACTCTAGGACCTTTGCATTTCCATATAAATTTTAGGATTACCTTGTCAACTTGGGGAAACTTGCAATCTTAACAATATTGAGGCTTCCAATTCATTACCATGGAATGTCTCTTCCATTTATTTAGATCTCTTAAAATTTATCTTAGCAATGTTTTGTAATTTTACAAATTTCGTACTTTTGTTAAATTTGTTCCTAAGTATTTTATTCCTTTGATGTTTTTAGGAATGATTTCCTAATGGTTCTCTTAATTGCATTTTTGAATCGTTTGTTGCCAGTGTATAGTATTACAATTAATTTTGTATATGGATCTTGTATCTTGTGACCTTGCTAAATTCATTTATTAATTTTAGCAGTTATGTGGGTGTGTTTGTGTGTACTCCTCAGGATTTTCTAAATGTCATGTCCTCTGCAAATTAAGACAGTTTTACTCCTTCCTTTCCAATATGAATGGCTTTAAAATATTTTTGTTGTTGTTCTTGTACTGGCTAGAATTCTCCAATACAATGTTGAATAAGAGTGATGACAGTGGACACTTTTGTCTTATTTCTGGTCTTAGAGGGAAAGTATTCAGTTGTTCATACTTAAAATATTTACTAAAGGTTTTTCATAGATGTTCTTTATCATGTTGGGAAAGTCCCCTTCTAATCCTAGTTTGTTGAGTGTTTTATTTATGACAGGGTGTTGAGTTTTGTCAAAGGATTTTCCCTTGTCTATTGAGATGATTATGAATTTTTTGTCCTTTATTCTATTAATACAGTATATTTAATTATTTTTTGATATTACACCAACTTGCATTACTGGAACAAACCCCACTTTGTCATGTTTTATAATCCTTTTTATATGTTGAATTCAGTGTGCTAGTAATTTTTAAGATTTCTTGCATTGTTGTCATGAGGGACATCAGTCTATAGTTTTCTTTTCTTCTGATGTCTTTATATATGTCTTTAGTATCAGAGTAATACTGGCCTCATAGCAGGAATTGGGAAGCATTCTCTCCTCCTCTACTTTTGAGAAAGTTTGTAAAGGATTGGTATGATTGTTTTTCTTCAAATATTTGTTCAATTTTACCACAGAAGCCACATGGGCTGGGGCTTTTTTGGACTGTGGAAATAATTAAATTGCTGAATTCATTTCTTTACTAGGTTGTCTATTGACATGTCTATTTACACCCATAATTTTTGGGTGAATATTGGACATTTTAGATAATGTATTATAACAACACTGGATTCTGATCTTGCCTCCTGAAGGTTATTGTTTTGGGGTTTGCTTGTTTATTTATAAACTCGCCTGAAAAAAAGTTTATAATCTCTGTCTCCGGTAATATGTGTAGCTGTTGATATCTCTGCTCAGAATTTTTCCCTTGCTTTTATTTTTTTTAAGACTAGCTTCCTATGGGTAGATCTTGTGTTTGCATAGCTTAATATTTAACTAAACATTGCTCCAAGGTTTTGCTCAAACACCTACGGTCAGTATGCATCTGTTGATAGATCTGTGTATGGACTGGAGAACACATTCAAACTTCAAACTGCTCTTCAGTCTCCTCTAGCTTTTACTTTCTGCTGGTCTCTCTTCTTCTCCTCTGTGCATTCACATAGGCACTGCAGGCCAGGGATGGGTGTGCATGTTCACAGGATATGTGGATTGCTTATCAAATCCACTATGGCTGTTTCACTTTCTGTAATTTCCTGTTACATTCCCTGTTAATCTCCTGGTCCACTGCCTGCCCCAAACAGTCCTGCAACCTCAGGCTAGCAGCCCTTCTTGTCTGCTTGCCACTAAGATGACTACTTTAACTGACGATGCTCTAAATCAAGTGAGTTCCTTTCAGCAGCAGCAGCAAAGCTGCTGGTTTTTATTTTACTGCTTGCCTCACCAACAGAGCTGGGATGGAGGGTAGTAGTAGTGGAGAGTAGGAAGTTGGAGCAAGCCCAGTGCACTAGTCATAATTCTCCAGAAAAACAGAACTAATAGGATACAGACAGATAGATGATATAGATAGATATATAGATATAGATATATAGATATAAAGACATCGACATAGACATATAAGGTTTGACAATAAAGTTTGCAAGCTTGTTGCAATGATGTTGCTAACCTCTTTGATATCAGAGGGATTATTCATTATGAATTTGTACCAACTGGACAAACAGTTAACCAAGTTTACTATTTGGAAGTGTTGGAAAGGCTGCATGAAAAAGTTAGACGACCTGAACTTTTTGCCAACAATTCATGGCTCTTGCATCACGACAATGCACCAGCTCACACGGCACTGTTTGTGAGGGAGTTTTTAGCCAGTGAACAAATAACTGTATTGGAACACCTCTCGTCTCACCTAATCTGGCCCTAGTGACTTCTTTCTTTACCTGAAGATCAAGGAAATATTGAAAGGAAGACATTTTGATGACATTCAGGACATCAAGGATAATACGATGATAGCTCTGATGGCCAGTCCAGAAAGAGTTCCAAAATTGCTTTGAAGGGTGGACTAGGTCCTAGCGTCAGTGCATAGCTTCCCAAGGGGAGTACTTCAAAGTTGACCCTAGTGATATTCAGCAATGAGGTGTGTAGCACTTTTTCTAGGATGAGTTCGAGAACTTTATCTGACCTCGTAGACATAAAGATACAGAACAGGCAAGAACACCATAGACTTGCTCTGTTCTCATGCAACACACAGAAGTTCACTGTTATATCCTTGGGACAATTTCCAGAGTGTTGAAATGGTAGTTTTGACAATATGTTCAGCTTTTTAGTTGCTATGCACATAAATATAAATTGCCCAAACTCAGGACTTTATTTATTCAAATACAATAGGATTTCCTCCATGAAGGTCAAAGAAACTCTTCCAACTGAGGGAGACATCAATTCTTGACCACCATCAATGCCAGAAACAACAGTAATACTGACCTGGAGATTTTTTCTACTCTTTTACAATACAGCTTTTGACCCAAACATATGAACAAGGGAACTAATATTTAATAGAAGATGGATATGTTTTGAAGGACACTTTGTTGGTGTGATTTGAACTTGGAATCATGCGAGCAAATCACGATGGCAGAACAAAATAACAATATGTCTGGGGGAATGAGAAAGCGACATTTGGAAAGAAAAGGATACAAAAGAATGTGAAGTCTAATGATCATTCTGAAGTGCTCTTTATACCTAGATCAATTTTTCAATTACTTTGTAAATCCTTCAAGAGCAAGAACAGTCTTCTATGTGTTGTAAAGTGCTTAAATGTAATGTCAGAACTGCACGTGTTAAATCACTAGCTCTAATGGTCTGGGTAGTACGGAAGGCTAGATTTGCTCGTATTATCTGACAATGAAGAGAAAACTCCCACTCTGCAATGTGATATGACTGTTTCTCCCCCAGTCTAGAAGGTGGGGCACTGAGAAACTGACACTAACAAAATTTCAGACACACAAGAGCCATATTTTCTGACCTCCATTTTTTAAACAAAATCTTAAAAGCAGGCATGTTAGGAACCAAATATAGATGAGCTGCCAAAAATGCAGAGTGCTTGTCATGTAGTGAGGAACAGTACCTAGGTACAGCTATACCATTTAGAAAATACCCAGGAGATTTTAATTTACTAAAAATCATTGGATTGTATACTTGAAATTGGTGAATTACATGATACGTAAAATATGCCTCAATAAAGTTATTTAAAATACACAAGAGATTGAGAAAAAAGCATGTTTTTTAAATACAGATTTTTAAAAAATATACAGATACAAAATAAAATCAATTGCAGTCATAAGAAAAAGGCAATCTATTAGGTATTATAGATATTTAATTCAAACAGATGTCTTAGACAGCTGTATTATAATGGTGGTGAAACAGCCACTTTAGAAACAGATTTATTAATGAAATGTCAGATGCATTCAGAACTCTAGCTATTCAGGAATAAAATTTTCAACAAATGCATTGTTTTTCTTTTTCTGGAGCATCTACTATAACAATACTTTCAGAAATTTGCCCCTCATGTAACCAAAACATCAATAACTTCTATCTATCTATCTATCTATCTATCTATCTATCTATCTATCTATCTATCATCTATCTATCTATCTATCTATCTATCATCTATCTATCTATCTATCTATCTATCTATCTATCTATCTATCTAGGAATATTGGGGATCAGTGTGTTTCTCCAGGGCCCATCAGCTCCAAGTCAAATCGTGGTTTTTCAATCTAGTTGCGGGGGGCGCAGCTCAGCTCCAACTCAAGTCATTGTTTTCAATCTAGTTGTGGAGGGCACAGCTTACTGACCCATGTGGGAATTAAACCGGCGACCTTGGTGTTGTGAGTGCCGCGCTCTAACCACTGAGCAACTGGCCGCCTAATAATTTTCACCTTGACCACAGATTTATTTGTATGGAAAAACACAACAGTATTTGCTAAGTATATGCAATATCTTCCACCTAATTAGTACCTCAGGGCAGGTTGTTTATAAACAGGAAACAACAAGGGACATGTTAAATATCCCCAGCAGTACTCTCTGCATACTATCAGATTGAGAAATAAGGAAGACAGTTTGCATTTTAAGCAATAAACCAGTTAGGTAAAAGACTGCCATTAATTACAAGGAATCCAACTAGAATAACTTGTGATTCATGAAGAAATAATACTGTCTGCAGCTTCATTCACTGGAGAAATGAATATGGTTCCTTTTAGCTTCAAATTAGAAATATGTTTAGAGGGCAAAATGGAAATAGATAGTGTATATTTCTTTTTGTTTTCAATATTAATATTTAAAAGAATGTTACTAAAAATATTTCACGCTTGATGCTAAATACATCCCAACTCTGAACATCCCTCCACTTTCCAATAATCATTGCCAAGTGACTACCTTGGGGATCACTATAGAAATCAGTCATTAATCAGGTTGTATCGGGCTTAAAGGACCTATAATGGGTGGCAGAGGATTACACATTATGTTTCACTAGCAGATGAGGTTGCCATCTTGTGGATTTTCTCTAACTAAATGCTAACATTCATAGGTACAAGCAGAGCGATCCTTTTCTGTGTAAGTTGGAAAATGCTGCCACTTTTAGAAACATAGTTTAACATTTATTGTGTCCACATTATTATTTGTAGTGAATGGGTGCCTGATTTTTGTAACAAGTATGAGGAAATAATACCAGGAGAGGAAGTACACTAAAGCTACAGATTTAAAAGGTAATAAATGTGGGATGGAAACAGATATTCCATACAAACAATAACCAAACAAGAGCAGGAACTAGCTATACTTATATCAGATAAAATAGACTTTTAGTCAAAGTCAGCTACAATATAGTCACTATATAATGATAAAGGGGTCATTTCAGAAATAGACAGCAATACAATAACAGTAGGGGACTTAAATATGTCACTTTCAACGTTAGATAGAAAATTAATGAGGAAACAGTGGACCCGAATAACACTATAGAGCAAATGTACTTAACAAACAAATATAGGACATTCCATCCAACAGGACCAGAATACGAGGTGTGATCAAGAAATACGTTGAATGTTTAAATTTTTAAAAATGTATAATGGTAAAAGACACATTGCCATTAATCCCCCTCACTTTGAACACACCAATCCCATCATTCTTGCTACTTTCTGAAGCAGTTCTGGAAGGCCTCTTCCATGACTGTCTTTAGTTGTGCTATCATGGCTACCTCGATGTCCTGAATCATTTTGACTTTGGAGAAGAGCCAGAAGTCACACAGTGCCAGATCCGGTGAATAACATGGATGAGGACACATTGTAATGTTTTTATT
This sequence comes from Rhinolophus sinicus, assembly GCF_057876585.1. Lineage (NCBI taxonomy): Eukaryota > Metazoa > Chordata > Mammalia > Chiroptera > Rhinolophidae > Rhinolophus > Rhinolophus sinicus. The sequence goes on from NC_142518.1 coordinate 77,124,357, forward strand.
TGACAGAAATTGCTGTATACTAGAAGCCATGTGTGACACGGAGGATTGTCATGATGATGATTTGCAGCACACTTTAAAACACAGCTTCTCTCAACTTTAGCTCACACCTGACTGACTGCACTGAACAAGCTGAAACTTGTCACACAGTTACTAAGGTTTGACACACCGCTTCCCCTATTAAAGATCCCTGCCTTTCTCTGTTGGATGGTACTCAGCAGTAGCATTCTCTATAGTTTTTAATCACAACGGAAATACTCCGTGTCACACATCACTTCTGGTACAGAAATTTCTGTCAAATGAAAACATTGCAGTGTGTCTTTATCCACCTTATTCACCAGATATGGCACCGTGCGACTTCTGTCTTTAATCCAACGTCAAAATGACCATGAATGGTAAACGTTTTGAATCGATTCAGGACACCAAGGCAGCCACAATAGTGCAACTAAAGACACTCACGAAAGAGGACTTCCAGAACTGCTTCAGAAAGTGGCAAGAATGATTGCATAAGTGTGTTTGAAGTGAGGGGGAGTGTTTTGAGGATGATTAATGGCAATGTGCCTTTTACTGTAGTAATTTGTTTTATTCAAACATTCACTGTATTTTTTTTATCACACCTCATACACATACTTCTCAAGTATGCACTGAACATTCTACAGGATAGACCATATGTTGGGACACAAAGCAAGCCTTAACAAATTTAAAAAGATTGGAATCAATACCAAGTATCTTTTCTAACCATAAAGGTATAAAACTAAAAATCAATAACTGGAAGAAAACTGAAAATTTCACAAAAATGTGGAAATTAAACAACACATTCCTGAACAAGAAATGAGTCAAAGAAGAAATCAAAAGGGAAATCAGAAAGTATCTTGAGACAAATGAAAATGAAACACACTGTACCAAAAGTTATGAGATGCAGCAAAAGCAGTTCTAAGAGGGAAGTTTATAGCGATAAATAACTACATTAAGAAAAAAGATCTCAGATAAATAACCACACTTTACATCTTAAGGAATTTAAAAAAGAGGAACAAACTAAGCCCAAAGTTAGCAGAAGGAAGGACATAATAAAGGTTAGAGCAGGGGTAAATGAAATAGAGACTAGAAAAACAATATAAAATGAAACTGAGTTGTTGCTTTTTTTTAAAATATAAAAATAAATTACAAAACATTAGCTAAACTAAGAAAAAAAGGAGAGATTTTCCACACATATCCCACAGAGCACAGGGAACTCCTGTGTCCCCTGATAATAAGGAGGGATACCTTGGTTGCAGAGGTCCCCCCTGAGGAGTGATGGAGTCCCAGTCCCACATCAGGCACCCAAGACCAGGGTTCCAGTGCCAGGAAGAAAAGTCCTCACAAGTACTGGCTGCAAAAACCAGAAGAGATTGTGGCTGAGTGAAATGGAGGGCTGCTGGAGTCCCAAGTATTCCTTTTAAAGGGCCCACACATGGACTTACTTGCTGATGAACTCACTAACTCTGAGATTCAGAGCTGGGGCAGCAGCTCAAAAGGCACCAGGGACATAGGGGAGGAACTGAATTGTCTGGCTCTAGGGCAGGGAATGGAAGGGAAGCTTTCTTCCAGAGAAGCCATGGTTCCTTTGTTGAGTGCTTCCCTCACCCAGTGTGCAGATGCAGTCGAGTGCCATATCTGACTCTCCATCAACCTAGCTAACATAGTTCACTCTGCCCTGGTGATTCTCTGATGTGCCCACCCACCCAAATTCTGGGCTCAACCAAACCACTTCCAGGGGCTTTTCCACACAAACAGCCTGCCTTGACTCATGCTGACTTTCTTAAAATCTTTCAAAGGTTCACAAACACCAAACAAGCAGCATCTGGCTTCACCATGTCCCATACCCCTTTGCTAGGCAGGCTCAAGCCTGACAATAGTGGCAGCTGGCCTCAGTTCCCAGCTTAGCCGTTCCCAGGCAACTCTAAGCCCAGCACAAGAGGCAACCACCTGCAGATCACTTTGTAGCTCATACGAACTGTCCCCAGCAAGGGCACAGGCAGTGGTTGAACTTGGCCTTCGTCAGAGCCCCTCTCAAGAGACCCCACAATCAACACAGCCAGTGGCCAGCTTCAGACCACATTAGAGCACCACCCAATGACCTCCACAAACGACACACGCAAAGGGCAGACTGCGCAGGTACCAGAGCCCTGCTAAAGCAAAACCTGCTTCATAGGTTTAGCCCCTCCACAACAGCTCCTCCACCGTAGTCACAGAGAGTCCTCACAGCCAGTCAGCCGGAGGGTCAATCCCTCTCATTGACATGCCAACAGCAATCAAGGCTTAACTACAAGAGGAGGGCACACACAACCCACACAAGGGACACACCTGCAGCACCTAGCTCAGGTGATCAGGGAGACTGTGCCACAGGACCCCATAGGACATCTATTACATAAGGCCACTTTACCGAGATAGGGAGACAGAGAAGCTCTACTGAAAACATAGAAACAAACAGAGGGAGGCACCCAAAATGAGGAGACAAAAAGAAAAATCAAAACAAACAAAAAACATGTTTCAAATGAAAGAACAGAAAAAAATCTCCAGAAAAAGAAATGGAAACAACCATTCTACCAGATTCAGAGTTCAAATCAGTGGTTGTAAGGATGCTCAATGATCTCAGTGAGAACTTCAATAAAGAGATAAGAAACATAAAAATGGAGATAGAAACAATAAAAAAACAACAGTCAGAAACGAAGAATACAATAAATGAAATGAATGCACTAGAAGGAATCACCAGCAGACTAGATGAAGCAGAGGATCGAATCAGCGATTTGGAAGACAAGGTAGAGATTACATCACAGAAATGGCGGCACGAGGAGTGCTTTGTGAAATCTCCCTTGGCAGTTACAATAAATTGAACAGCTATTATTCAACAAACGATAACTTAAGCAACACAAAAGCACATCTGAGCAATCCGCGCATCAAATCACCTGAAGGTGCGCAAATCGGGTGAGCAGGGGAGGAGGAGAGGGGGAAGTTCAGAGACGTGGGTCACAGGCTGTAGTCCAGAACTCACTGCAGTCTTGGGAGAGGAAAGAATTCAAGTTGCAGACACACTCCCTGTGGCACACAGTCCTGCCTGAGGGATCAACATATAATACAGCTGAACCCAGCAATCGGGGCAGAGACCTTGGGTGAGAACTGTGGTTGAAGCCCACACTGCCAGGCAGAAAACAGAAAACAAAGACACGGATCCTGGCCACTTTCCCTCACCCCAAGAACTCACCCCAACCCCACACTCCCAGCATTAGAAGTGGGCTCCAGAAGAAATGGTAGCAGTGTCAGATTTAAAAAACAGAGTATCTACAGACCTGAGAACTGGAGCAATGTTCCCACAGCCACAGACACAGCAAGCAACTAATTATGATGATAGGGAAACAGCTGTAGGGGCAAGATAGTTGTGGGCTGGTAGTCGCCATTGCTCAAAGCCACAAACACCAGCCTCCTCTCACAACCCACTCTGTCCCCACCTTTCTGGGCGGATCCCAGAGGGGGAAACCAGAGCCGCTAAGACACACAGGCTCTGCATCAGGCTGCAGAAGTAGCACTGGAGTTTCAGAAGCTCACAACTCTATTACTCTCCATGTTCTGCCACAGAAGTGGTGCCCTCAGACTCAGGTGACCATCTCACAGAGCAGAAACCCGCCTTTTATTATATGTTCTCTTGCTGGAACAGGGCAACAGAAAATAAAATGCTACAGTGAGAGAGAAAATAAAAGGCTGCAGCAGGAGAGAAATCAAAACATCCCAGCAACACCTACTGGTAAGCAAAAGAAAGACCTCGTCATATCAACCTGCTACAGAACACACTCCTGCAGATGCCCAGAAAGAGAAATAGTAATTTATGAATTACCATGAATAACCAAGGTAACAAGGCAGTGAGGAAAGAAAATGAAAACTCGCCAGAAAATGAATTCAAAGGCATGGAAATATGTGACTTAAATGACAGAAAATTCAATATTGCTGTTCTGAAAAACCTCTACGAGATGGAAGGAAACACAGATAGGCAGTTCAATGAATACAGAAACACAATAAAAGAAGAAAGTGAATATTTTACCAAAGAGATTGAAACTTTAAAAAAGAACAAAATAGAAATTCTGGGGATGAAGAACTCAATAAAAGAAATGAAGAAAGAAATAGCCAGCTTAGGTAATAGAGCTAATCAGTTGGAGGAAAGAATTAGTGATATTTAGTGATATCGAAGATAGAAATCTAGAAATGACACAAATGTAAGAAGAGAGAGACTTGAGAGTTAAAGGAAATGAAAGAACTCTACAAGAATTTTCTGACTCCATTAGAAAGAGTAACATAAGAATAATGGGTGTACCAGAGGAGAAGAGAAGGAGTAGGGAACAGAGTATATTCAAACAAACAGTTGATGAGAACTTCCCAAACTTGTGGAAAGAACTGGATACTCAAATTTAAGAAGCAAACAGAACACCAACTTTCCTCAATCCCAGAAGGGCTTTTCCAAGGCAGATTGTACTGAAGCTGTCAAAAATTAATGACAAAAATTTATTCCCAGGTAGCCAGGGGAATAAAATCATTAACCTAAATAAGGGAAAGGCCGTTAGACTATTGTCAGACTTTTCGGCAGAAATTTTACAAGCCAGGAGGGAGTGGAATCAAATATTCAAACTATTGAAAGAGAGAAATTATGAGCCAAGAATAGTATATCCAGCAAATAAATATATCCTTTAGATATTAAGGAAGAATAAAATGTTTCCAGATATACAGAAGCTGAGGGAATTTTCTAACACATGACCTGCATTACAGGAAATACTGAAGGATGCTAATTGACCTGACACACACACACACACACACAACAAAAGAATATAAAACCATGAGCAACATTACGAATGGACAGAAACAGGAAATGGTAACCCCTACACAAAATAGGGCACTATATACTTATACATAACATAAAGGGTAAAGAAAATAAAAACATTAAGACAAAAAGAAAAAAGAGAAGAAAAAAGACAACTTGCTATTGCAACTCAGAAATCAATACCCAACTTAAGTAGGGATAACTTGTGACAACAAAAACATAAATGGGGAGAAAATAAAAGTCTGAATCTGAAAAGGGGAATGGAGATAAGAACCATGCTGAGGTAAAAGGACTACAGTATACACGAAACTTTCTTTTACAAAAACTTAATGGTAACCACTCAAAAAAAAAAAAATCCAGAACTGAGATAGATAACATAAAAAAAGAAGAAACAGAGGAAAAATCATAGAATACCAGCAATAAAAAGGCAAAAAGACAATGAAGACACCGAGTTACCAAAAAACAGAAGACAAAATGGATACAGGAAATCTTCATATATCAATAATCACCCTCAATGTAAATGGACTGAACTCACCAATAAATAAAAGGCATAGAGTAGCAGATTGGATGAAAAAACAAAAACAAAAACAAAACCATATGCTGCCTCCAAGAAACGCATCTCAGCTATAAGGACAAATATAGACTCAAAGTAAAAGCAAATGTTCCAAGCAAATGGTAAAAGGAGAAAAGCGGGTGTACACATATTTATATCAGATGAAACAGACTTCAGGATAAAAAAAAAAAGATAACAAGAGACAAAGATGGACATTTCATAGTGACAAAGGGGAAATACATGCTCCCAATCAGGCAGCACCAAAATATACCAAGCAACTAATAACAGAACTAAAGGGAGAAGTCAACCAAAACACAATTACAGTAGGCAACCTAACTATGTCATTGACAGCTATGGATAGACCATCCAAACAGAAAATAAATAAGGACATATCAGCCTTAAATGATACATTAGACAAAATGGACATAATTGACATTTTTAGAGCACTTCATCATAGAACACCAGACTATACATTCTTTCACAGTGTACATGGGACATTCTCAAGGATAGACCACATGTTGGGACATACAACTAGCCTCAGCAAATTTAAGAAGACTGAAATCATACCAAGCATATTCTCTGATCACAAGGCTTTGAAATTGGATATCAACTGCAAAAAGAAAGCAGGAAAAACCACAAATATGTGGAAATTAAACAACATGCTTTTAAAGAATGACTGGGTCAAAGAAGCAACTAGAGGAGAGATCAAAATATACATAGAAACAAATGAGAATGAAAATAAATCCTATCAAAATGATTGCGGTGCAGTGAAAGCAGTAATAAGAGGGAAATTTATATCATTACAGGCCGATCTCAACAAACAAGAAAAATCCCACATAAACAACATAACTTTACACCTTAAAGAACTAGAAAAAAGAAGACTAAATGAAACTTAAAGTTAGCAGAAGGAAGGAAATAACAACAATTAGAACAGAACTAAGTGATATAGAGAGGAAAAAGACAATAGAAAAACAATCAACGCAGCAAAGAGCTGGTTCTTTGAAAAGATTAATAAAATTGACAGATCCTTGGCTAGAGTCACTGAGATAAAAAGAGAAAAGACACAAATAAACAAAATCAGAAATGAAAGAGGAAAAGTTACCACAAATGCCACAGAAATACAAAGGATCATCCAACAATACTATGAAGGATTATACCCCACAAAATTCAACAACCAAGAAGAAATGGACGAGTTCTTAGAAACATACAGCCTTCCCAGAATTAATCACAAAGAACTGGAAAATCTAAATAGACAGATCAACAGAAAAGATATTGAATCAGTGTCGTGCAGGGAGGCCTGCGAGGTCTCTGCTCCCGCTCCCCATACAAGAACGCAGGATATGGTGAGGCCAAAAAGGAACACCTACGGAGCCATAGATGGGGGAGTCATACCACTATATTCTCTCTGGCGGCACTATACTCTCACTGGAGGTTGGATCCACGCTGTCCGCAAACCGCCATCCACGCTTGCCAGCCCAGCCGCCATCTTCTTGCTAGGCCCCCATTCTTCTCTCTCTCTTCTTCTCTCCTAGCATAGCCACAGCAGTTATATTAGTGGCCAATGGCTCACTGGTTACAGCTGACGGCCAACTAGCCACAGCTGATGGCCATCCAATCACAGTTGATGGCCATTTACTACCTGAGCCAGCACCTGTCTATGTGAGGCTGAGAGCCTGGAAACTACTTTCTGGGGCTCTGCCCCCACAATCAGTCATCTAAAACCTTCCCAAAAGCAAAAGTCCAGGACAAGTTGACTTCACTAGCAAATTTTACAAAACATTCCAAAAGGATCTAACACCTGTCCTCCTCAAACACTTCCAAAAAATTGAAGAAGAGTCCATACTTCCTAACTCATTTTATGAGGCCAACATTACCCTGATATCAAAACCTGGTAAGGATAACACAAAAAAAGAAAATTACAGATGAATGTCTCTGATGAACACAGATGGAAAATTCCTAAACAAAATTCTAGCAAGTTACACACAGTGATGCAGTAAAACGATTATACATCATGATCAAGTGGGGTTCATCCCACAGGCACAAGGATGGTTCAACATATGTGAATCGATCACATAACAAAAGATAAACACACATAAACAAAAGATAAAAGTCAAATGATTATATCCATAAATGCAAAAAAATCATTTGACAAGATACATCTGTTTATGATTAAAACACTTAATGAAATGGTTTAGAAGGAAAATAACATAATAAAGACCATATATGACAAATCCTCAGCTAACATTATAATTAATGGTGAAAAATGAACCATTTTGTTCTATGTTCAGGAAAAAGACAGGGTTATCCCTTATCACCATTGTTATTCAACATAGTATTGGAAGTCCTAGCCAGAGCAATCAGGCAAGAGAAAGAAATAAAAGGCATCCAAATTGGGAATGAAGAAGTTAAATTGTCACTTTTTGCAGATGACATGATACTTTACATAGAGAACCCTAAATACTCCACCAAAAAGCTATTAGAAACAATAAACGAATACAGCAAAGCTGCTGGCTACAAAATAAATGTACAAAAAATCCATTGCATTCCTATATACTAACAATGAAATTTCAGAAAAATAAATTAAAAAAATTCCTTTTGTTATTGCAACAAAAAGAATAACAAACCTAGGAATAAACTTAACAAAATATATGAAGGACCTATACACTAAAAACTATAAGACATTTTTAAAAGACATTAAAGAAGACACAAAGTAATGGAAAGACATTCTGTGTTCATCGATTGGAAGAATCAACATAGTTAAAATGGCCATATTACCCAAAGAAATATACAGATTTAATGCAATCCCTATCCAATCCCCATGATAGTTTTTTAAAGAATTGAACATAAAATCATCAGATTGGTGTAGAATCACAAAAGACCCCAAATAGCCAAAGCAATCCTAAGAAATAAGAATAAGGCTGCTGATATCACACTTCCTGACTTCAGCTTGTACTACAGAGCAACAATAATCAAAATAGTATGATACTGGCAGAAAAACAGATCAAAGGCCAATGGAATAGAATTGAAAACCTAGAAATAAACCCACATAACTATATGGATAGATAATTTTTGACAAAGGAGCCAAAAACACACAATAGAGAAAAGAAAGCCTTTCAATAAATGGTGTTGGGAAAATTGGATAGCCACATGCAAAAAAATGAAAGTAGACTGTGATTTGTCACCATATACCAAAATTAACTCAAAATGGATCAAAGACTTAAGCATAAGACCTGAAACAATAAACTGCATAGAATAAAATATAGGTACTAAACTTATGGACCTTGGGTTCAAAGAGCATTTTACGAACTTGACTCCAAAGGCAATGGAAGTAAAAGCTAAAATAAACGAATGGGTCTATATCAAACTTAAAAGCTTCTGCACAGCAAAAGAAACCATTGACAAAACAAAGAGGCAGCCAATCGAATGGGAGAAAATATTTGCAAACAACGTCTCTGATAAGGGGCTAATATCCAAAATATATAAGGAAGTCATACAACTCAACAACAAAAAGACAAACCATCCAATTGAAAAATGGACAGAGGACATGAACAGAAAGTTCTCCCAAGAAGACGTACAAGCAGCCAACATGAGAAAATGCTCAACTTCACTAGCTATTAGGTAAATGCAAATGAAAACCACAATGAAGTATCACCTCACACCTGTTAGAATGACTATCATCAACAAGACAAATAATAACAAGTGTTGGAGAGTCTATGGAGAAAACGAACCCTTATACTCTGTTGGTGGGAATGTACATTGGTGCAGCCACTATGGAAGGCCATGTGCAGGTTCCTCAAAAAATTCAGAATAGAATTACCATATGACCCAGCAATCCCTCTCCTGGGTATATACCCAAAAAATCTGAAAACATTTATCCGTGAAGATATATATGTACTCCAATATTCACTGCAGCTTTATTTATGGTGTCCAAGACATGGAAATAACAAAAGTGTCCTACGAAACATGACTGGATAAAGAAGATGTTGCATATATACACAATGGAATACTACTCTATCATGAGAAAAGATGAAATAGTGCCATTTGTGATAACATGGATGAATCTTGAGATTATTATGTTGAGTGAAATAAATCAGACCGAAAAAGTGGAACCATATGACTTCACTGGTATGTGGGATGTGAAACTGAAAGCAACAAAGGAATAAGAGAAACAAATAAACAAAAACTTGTGCACACAGACAACAGTTTGGTGGTTACCAGAGGGTTAGCGGGGAGGGGTGATGGTAGAAGAGGGTAAAGGCCATACAAAATAATGAAATCTTGCCATCGGCAAATATATGATGATGGAAGGAAAACTGATTCTGGGTGGTAGGCACAAAATGTGATATACAGATGATGTATTATAGAATTGTACACTTGAAACCTATGTAATTTTACTAACAATTGTCACCCAATAAATTTAAATAAATAAATAAATAAATAAATAAATAAATAAATAAATAAATAAATAAATAAATACAAAGTAGTAGAAAACACCCAATCAGAACAGCAAAAATAAAGAAAAGTATAATTAGGGCCGGCTTGGTGGCTCAGGTGGTTGGAGCTCCATGCTCCTAACTCCGAGGGCCGCTGGTTCGATTCCCACATGAGCCAGCGGGCTCTCAATCACAAGGTTGCCAGTTTAACTCCTCAAGTCCCACAAGGGATGGTGAGTTCCACCCTCTGCAACTAAGATTGAACATGGCACCTTAAGCTGAGCTGCCACCCGGATGGCTCAGTTGGTTGGAGTGTGGGCTCTCAACAACAAGGTTGCCAGTTTGATTCCTTGAGTCCCGCAAGGGATGGTAGGCAGCACCCCCTGCAACTAAGATTGATCACGGCACCTTGAGCTGAGCTGCCGCTGAGCTCCCGGATGGCTCAGTTGGTTGGAGCGTGTCCTCTCAACCACAAGGTTGCAGGTTCGACTCCCGCAAGGGATGATGGGCTGTGCCCCCTGCAACTAGAAAACGGCAACTGGACCTGGAGCTGAGCTGTGCCCTCCACAACTAAGACTGAAAGGACAACAACTTGACTTGGAAAAAAAGTCCTGGAAGTACACACTGTTCCCCAATTAAGTCCTGTTCCCCTTCCCCAATAAAATCTTTTAAAAAAAAAGTATAATTAAAAAATGGCGATAATTTAAGAGATCTCTGGGAGAACATGAAGTGTACAAACATTCACATCATAGGGGTACCACAAGGAGAAGAGAGGAAGATACTGAAAACCTATTTGAAGAAATCATGACTGAAAGCTTCCCTAACCTGGTGAAGGAAGTACACATACAAGCTGAGGAAGTATAGAAAGTCCCAAACAAGATGAATCCAAAGAGGCCCACACCAAGTCACATCATAATTAAAATGCCAAAGCTTAAAGACAAAGAGAGAATTCTAAAAGGAGCAAGAGAAAAGCAGTTAGTTGCCCACATGTGAGCTCTCATAAGACTGTTGGGTGATTTCTCAACAAAAACTTTGCATGCCAGAAGGGATTGGCACAAAATATTCAAAGTGATGAAAAACAAAGAACTACAACCAAGATTATTCTATCCATAAAGGCTATCATTTAAAACTGAAGTAAAGATCAAAAGCTTCCCAGACAAGAAAAAGCTAAAGGAGTTCATCGCTACCAAACCTGCATTACAAGAAATGTTAAAGGGACTTCTTTAAGAAGAAGGGTAAAAAACCGATCAAAATGGTAAATAATACAATGGGAATAACTACATATGTATCAACAATTACTTTCTTTAGTAAAAGGCTAAAGGTTTACATGATCTGAAGAGAAACCAGAGTATATAACAATTACTTTCAATGTAAATGGATTTAATGCTCCAATCATAAGACACAGTGGCTGAATGGATAAGAAAACAAGGCTCATACATAATGCTGCTTACCATAGACTCACTTCAGATTGAAAGACACAGACATACTAAAAGTAAAGGGATCAAAAAAGATATTTCATGAAGATGGAAATGAGAAAAAAACAACAAAAATACTGGGGTAGCAATACTTATACCAGACAAAACAGACTTTAAAACAAAGGTTATAACAAGAGACAAAGACGGACCCAGTAATTTCACTTCTAGGTATTTAGCCAAAGAAACCAAAAACAGTGATTTGAAAAGACATATGCATCTATATATTTATTGCAGCAGAATTTACGACAGCCAAGGTATGGAAGCAATGTGAGTTTCCATCAATAGAGGAATGAATAAAGAAGAAGTGGTACATATATACAATGGAATATTACTCAGCCACAAAAAAAAAAAAAAATGAAACAAACTCTTGCCATCTGCAACAACCTGGTTGGACCTAGAGAGTATTACGCTAAGTGAAATAAGTCAGACAAAGACAAATTCCACGTGATTTCACTTATATGTAGACTCTAGAAAATGAAATGAACAAACAAAACAGAAACAAAATGATAGATACAGAGAACATTTTGATGGTTTCCAGATGGGAGGGTTGTTGGTGAGATGGTTAAAAAACGGGGAAGGGATTAGGAAGTACAAACTGGTAGTTACAAAATAGTTATTGGGATGTGGAATATATCATAGTAAATATACTCAATAATATTGTAATGACTATGCATGGTGTCAAATGGGTATTCGATTTACTGGGGTGATCACTGCATAAGTTACATAAATGTATAATCAGTATGTTGTACACCTGAAACTAATGTAATATTATATGAAAAAAATTAAAAAAGGAAAGAAAGAAAACAGAGAGGACTCAAAAGGTGATAAATGTGACTTTTTTAATTTAGCAAGTTCTTGTTAAATATAATTGTTACATTAATATTAAAAATATCTAGAAGATGTATGACATCATATAGGCTTTGTTTTAAATGTTAAAATTAATTCTTGTGCCATGCATATCTTTACTTAACAGCCTTACCATGGGGATTCAGGGTCAGATACCTGCCAGAAGTATAAATGGTTCCATCTCTAACCTACTCTAATAATACAAAATGAATATTGATTCAGATATCATCACCCACCTTTTCTAGTTTTTCTCTTCTCTACTGATTTTCCCTGATGGAACTCTGCAAAAGTGATCTCCCATACTTTAAATATGACATTTATCCCTTAGGAGTCATGGCAGTTGATGAAAGCGTGCTATCAACCCACGGTTACTTATTCCATTTTTTACACATAGACCAGTTAACTAAACTCTATCTGAGGGTCATTAGCCAGCCATCTCACAACCATATATTGCTTGTTGATTAGAAAGATAGCAGGTAAAACAAGAACATGAGCTTTTGAGTAGAATCTGGATTAAAATCCTATTTCTGCTGTTTTTAAGTTATTTCTTCTTCATAAATTACCATATTTTGCCATGTGTAATGCGCACTTTTTTTGCCCAAATTTGTGAGGAAAAAATTAGAATGGATATTATACATGGGTAGTACTAATACCATACCTATATAAACGTTTTTAATTCTTTTATTTATGCGTATAAGTGAAAAGTGTAATTCTAGAAATCAGTAACAATATCCGTATGCAAAATAATACCCTGGAATACGATAATCGGTTTTGTTGAACTTACGACAAACTTGCAATGACGAAGAGTTCTTGGCCTTCTATGATGTATAAATATCGTAAATTTTTTACTGGTACATAAAATTTCTTGTACCTTGCATCTGTTCTTATGTTTTTTAATTATTTGTTACATAAAATTTCTTGTACAGTAATGTTAAAAAAATAAATGCTAAAATTCCTTTATAATACAAAAAACAAGTACCTAATTATAAACAAATATAAATTTGAATTAAATAAAAACAAAAAATTTTTTTCCTGAAGGTACGAGCCAAAAACACGGGTGCACACTATACACAGGGGCACATTATACACAGCAAAATACAGTAGTTTTCTGAGACTCATTCCTCAGCTGTTAAAAAGGAAATGGGGGAAATGGCACTATAGGGATGGTACTGAGTTGTTATAGGGATGAAATCACCTGCCAAATAGTCAATTTTTAACACATCTCAGTTAAATATGAGAAGTTTCTTTTAGAAAAGTATGTGCTTTGCTGCCTTTGTATAGCAGCCATGTTGATCTATGCTTTTTTTTTTTTTTTTTTAAACAGGAGTCCTATCTGCTTTTCCACTCTGAAGATTTCAATTAACACTATCATATTTGCATGGAATAACCTACATCAAAGTTAGTTTAAAAGTAAATACATAAGTATATACATAAAGAAACTAATACAAATTTAATACAAATATTAATCCTGGGGATATGACATCAAAATTGTAAATATGATGTAATGTGAATGTATATTTATGATTTGGGATAAAATTTCCTTCACAGTAAGATGGTGCAAATAGTTTGGTATGTAGAAGTGAGAACAATGAGCTCTGGAAAAAAGTTAAATTACAAGAATAGACTCTGGTGATGATGCAAATACCAATATTGAAATGCATGTAAAGAATTACAGTTATTTCATAAAATATGAGGGGGAAAAAGCAATAGAGCTAAATTAATATACAAGGTCTGACAATTAAGTGTGTGACCTAGTTGCAATGCTGTTGCTAACTTTTTTTGATATAGAGAGATTATTCATTATGAATTTGTACCAACTGGACAGTTAACCAAGTTTATTATTTGGAAGTGCTGAAATGGCGGCGTGAAAAAGTTAGACGACCTGAACTTTTGGCCAACAATTCATGGCTCTTGCATCACGACAATGCACCAGCTCACAAGGCACTGTCTGTGAGGGAGTTTTTAGACAGTAAACAAATAACTGTATTGGAACACCCTCCCTACTCACCTAATCTGGCCCCCAATGACTTCTTTCTTTACCCAAGATGAAGGAAATATTGAAATGAAGACATTTTGATGACATTCAGGACATCAAGGGTAATACGACGACCGCTCTGATGGTCATTCCAGAAAAAGAGTTCCAAAATTGCTTTGAAGGAAGGACTAGGTGCTGGTATCGGTGCATAACTTCCCAAGGGGAGTACTTCAAAGGTGACTGTAGGGATATTCAGCAATGAGGTATGTAGCACTTCTTCTAGGATGAGTTCATGAACTTAATTGTTTGACCTCATATTTATATAATATAGCTTTAGCTATCTTACTAAATTGAAATTTTAAATGCCATAAGTAGATATTTGGCTCATTCACCTATATCCCTAAGTTTTTATAATCCAGTTGAAAAGGAAAACTTTAGTTTCTCTTATTGATGTCTCCTTATATCTGAGGATATATAACACATGCTGATGATTACAAAATCTGTATCTCTAGCCTAACGCTTTCTCTTGAACTCCAGATTCAGATATCTAAATATATCCTAGACATCTCCACTGGTATGTTATACAAGATAGATGGTAGAGCCAAATGGTTAAGAGTACAAACTAGTGGTTAAACAGACTGGGTTCAACTCCTGACTCCATCACTTACCAGCTATGATCCATTGGACATTTTACTTAGTTTCTGTGAGCCTCAGTTTGTTCATCTGTAAAATGGGGACAAAAATATTCCTGACCTAATAAGAGTACTGTGAAAATTAAATGAAACATATACCTAATGCACTTGGCTGAGTGGAACCTAGTAAATAATCAATGTTATATATCCCATTAAAGAAACACATACGCATGTATCTCTTTGAAACCAGTAATTATTTTCCCTAGTATGCCATAGCTGGCAACTCTTTTTCTAGACTTGCTATACATACACTGGTTTTAATGATGTTTTGCAACTGTTGTACAAAGTTAGTATGTCTGAATAGTATACAAAGAAACATATATTTGGAATGTTAACTACATAGTTCATTTTATTTATACTGCAAGTTGGTAAAACAGAAAAATCAAAATACTGGGGATGTCAAAAGAATGTATACATATTTTAAGAGATGTTATCTATGCTCAAGCAGTAGTTTGCCATAATCAGAAGCACTGTAATCTGGACGCTAGTGGTAACCACTTTGAGCACCTATTATAATTGCAGAAGTCAAAAGTGATTTGTATTCATTTTTTGTTAAATATATTGAGTATTACAATTAATAGTTTTTTCCTTTCTTAAAATGTGTATACATTTTTTGGCACCCTCTGTATTTTGTGTCATTCATGTAGCATTTGCCACATAGTACCATACATAGCATAGTAGTTAGTTTGCATATATCTTACATTCAACATTAGATTATGAGCTTCTAGATAAAATGAACAACATCTTAGCCATTTTTATATTCTCCCCTCCCTAATGCCTAACACAATGGCTTGCACAAAGTAGGTACTAAGTGAATACCAATTAGGTAAAAATGGAAGTAATCTACCTTGTTCATTTATAATAAAAATATGCAAAATTTTCAATCTTAAATAATCTGTATAATCAAATATATATTTTTGAGAGAAAAACTTGGGGGTAGAATTATTTAAATTCTCCTTTACTTTCTAGATTATTTGCTTTAATCCCAGATTTCACACATGTTCCAGTCTTATACATGCTTGGTACTTTGTTGGACTGAATTTGTATTACATCATCACAGGATGCTATTATCAGTAGTTTTATAAAAGTCTGATCGCTTGGAAACATCAGCCATATTGCTTTAAAAAACAGTTTTAAAGTTATAGTAATGTCTTGGCTGATTTCTCTTTTTTCTCTCTCCTTTTATTCCATGTCTTTTCTTACAAAACATTTGGTAATACATTTTGTAACACAGTGAACTATTTAAATCAAAACACTTGTTTGAAGTTCCCAATCATTAACCTTCAAATTGAAGTACCTAAGATGAATTATTTAACATGAACATACTGAAAGAACAGCAAAAAGCAGGGATAGTGTTCAAAATTATGTTACAAATATAAATAAATCTAGAACAGTGCTTGCGAAGTTTAGAGATGGGAGAGGGAAAGGAAATGGGAACTTTATGAACCTTTGGTGGCATTCTTCCCCCTCTCCTCCTCTTTACCTATTTGCCCATCCTATATAACTGTTTAAATTCATTTGACAAATAATCACTAACCACCTATCATGAAATAATTCTCAAAAAGTGTTTAACACAGTTACCGGCATATAGTAAAAACCCAGTGAAAGTTAATATATGTTAATAATTATTATTACAGTGTGCAACCCCACTTCTCTGACCTTACATTGACCTCTTTTCCCAAATTTACATATAGGCAGGGTGGGTGGTCAGGGCTGAGATAGAGGAGGACTATGCATAGTCTATTGTTAATACTTAAGGTATGAATCATTTTTTAAAAAGTGTACCTTGAATTCACCCATTTCATGAAATCTACAATATTAAACTTCCTGCTCCATCCCTCTAGTCAGGAGCCTTTCCAACTAGTTACTAAATGGCATGTTCCTCAATTACCTTCTTAAGGTAATTAATGTCTACAGGAAAAAAGAGGTCCAAGATGGTACAGTACATAAATGTTGTGCTTGCTTCTTCCGAGACTATATTAAAACTACAACTAAATTATAAAATAATCAACTTGAAGAACTATCTAAAGTCCAGCTGAACAGAAGTTTTATAACTAAGGATATAAAGAAGAAAACACATCGAGACTGGTAGGAGGGGCAGAGAAGCAGAACATTCTGGCCCCACACCTGCATGTGGTGGTTGAGAAGCGGGAGGGATGTCCCAGCCACAGAGGTCCCATCAAGAGGAGTGAGGGACTCCAGGTTCACACCAGCCTACCCATTCTGGAGTACTGGAGCCAGAAAGAGGAACCCCACAACATCTGGCTATGAAAAACAGTGGGGATTCTGACTGTATAGGTGGGACGGAAGGTTTCGGGAAACCCAGATATCTTCTTATAGGGCCCGCACACAGACTCACTTGCTCGCAGGCACTCACCCTGGGCTCCGGGGGAGGGACAATAACTCAGGGGGCATCAGAGACATACAAGGAAAGACTGACTTGTGTGGTTTTAAGGCAAGAGCTGGAGAGACAGTCACTATCTTTCCTGTGTAGAATCTTCTTCCCATGTTTTTTCAGTGTAGTGAATAGTGACATATATGGCTTACATATTATAGAATTATTGATTTCATATTTTTCTGAAAGATTTTTCTTTTATGTTTCAAAGTGGGCTTCTAAATTGCCCACCCATGATGTTATTACCTTTGTACTGTATTATTTCTCAACATAGAGTGTGCTATAAGACTTAGTTAAACAAGGCAGATCACACACATGCATTTTTCTCTGTTACCGCATGAAGCTCCAATAAAATGACAGTAATTTTTAAAGGCATAAATGGAGAAAGACAGAGAGAACAGGAGAGGACACAACAGCAGTCAAGTGAAGTTGCAAAAATTTTGAACTTTGAAAATAATACGTGAGTGCTAAGCTAACTTAAACTGAAGAAAGTTGAATTTTAAGGCTGGCGGTGATACGTTCAGTTCTTAAAGTTACTGAATATCTCTGAAGTACAGGATTAAGGGAGGGCTAAAAGAGGATTGATTGAAAGTACATATAAGAAAAAAGTTAGATCCAAAAAGTCCCTTATCCATTTTAACAAAGGTTTCAAGATTTATTTTCTGGAATGACTAAACCATCTTTCCAGAAAAGCTCTGTCTTAGAAACAATAGGCATAGGTTGAGTCTCTATATACTAAATAGTAAGACCCTCTTCAGTCATCTTTTGGCTGCTTGGTTTCTAAGATATTTTCAGCTGACCAGGAGATTGGACGATTCTGGAGAAGTTGACCAATACTAGTGTAAAGTTCTACAGACATTGATATTTGGGGTTCTCCCATTGAAAAGACTGAACTTTTGCCCAGTTACTCCCCAGTGATACTCAACAATCCACAAATTCCAACAATATAGAGAGAACTTCTTTTTTGCATATCACTCTTAAATATTTTTGACTGGCCAAATCCCTAGATATTTGAAGGGAGTTTCCAAAATGAAAGAGATCAAAACAACAGCAATAAAAGTCAAAGCAAAAAGAACCAAAAAAACCTATAATAATATCTTCAGAGATATGAGAAGATAGTACATTCAACATACAACAACAGTATACTGTAAAAATAGAACTTTCAAGGAATGAAAAAGAGCTCTTAGAATTTAAGAATATTATTACATGTAGTAGAAATCTAAAAAAAAATCAATACAAGAATAAAAGTTTTAAATTGAGAATCTCTCCTAGAGAGTAGAACAGAAAGAAATGCAAAATAGAGAAAAGATTAGAAAATTCAAGTACTAGAGGGCCAAATTACAGCAACATATCTTTTAGAAATAGAGGGCAGAAAAAGCAAGAGGGAGGAAAATTACTAAAGAATGATACAAGGAAAATCACTAGCACTGCAGGATATGAATATACAGATTGAAAATGTCTAGGAAATATCCAGAACAGAGAATGAGAAAATGATTCTCAGCAATATATATAACAGTGAAATTTCAGGAGATAGAATAAAGAGATTTTAAAAACTTCCAAAGAGAAGAAACAGGTCATATACCAAAAACATCACAAATAATATTATGAACAAACTTCTAAACTGTGTCACTAGAATCAAGAAGACAAATGTTTAGGAAAAATTATTTCCAACTGTGGTAGGATTAATAATGCCTCCCCTCAAAGATGTCCTAGTCCTAATCCCTGGACCTGTGAATATGTTACCTTAAAAAGAGGATTTTGCATATGTGATTAAGTTAAGGATCTTGAGATAGGGTGATTATCTTGGATTTTCTGGGTGGGCTGAATGTAATCAAAAGGCCTCTTATAACAGGGAGACAGGAAGATCGGAATAAGAAAAAGGAGGTGTGAAAACTTAAGCAGATGTTGGAGTGAGATGCTTTGAAGACACTGGAAGGAGCTATGAGCCAGGAATGCAGGTGGCCCATAGAAACTGGAAAAGGCCAGGAAAAGGATTCTGCCCTAGAGTCTCTAGAAGGAACCAGCCTTGCCAATACATTTTTAGCCCATTGAAACTTAATTCAGATTTCTGCATTGTTTTAAGCCATTAAGTTTATGGTAATTTGTTACAGCAGCAATAGGAAACTAAAATTCCCACCTAGAATTATGTATCAGTTGAACTAACAATTAGGTGAGATTAGAACAAGGTGTTTCCAGACATGCAGGATCTAAAAAAATTTACCATCTTCCTTTCTCAGGAAGTTACTGGAGGATATGTGTCCACCAAAATGAAGAAGTTAAAGCAAAAGTGAGGGAAACAGAGACTCCAGAAAAATGGGATACAACACAAGAGAAAGGCAAAATGAATTTTCAGGATAAGGGTTAGGGGATACCCCAGGAGAACGCAAATCCCCATCAGACATCTTTAATTTAAAACAAATGAAAGTTGTAGATACCCTGATGTATTTTAATATACAGAGATAAGATGTATAGATTTCTTGGGAACACTTGTTTGGGGATGAGTGATAGATTCATTTAAAAAATTCTAAGCAAATAAAAATTAAAATATGGCAAAACAAAATTTTTATAGGAAATGTAAAATCATAATATACGGTTAAACTCTGAATAATGTTTATAAAGTCATAGTAATGTAAGGAGGGGTGGTATGAGTTGATGGGTGCATAAGAGGGTGAAATTGCCACCTTTCGTAACAAAAAGTCAACAGATATCTAAAAAGTTGAAAAATCAAGAAATAGCAATATAACTATGTTACACAGAAACACGGGAAACAGCTAAAATTGTTTACCTATTGCCCTTCAGGTGTGAGAATAAGGAACAGAGAGGGATGCGAGAGTGTTATTTACTGCACTACTTTTTTAAAAAATCTATGCACATGGTATTAATAAAGTTTAGTTTAAAAATAAGTTATTCCCGTAAATAATACATTTTTGTGTTTAGCTTAATTCTTTTGAGATGCGTTATGTTCGTGTTCTAATCTAGAAATCACAATTTTTAAGACAGGTAAAAATCCTCTTATGCGCATTGGCACATTTGACATTTACTCAATTCTTGGAGTACAAATAAAAACCCTTACCGTGAATTGTAGGGCTTGCTGAACTCTCTCATCTCATTGCATGCCACGAGCTTATTATGTTCTACATACACTGTCTTTTTCCATTTTTCTGTTCACACAAGCAAAGCACGTGCCCTGATAATGTGACCACAAATCAACTCACTTTGCATGAAAGGCTATTTCCTCAGTCTTCTCCCGGTTAGCTCATCTTTCAAGACTCAGCAGAAATGTCACTTGTGCAAGGAGACTTTCTCTGACTATAGAATCTAAAGTAGGTCCTCACATACCCCACCCATTCTGTTATTCTCTCCTGCATTACTATTATTTTTACTGTACTCCACCACAATGTTTAAAAACATGTTTGCAATCAGATTACAGAGGAGCCGGTGCGCTCAGTATCTGGGAAGACCCAGCTTGCTGCTCAAACTCAGGGGAGAGGCTGGGAAGAGTGTGACACTTCTGGGCTGGGAGAGAGAAGACTCCTCCATCCCCAGCCCCCACCTTTTCTGGCCTGCATAGGGCAGGGCAATTACAACTGTGGAGACACTCCCAGGGGTCAGCAGTAGGCTGCAGATGCAGCTCTGGGCTTTCAGCAGTTCAGAAATCTCCCGCCCAACACACACACACACACACATGCATGCACGCACGCACACACGCATGCGCACGGAAGAAGTGCCCTAAAACTCAGGAGACCTGGGCACAGGGCTGGTTGTGTTACTCTCAGTGCGCGTATGTACAGGCAAGAGCAGAAACTGCACTGGCATTGTAAAAACTACCATCCAGACCCCAAAGCCCTACTCATGAAAAACTGCTGTCCCAGGGTCACTCTGGGCACCAGGTGACCCACTCTGCCTGGACAAGATGCAGAGGACTCTTTGGTACAGCAGAGGAAAACCTGGAGATAACTTAGTGGCCTTCAGCCAAGACTGGTGGTGCTTTTGTTTTGTTTTGCTTTATTTTTGTATTTTTGATAGTTTTGCCTGTGTTGAGTGTGTTGCCTGTGTTATCGGTTGTTTTAACATGTGAGTGTAATTGGTTTTTTCTTTGTCACTGTTGTTGTTGTTCTGCTTGTTGATATGCTTTTTTATGAAATTGCCCTACCAGGGCCCAGATCAAGAGGCACAACATTCAACACACCCAAAGCCAACTCCAGAACAAACCAAAGTATTACCAGGTTTGACCTACAAGTGACACACCCAGAGGGAATTCTTTACAGGCACAAGAGGCCATAGTGGCCAAGCCTCATTTAAGTGGTCAATCCTCATGCAGTAAAACATCCACTGTAGGCAGAACCAAGTCTCACAACTAGTCATCCTAGGAGTCAATCCCACCTACTGACAAGCCAAAAGCAATTAAAGATCTTCTTTAACACAACAATATACACAACACAAAAGTCACCTTTGGAGCACATGCACAGGAGAAGAAGGAAGTGGTGCAAGTCAAATATAAAAGACACATACTACATAAGATAACCCAGCAAAAACCAAGAACCCTAGGGGATCTACCTAACACATCGAAGCAAACATGAGAGTCACCCAGAATGGGGAAACAAAGACACATGTCGCAAATAAAAGAACAGAAGAAACCTGCAGAAATGGAACCAAATGAAATAGAGGTAACCAACCTATCAGAGACAGAGTTCAGAACAATGATGATAAGAATGTTAAAGGAGCTTAGTGATGACATAAAGAAGGATAGAGAAATCATAATGAACAACCAGTAAGAATTAAAGAACACAATAACTGAAATAAAGAACAGACTTGAAGGAGTTACCAGCAGGCTAGATGAAGCAGAGGATTGAATCAGCAACATAGAAGATAAGTCAGCAGAGATCACCCAAATGGAACAACAAAAAGAAAAAAGAATAAAAAGCAATGAACATGATTTAAGAGACCTCTGGGATAACATCAAGCACAACAACATGTGCATCATAGGAATACCAGAAGGTGAAGAGAGGAAGCAATGGATAGAGAACACATTTGAAGTAATAATGTCCGAAAACTTCCCTAAACTGGTAAAGGAAACCGACATGAAGGCCCAGGAAGTGCAGACAATTCCAACCAGGATAAACCCAAACAGGTCCACACCAAGACACATTACAGTTAAAATTGCAAAGGTTAAAGACAAAGAGAGAATCCTAAAAGAAGCAAGAGAAAGACAGTGGGTTATATACAAGGGAACTCCTATAAGACTATCGAATGACTTTTCTACAGAAACATTGCAGGCCAGGAGGGAGTGGCAGGAGGTACTCAAAGTGATGGAAAACAAAGGCCTACAACCTAAATTGCTTTATCCAGCAAGGCTATCATTTAAAATTGAAGGAGAGATAAAGAGCTTCCCAAAAAAGAATAAGGTAAAGGAATTTATTACCACCAAGCCAGCATTGCAGGGAATATTAAACGGGCTTCTGTAAACAGAAGAAAGATGAAAACAATCTAACTACAATTTAAAAACTCTCAATACCTATGTACCTATCAATAATCACTTTAAATGTAAATGGATTAAATGCTCCACTCTACAGACATAGGATTTCTTCTGAGTGGATAAGAAAGCTAGGCCCTTGTATATGCTGTATATAAGAGACTCGTCTCAGAACAAAAGACACACACAGGCTTAAAGTGAAGGTTGGAGTAAGATATTTCATGCAAAAGGAAATGAGAAAAAAGCTGTAGTTGCAATACTTGTATCTGACAAAATAGACTTAAAAATGAAGACTATATTAAAAGACAAAGATGGGCACTATATAATAATAAAGGGATCAATCCGACAACAGGACATAACCCTAGTAAACATCTATAAACACAACATAGGAGCACCTAAATATGGAAAACAGATATTGACTGACATAAAGACAGAGATCAACAGTAACACCATCATAGTAGGGGACTTCAACACACCTCTGACAACAAGGGACAGGTCTTCCAGACAGAAAATGAATATGGAAACAACGGCCTTAAATGACACATTGGACTAGTTGCATTTAATTGATATTTTCAGAGAATTTCACCGCAAAGCTGCAAAATACACGTTCTTCACAGGGCACATGGAACATTTTAAAAGATAGACCACATGTTATGCCACAAAACAGATCTTGATAAACTCAAGAAAATTGAAATCATACCAATTGTCTTGTCTGACCACAGTGCTATGGAATTAGAAATCAACAACAGGAAAAAAAACTGAAAGACATGGAGGGTGAATAACATGTTACTAAATAATGAATGGGTTAACGTGAGATCAAGGAAGAAATGAAAAGATATCTCGAGACAAACAAAAATGAAAACATGACAACCCAAAATCTATGGGATGCAGCAAAAGCAGTCCCAAGAGGGAAATTCATAGCATTGCAGGCCTACCTAAAGAAACAAGAAAATGCACTAATCAACATTTTTTCTTCACACTTAAGGGATCTGGAAAAAGAACAGCAAAATAAGCCCAAAGGGAGTACAAGGCGATAATAAAGATCCGAACGGAAATAAATTAAATAGAAACCAGAAAAACAATACAAAAGATCAATGAATCCAAGAGTTGGTATTTAGACAAGATAAACAAAATCGACGAACCTTTAACCAGACTCATCAAAAAAAAACAAGAGAGAGAGAGAGAGGACTCAAATTAAGAAACTCTGAAACGAAAGAGAAGTGACAATAGACACCACGGAAATACAAAAAAAAAATTAAAAAATTTCTATGAGCAACTATATGCCAACAAATTCTACAATATGGAAGAAATGGACAAAATTCTAGAAGCATACAACCTTCCAACACTAACTCAAGAAGAAACAGAAAACCTGAATAGACTGATTACCACCAGGGAAATTGAATCAGTAAAAAACAAGCTCCCAACAAACAAAAGCCCTGGACCAGATGGCTTTACAGGTGAATTTTACAAAACAATCAAAAAAGAATTATCACCTATTCTCCTCAAGCTATTCCAAAAAATCCAGGAGGGAAGGCTCCCAAACACTTTTTACGATGCCACTATCACTCTGATCCCAAAATCAGACAAAGACACTACAAAAAGAAAACTACAGGCCAATGTCTCTAGTGAACATAGATGCAACTATCTTCAACAAAATATTAGTGAACAGAATTCAGCAATACATTAAAAAGATCATACACCATGATCAAGTAGGATTCATTCCTGGTATGCAAGGGTGGTTCAACATCCGCAAATCAATTAATGTGTTACACCACATTAACAAAATGAAAAATAAAAATCATATGATCAAATCAATAGATGCAGAAAAAGCATGTGACAAAATCCAGCTGCCATTTATGATAAAAACTCTTCAAGACAGTGGAAATAGAGGGACTATATCTCAAGATAATAAAGGGCGTATATGATAAAGCAACAGCTAACAACATACTCATTGGGGAAAAGCTAAAACCATTTCCCTTAAGATCAGGAACAAGGCATGTTTGCCCACTTTCTCCACTTCTATTCAACATAGTGCTGGAAGTTCTAGCCCCAGCAATCAATCAGACAAGAAAAAGAAATAAAAGTTTTCCAAATTGGTAAGGAGGAAGTAAAATTGTCATTATACGCAGATGACATGATACTATATATAGAGAACCCTAAAGAATCCACCAACTCACTCAACTCAGTTCATTATTAGAACTGATAAATGAATTTAGTAAGTAGCAGGACACAAAATTAATATTCAGAAATCAGTTGCATTTGTATATACGAATAATAAAATATCAGAAGTAGAAATTAAGAAAATAATCCCATTTACAATTGCTTCAAAGTCTATAAAATACTTGGGAATAAATTTAACTAAAGAAGTAAAAGATTTGTGCTCAGAAAATTATAAGACACTGAAGAGAGAAATTAAGGAAGATACAAGGAGATGGAAACACATACGTGCTCATGGATAGGAAGAATTAATATCGTTATAATATCCATATTGCCTAAGGCAATATACACATTCAACACAATTCCTATCAAACTACCAAGGACATTTTTCACAGAAATAGAACATATAATCCTAAAATTTATATGGGACCATAAAAGACCCTAGATAGCCTAGGCGATCTTCAGAAATAAGAACAAAGTTCGACGTATAATGATACCTGACATCAAATTATACTACAAGGCTACAGTAATCAAAACAGTATGGTATTTGCATAAAAACAGACACATAGATCAATGGAACAGAATAGAGAGCTCAGAAATAAATCCATGCCTATGTGGTCATTTAATCTACAACAATGAGAGCAAGAATTTACGGTGGGGTAAAGACAGTCTATTCAATAAATGGTGCTGGGAAACCTCGACAGACATGGGCAAAAACATGAAGCTGGACCACCTCCTTACACCATATACAAGAATAAATTCAAAATGGATTAAAGACTTACATGTAAGATGTGAAACCATAAAATTCCTAGAAGAAAATATAGGAAGAAACTTTACAGATATTACCCGGAGTAAGATTTTTACTGATATATCCCCTCAGGCGAAGGAAGTAAGAGAAAAAATAAACATGTGGGATTACATCAAACTAAAAAGTTTTTTCACAGCAAAGGAAACATCAACAAAACAAAAATGGATCCTACTGAATGGGAGAAGATATTTGCCAATGATATATCCAATAAGAGTCTAATATCCTAAATTTATAAAAAAACTCCCTCAACTTCAAAAAAACAAACAACCCAATTGAAAAATGGGCAGAGGACATGAAGAGACATTTGTCTAAAAAGGACATACAGATAGCAAACAGACATATGAAAAAATGCTCAACCTCACTAACCATTAGAGAAATGCAAATAAAAACCACAATGAGATACCACCTCACCCCAGTCAAAACGGCTATCATCAATAAATCAACAAGTGCTGGTGAGGATGTGGGGGAAAGGGAACCCTTGTGCACTGTTGATCGGATTCCAGATTGCTGCAGCCACTATGGAAAACAGTATGGAGGTACCTCAAAAATCGGAAAATGGAACTACCTTATCACCCAGCAATTCCACTCCTAGGTATCTATCCAGAGAAATCCAAAACTCTAATTCAAAAAAAAATTATGCACCCCTATGTGTATTGCAGCACTATACACAATAGCCAAGACATGGAAACAACCGAAAAGCCCATTGGTAGACGACTGGATTAAGAAACTGTGGTATATTTATAAATGGAGTATTATGCAGCCATAAAGAAGCATGATTTCTTACCATTTGCACCAATAGGGATGGACCTACGGAACACTGCATTAAGTGAAATAAGTCAGAGAAAGACAAATACCATATGATCTCACTTATATGTGGAATAAAGAAAAGAATTAATGAATGAACTAATCAGGAACAGTCTCAGAGACATAGAGGAAAAACTGAGGGTTGCTAGATGGGAGGGGGGTGGGGGTAAGAGGGAAGGTGAGGGGATTAGAAAACACAGTCAGTAATCACAAGATTGCCACAGAGTTATGAAAGTTAATTTGGGGAATGTAATCAATAATGTTGTAAAGATTTTGTAGGGTAACCGATGGCCACTTGTCTCATTAGGGAGACCACCTCAGGGATGATGTAGATGCCTGATCACTGCACTCTACACCTGAAGCTGAAGCATAATGAATGTCAACTACAACTTTATATATATATACATATATATACATATGTATATATATATGGTTACAAGAAGTCGAGTACAGCATTAGGAATAGAGACAGTGGAAATGTAATGGGTGTGTGCGATGTCAGAGGGGTAGTGGATGGGACGAGGGGGGTTGTTACTGTGTGAGTCATATAAATGATAAATGTCTATTACATTGTTTTGTGTACCTGAAACTAATAAAAAATTGTTAAAAAAAAATAAACAAAATCATTCCAATTCTAAAAATAAATAAATAAATACAAACATATTTGCATACATGTTTGTGTGTTTTCTGTGCTGTCTAGTGATTCTGTGTGTAGCAGAGTGATTTGCCCAAAGTAAGCCCTTAACAAACATTTTTGAATGAGGTTTTTTTATTATTATCCATGTCTCTAACATTTATAAACAGTGGCATGTTGTATTCTGTAGTTTTTGCTGTATGTTAGCAAACATTAAAGAGGATTAAAGAAAAACAAAATGGAGAGGAAAAATGGCGGCGTGAGGTGATCCTCTGTAAAGCTCCCCTGGAATTTACAACGAATCGAACAACAAAAACTCCACAAAGGACTCCCTGCACAGCAGACAGGCAAGACGAAGAGGCCCCCTACCGAAATCACCTACAGGTGGGAGATTCGCGCAGGGGGGGGAGGAGGAAAGGGAGAAGTGCGGAGACGGGAGCCGCGGGGGCGCAGGACGCAGACCTAGCTCAGTGCTCCGACCTCGCCCCTTCCCGGAACTACCGCAGCTGCGAGAGAGGGAAGAACTCGGACTGCTAGGGCACCGCTTATGGCCCACAGGGCTGAGGGGGCAGCATATAACTCAGCTGAACGCAACACTCATGGCAGAGACCTCGGAGAAAAGACTGAGGGAGGAAGGCTGAAAACGGTGGTTTAAGCCCTCACTGCCGAGCACAGAATGGAAGCCTTAGGCACTGAGACTAGCCGCCCCCTCCAGACCCTCCCAGAGCTCGCCCCGCCCCCACCTGCCCGGTGCTAGAAGCGGAACAGTAGCAGTGTCAGATCAAAACAACAGAAAATTTGCTGTTTTGAGAAATGTGAACCATAGACACAGATTCGCAGCACAACTAGTCACGGAAAAGGAAAGGGAACTGTGGAGGCAGGACCGGCTGTGGTGGTGGTCGCAGCCATTACTCTGGGCCACCTATCACAACTCACCCCGCCCCTGGCCACACCTATCTGGGCGGATCCCGGCAGGAGTAAACAGAACTGCTGAAACATATGGGCTCTGAATCTGGTGCAGGAAGACTTTTGGAACTTCAAAAGCTCTCCGCATACCCACCGAGACACTGCGCCCTGTGACCTAGACGAACTATTAACACAGGAGAAGCCCGTGTCCTAGGGAATCCCCCCATTCTGTGAGAAGCTGGAATAGTGCAGAGAAAACATAGCACGACCGTATGGGAGAAGAAAAATAAGCTGTAGTCGGAGAAAAAATAAAACATTCTACCAACAAGTATTGGAAAACAAAAGAAACACCGCTTCCTATCAACCTGTTGCAGAAGCCACTCCTGTAGATGTCTAGGAAGACAAATACTAAACCAGTAATTGCCATGAATAACCAAGGCAACAAGATAGATCAGAAACAAAGTGAAAAATCTCCAGAAAAGGCACTTAAAGATACAGAAATATGTGACTTAAATGACAGAGAATTCAAGATTGCAGTTTTGAAAAAACTCAACGAGATGCAAGAAAACACAGATAGGCAGTTAAATGAACTCAGAAACACAATCAAAGTACAGCATGAGCATTTTACGAAAGAGATTGAAATTTTAAAAAAGAACCAAATAGAATTTCTGGAGATTCAGAACTCAATAGAAGAAATTAAGAATGAAATAACCAGCTTAGGTAGTAGAGTTGACCAGATGGAGGAAAGAATCAATGACATCGAAGATAGAAACCTGGAAATTACACAGATGTAAGAAGAAACAGATTTGAGACTTAAAAGAAATGAAAGAACTCTACAAGAACTTTCTGACTCCATCAGAAAGAGCAATATAAGAAAAATGGGCATACCAGAAGGAGAAGAGAGAAGGGAACAGAGAATATACTCAAACAAATTGTCGATGAGAACTTCCCAAATCTGTGGACAGAACTGGACCCTTGAATCCAAGAAGCAAATAGAACACATAATTGCCTCAATCCCAAGAGGCCTTCTCCAAGACACATTGTACTGAAGCTGTCTAAAATCAAGGACAAAGAAAGAATCCTCAAGGCAGCCCAGGAAAAGAAGACGGTAACTTACAAAGGAAAGCCCATTAGATTATCATCAGATTTTTCACCAGAAACTCTACAAGCCAGGAGGGAGTGGGAACAAATATTCAAACGATTGAAAGAGAGAAATCGTGAGCCAAGAATAATATATCCAGCAAAGATATCCTTTAGATATGAAGGAGGAATAAAGACCTTTTCAGACATACAGAAGCTGAGGGAATTTTCTAATACACGACCTGCACTACAAGAAATACTAAAGGAGGCTATTCGACCACCATCAACAGGGACAATTTGTGGCAACCAAAACTCAAAAAGAGGGAAAGTAAAGCCCTGAACCACAATACGGGAATGGAGAAAGTAAGCGGGCTGAAGAAAATGGAATACTCTAAATATCAAACTTTCTTTTACATAAACTTAAGGGTAACCACTAAAAAAAAATCCAGAACTGAAATATATACTGTAATAAAAGAAGAAACAGAGGGAAATATCATAGAATACCACCACACAGAAATAATACACAACAACAAAAAGGCAAAGAAACAATGGAGACATAGCCTTACCAGAAAACTAAAGATAGAATGACAGGAAATCCTCACATATCAATCATCACCCTAAATGTAAATGGACTGAACTCACCAATAAAAAGGCACAGAGTGGCAGATTGGATCAAAAAACGAAACCCAACCATGTGCGGTCTCCAAGAGACACATCTCAGCTACAAGGACAACCATAGACTCAAAGTGAAAGGGTGGAAATTGACACTCCAAGCAAATGGTACCCAGAGAAAATCAGGTGTAGCCATAATGATATCAGATGAAACAGAATTTCAGGTGAAAAAGATAACAAGAGACAGAGATGGACATTTCATAATGGTGAAGGGGACTATACAACAAGAAGACATAACAGTCATCAATATTTATGCCCCCAATCACCGAGCATCGAAATATACCAAGCAACTACTAACAGAACTAAAGGGAGAAATTGACCAAAACACAATTATACTAGGAGACCTAAATACATGATTGACAGCAATGGATAGATCATCCGAACAGAAAATAAGTAATGAAATTGCAGCCCAAAATGAACATTAGATGAAATGGACATAATTGACATTTATAGAGCACTTCATTCTAAAACATCAGACTATACATTATTTTCTAGTTTACACGGACATTCTCAAGGATAGACCATATACTGGGACATAAAATCAGTCTCAGCAAGTTTAAGAAGATTGAAATCATACCAAGCATATTCGCTGATCACAAGGCTTTGAAATTGGATATCAACTGTAAAAAGAAAGCGGGGAAAAACACAAATACATGGAGATTAAACAAGATACTTTTACAGAACGACTGGGTCAAAGAAGAACTTAGAGGAGAGATCAAAAGATACATAGAAACAAATGACAATGAAAATACATCCTACCAAAATTTTTGGGATGCAGCGAAAGCAGTTTTAAGAGGGAAATTTATCTCATTACAGGCCTATCTCAAGAAACAAGAAAACTCCCAAATAAATAACCTCATGTTACACCTTAAAGAACTAGAAAAAGAAGAACAAGTGAAACCCAAGGTCATCAGATGAAAGGAAATAACAAAAATTAGAGCAGAACTAAAGAAATAGAGAACAAAAAGACAATAGAAAAAATTAATGTGACAAAGAGCTGGTTCTTTGAAAAGATTAACAAAATTGACAAACCCTTGGCTAGACTCACTAAGATAAAAAGAGAGAAGACACTGATTAACAAAATCATAAACGAAAGAGGGGAAGTTATCACGGACACCACAGAAATACAAAGAATCATCCAAGAATACTATTAAGGACTATATGCTATCAAATTCAATAACCTAGAAGAAATGGACAAGTTCTTAGAAACATATAGCCTTCCAAGGCTGAACCATTAAGAACTGGAAAATCTAAACAGACTTATCACCAGTAACGAAATTGAATCAGTCATCCAAAACCTTCCCAAAAGCAAAAGTCCGGGACCAGATGGCTTCACTAGTGAATTCTACCAAACCTTCAAAGAGGATCTAATACCAACCCTGGTCAAACTCTTCCAAAAAATTGAAGAAGAGACAGTACCACCTAACTCATTTGATGAGGCCAACATTACCCCGATACCAAAACCTGGTAAGGACAGCACAAAAAGAGAAAACCACAGACCAAGATCTCTGATGAATACTGATGCAAAAATCCTAAATAAAATTCTAGCAAATCGAATTCAACAATGCATTAAAAAGATTATTCATCACGACCAAGTGTGGTTCATCCCCGGGGCACAAGGATGGTTCAACATACGCAAATCCATCAATCTGATACATCACATAAACAAAATAAAGGACAGAACTCATATGATTATATCAATTGATGCAGAAAAAGCATTTGACAAGATACAACATCCATTTATGATTAAAACACTTAATAAAATAGGTATAGCAGGAAAATACCTAAACATAATAAAGGCCATATATGACAAGCCCTCTGCTAATCTTATAATTAATGATGAAAAACTGAAGCCCTTTGCTCTACGTTCAGGAACACGACAGGGCTGTCCCCTATCACCTCTGGTTTTCAACATAGTGTTGGAAGTCCTTGCCAGAGCAATCAGGCAAGAGAAAGAAATAAAAGGCATCCAAATTGGGAATGAAGAAGTTAAATTATCACTGTTTGCAGATGACATGATGCTATATATAGAAAACCCTAAAGACTCCACCAAAAAGCTATTAGAAACAATCAACGAATACAGTAAAGTTGCTGGCTACAAAATCAACGTACAAAAGTCCATTGCTTTACTATATACTAACAATGAAATCTAGAAAAAGAAATACAAAAAAACAACAACAATTTCTTTTGCAATTGCAGCAAAAAGAATAAAATACCTAGGAATAAACTTAACCAAGGATATGAAAGACCTATATGCTGAAAACTATAAGACATTTTTGAAAGAAATTGAAGAAGACACAAAGAAATGGAAAGACATTCCGTGCTCATGGATTGGAAGAATCAACATAGTTAAAATGGCCATATTACCCAAAGCAATATACAGATTCAATGCAATCCCCATCAAAATCCCAATGGCGTATTTTAAAGAAATAGCACAAAAAATCATCAGATTTGTTTGGAACCACAAAAGACCCCGAATAGCCAAAGCAATCTTAAGAAAAAAGAACACTAATGGAGGTATCACACTTCCTGACTTTGGCTTGTACTACAGGGCTACAATAATCAAAACAGCATGGTAGTGGCAGAAAAACAGACACATAGACCAATGGAATAGAATTGAGAACCCAGAAATAAAACCACATAAATATGGACAGATAATTTTTGACATAGAAGCTAAAAACATACAATGGAGGAAAGACAGCCTCTTCAATAAATGGTGCTGGGAGAATTGGATAGCCACGTGCAAAAGAATAAAACTGGACTGCTATTTGTTACCATGTACCAAAGTTGATTCAAAATGGATCGAAGACTTAAGCATAAGACCTGACACAATAAACTGCATAGAAGAAAACATAGGTACTAAACTTATGGACCTTGGGTTCAAAGAACATTTTATGAATTTGACTCCAAAGGCAATGGAAGTAAAAGCTAAAGTAAACGAATGGGACTATATGAAACTTAAAAGCTTCTGCACAGCAAAAGAAACCATCGACAAAATAAAGAGGCCAGCAACTGAATGGGAGAAGATTTTTGCAAATAGTGCCTCCGATAAGGGGCTAATATTCAGAATATACAAGGAACTCATGCAACTCAACAACAAAAAAACAAACAACCCAATTGAAAAATGGGCAGAGGACTTGAAGAGACATTTCTCCAAAGAGGACATACAAATGGCAAATAGACATATGCAAAAATGCTCAACATCACTAATCATCAGAGAAATGCAAATAAAAACCACAATGAGATATCACCTCACCCCAGTCAGAATGGCTATCATCAACAAGACAAATAGCAACAAATGTTGGAGAGGCTGTGGAGAAAAAGGAACCCTCATACACTGTTGGTGGGAATGCAGACTGGTACAGCCGTTATGGAAGGCAGTGTGGAGGTTTCTCAAAGAATTACGAATAGAATTGCCATATGACCCAGCAATCCCTCTTCTGGGTATCTACCCAAAAAATCTGAAAACATTTAGAGATAAAGACACGTGTGCTCCCATGTTCATTGCAGCTTTGTTTACGGTGGCCAAGACATGGAAACAACCAAAATGTCCTTCGATAGATGAATGGATAAAGAAGTTGTGGTATATATACACAATGGAATACTATTCGGCTGTAAGAAAAGATGATATAGGAACATTTGTGACAACATGGATGGATCTTGAGAGAGTAATGCTGAGCAAAACAAGTCAGACAGAAAAAGCGGAGAACCATGCGATTTCACTGATATGTGGTATATAAACCAAAAACAACAAAAGAACAAGACAAACAAATGAGAAACAGAAACTCATAGACACAGACAATAGTTTAGTGGTTGCCAGAGGGTAAGGGGGGCGGGGGGTGGGGGGAGGGAGATGAGGGTAAGGGGGATCGAATATATGGTGATGGAAGGAGAACTGACTCTGGGTGATGAACACACAATGGGATTTATAGATGATGTAATACAGAATTGTACACCTGAAATCTATGTAATTTTACTAACAATTGTCACCCCAATAAATTTAATTAAAAAAAAAAATTACGAATAGAATTGCCATATGACCCAGCCATCCCTCTCCTGGGTATCTACCCAAAAAATCTGGAAACATTTATACATCAAGACACTTGTGCTCCAATGTTCATTGCAGCTTTGTTTACGGTGGCCAAGACATGGAAACACCCAAAGTGTCCTTCGATAGATGAATGGATAAAGAAGTTGTGGTATATATACACAATGGAATACTATTCGGCTGTAAGAAAAGATGATATAGGAACATTTGTGACAACATGGATGGATCTTGAGGGTGTAATGCTGAGTGAAATAAGTCAGACAGAAAAAGCAGAGAACCATGTGATTTCACTGATATGTGGTATATAAACCAAAAACAACGAAAGAACAAGACAAACAAATGAGAAACAGAAACTCATAGACACAGACAATAGTTTAGTGGTTACCAGAGGGTAAGGGGGGTGGGGGTGGGGGATGGTAGATGAGGGTAAGGGGGATCAAATATATGGTGATGGAAGGAGAACTGACTCTGGGTGGTGAACACACAATGGGATTTATAGATGATGTAATGCAGAATTGTACACCTGAAATCTATGTAATTTTACTAACAATTGTCACCCCAATAAATTTTAAAAATAAATTAAAAAAAAAAGAAAAACAAAATAATACAATGCAGACCTTTTCAAAAACTTGCTTTCTTCAAAAACATTCAAGTTGTAACTACTTTTGTGTCATCTAATCACTAGCCCTTTATTATATCATGGATTCTAAGGGATGTCCGTAATTGTTTTACTCCAGATATTCTCCTTTAGTCAAACATTTCTTCATTTGTAGTTAAGCTGATATTGAAAATTTTGCACAACAGTGGGTTAATTAACAACATCATCTGTTGTCACGCAGCAGCCTGTCTGTTCCCCCGTACCTATCCCTAAAGGAAGAAGAATCTGTGAGACTGTTCCTTTCAGGGACTTTGCTTCACCTTTGTGCTTACACTTCATGTCTCTCTGTTTGGCCCCCAAAAGATGGTTGGTCAGCCAATGACGGGTAAGATTCCTTATGGGAGGAACAACCCAAGCCAGGAGGAACTGTGTGGGGACCACCAGGAGAACTCACGGGGTACACAGCGGTGGGCATAGCCCCCACCTTCCCCCGGCTAAGGAGAGCTTCTGGCTATGTGGCTACATTCCCTCCCACAACCTGCTTGGGAAGTGAGCCAATGATGTAATAACATCCGTTTTCCTTCCATTCTTAACAATAAGTTTTAGCATAAAGTATTTGTTCCTGGGATAGCACATATCATAATTCTTAAAACATCATGGGACTTTCTATTCCGGCTGTTTGCAGGCAAGGGTGACTGATTTGAATCAGTTTTCTGGTATGATGTATGAGACTCACAGACCGTAGAGAAAACAATGCTACTTCCTTGTGTGTTCATTAATAAAAGCCAGAAGGCGGCTCAATTTGGGGCTCTCAGTCCTTTGAGGCTGGGAGACCCTTGGCCCCCTGTTTCATAACTTTATTGATTTCTGTTTCTTTCTTAACCCTTCGCCGCCCCTTCTCGTTCTCTCACTTCCCGTGTTGCGCTAGATGTGACAATCATCGATCCATACAGGAGACATACACTCATATAATTATGTCTTTTCCTTCTTCCCATAATACCTGATAATGAGATGTATAATTTAGTCAAATAGTCACTATAATAGAATTAAATACTTCATTTAGGTGACGTGTTCAATATTCAATTGGATTTTACTTAGAGAAAGAATTTTCATGGTTTTTGATCTTTATCTTTGTGGCCTGGGAAGGGATGTAAAGTCAAAATCACAAAGGTTCATTTTAATTATTTGAGTAATATTGTAGCTTTAATATGATTTGTAGTGTAATTTTTATAAGCAACGATTATAAAGTACAGGTAGAATTTGTAAAAATCTTACAATTTAAGCATGATGAAAAAAGGTTAGACATGTAATATTTCTACCACAGTGCTTGACACATTAGGAGTGTTCAATTAAAATGTGTTTTCCCCCTACCTCTGATAACTCAGGTACTGGTATAGCCAACTCTCATTCATTATAGCCCACTAAAACCTCAATTTTATACTTGTACAGTATTTTGTTTTAACTTATGCCTAAAACTGATCTGATTTATTTGAACTCATTATTTCTGCTTCTTCATATTCTCTTTCATATTTTTTTCCTATCTTTTTGAATCATGATTTTTTTTTTCATTTCTCTTGCACACTGTAGGGGAGGATCAAACTTTCCTCTACCCTCAAGGTTCTTCTGGCTGGGCTAATAATCACATAGACATTACACAGACTAGCAAGAGAAAATTACCAAATTTAATACATACATATGTATGGGAACCCCACATACATGAGTCAGAAACCCTACATGCATGAGAGGTTCAGAGACAGTAAGGGAACATGGGTATATACAATAAGACATCCTGAACTAGGGATGAGGTAAGGTGCCTTGGGGGCTTCAAAAAGTCATTGCAGAACAAATGAGAAACAAAAACTCATAGACACAGACAATAGTTTAGTGGTTACCAGAGGGTAAGGGGGCAGGGTGGCGGTAGATGAGGGTAAGGGGGATCAAATATATGGTGATAGAAGGAGAACTGACTCTGGGTGTTGAACACACAATGGGATTTATAGATGATGTAATACAGAATTGTACACCTGAAATCTATGTAACTTTACTAACAATTGTCACCCCAATAAACTTAAATTTAAAAAAAAGTCATTGCATGATGGTAAGAGTAGACTTTTAGTAAATAGAAGTTTTCCCTGTCCTCTGCATAGGTCAAAAGAAGTTATCTCTGATGATCTCTTATGAGCAGGGCCTCTAATTCAAATTCTAGGCAATTAATGGGGGAGGTGCAGAAGTGCCTATTGAGCCTGCAGCTAAAGTTACCTTTAGCTCAAAACAATCTGCATATGACAGAGGCATACCTTGGGGTGACTAGTTCTGGACCCTCACAGTTCCCTCCTCTGAAACTTCCCTGAAAGTTTCACATTCCAGAAGTTGGGGGTTGGTAGATTGTTCTTTATCTTATTAAACCAGTCTCAGTCTTGAAAAAAGTTCAGTTCATTTAAACAGTTGTGTCTTATTTCAGGAGGTGGTGATGCAAGTGGGCTCCCAAAGTTAAGCCTATGATACAAGCAATCAGGTATTTAATAAGAGGCATCTCTAAGGAAACAGAAGAAAAACAAAGATTAATCATTGGACAGACTATAATCCTGGTTTCTAATAAGATTTCTAGATGTCTGTCTCGAATGATCTTCAGGTAGACTGGAGGCAGGCAGTTATATATAGTCTGATAGAGTCTCCTGCTCTGCAATTTGAATGTCTCTGAATGTCTCTTTCTAGAACAGGCATGAAGATTGTCTATATGTGAGTGTTGTGGTGATTTCTCTAAAGTCTATATCAAGTTGTCCCATTTCAGCTTGCATGGCCTTGGGAAATGGGAAGTTCTAGTTCTCAATGATTCCAAGTCAATGGAAGGGAAGTGAAAAATGTTAGTTCAGAGGGTTACAGCCAAATATTTAAGAAAAATTAGAAAATTTCAGGATCCTGTGGACAGAAAAGGGGCCACATGTTAAACCTGACAAGCTCAGGAGACTGAACACAACCACATAGGATGGCAAGAACATAAAAATTCCTAACTAAGGTGGGCCATGGCGGGAAGTCACATCTTTGGCCTGTAGCTTTCTTGACAAAAGTCAGCCTTTACCTTAAGTGAGTCTGTCACCTTTTTGCATATAAGATAACATACCTTTGGAATGTAAGGATAATCCCTTTCCCGACCCCCCAGGGGGCACAACCCACAACACCAGAGCAGGAAGCTACAAAATCTCTCATTGTTACCTTGTTCCCCAAATACCATCTCTATGTGCTGTAAAATGCTATTAACTATTCTGTACCCACCAATGTAAAAGAAGTGTATGTCTCTCCATTTTGCTTTTTACCCAATCCCACTTTGCTTTCTCCCACCCTCTTAATCTACAACCAATGGATTTCATGTAACCTTCCTCCTTTGATTCTAATGTATAAAATAAGTTGCAAAATGGCCATTTTCCAAAACATTTTCTCAACCTGTTTAGATTTTGCTTCCCAGCAATTGTCAGTTTGGCTCAAATAAAATCTTATTAGCTTTCTCTTAGACCGGATTGTTTTTTTGTTGACATTACTTGGCATAGTGAGGCAGGATTCCAAAGAAGCCCACCCAGGACCACCCTGCAGACCCAGATTCAGTGCTAGGTACCAGCAGGGGCCCATTGTGCCCCACGGGCTCCCTGCTTCACATTGGGTGAACTTGGGTGAGTTTTTCATGGAATACTGGACCTCCCTGTTTTAAGGTAGGAGGCCATGAGTTTATTTGAGCTGGGTTTTTTGTTTGTTTGTTTGCTGTTAAAACCTTGAGGTGGCATTAAAGGTTAAGTGTTGAGATAACCCAGGTTAAGGACAAGCGTTAAGATAACTCTAGGACAGGAGAAAAAAAATGGGTGGCTGGTTTTAATTTTTGCTTTTCCATTGGAATTGCTTACTGCGAGTCTGAAGAAAACCGTTTACTGGTTAAATGAGAGTGTGAACTTGTTCAGCTCTGAAGATAAGGGGCATTTACTCTCTCCAGCCTGAATTTAGGGTATTCTTAAGTGACTAAGAATCTGTTGAAGCGTTTGAGGGTACTCCTCAAAACGTGCAGTGGCCCCATAATGAATTCCAACACAACTGTAATTAAATATTTGACTCATCTGGGGACGCGCACATAAAGGCTGGTTACCTCGTGCTCTGAGCCCTCACGATTGCACTAGACAGCTGGGGAGAGAAACCGAAGCATGTAAGAGGACTGAAGTGACTCGGGAGGTGATAGCCCCTTAGAGCTCAACCCATAAGCAGCACACTTCAATCCACTACATAATATCACTAGAAATTTGTTCAGATTCTTCGTATCTGAAAAGAAAACTAAAGATTAACATAGGAAATCATGCCTCCAAGGCCGACAAGCTCCCAGACACCAATCCAATTAATACTCCTGCAGGTGTACAGTTCCGAGGAGTCTTGCAAGTACTTACAGAAATGGAAAGATTTAACTAGAAGACATATCAACTTAAGATGGACAAAATGGGGCTAGCCTGGTGGCTCAGGCGGTTGGAGCTCCGTGCTCCTAATGCAAAAGGCTGCCTGTTCGATTCCCCACATGGGCCAGGGAGCTCTCAACCACAAGGTTGCCGATTTGATTCCTCGACTCCCTCAAGGCATGGTGGGCTGCGCCCCCTGCAACTAAGATTGAACACAGCACCTTGAGCTGAGCTGCCACGGAGTTCCCAGATGGCTCAGTGGTTGGAGCGCGTCCTTCCAACCACAAGGTTGCCGGTTCCCGCAAGGGATGGTGGGCTGCGGCCCCTGCAACTAACAACGGCAACTGGACCTGGAGCTGAGCTGCGCCCTCCACAACTAAATTGAAAGGACAACAACTTGACTTGGAAAAAGTCCTGGAAGTACACACAGTTCCCCAATAAAGTTCTGTCCCCCTTCCCCAATAATAATAATAAAAAGACGGCCAAAATGGAGCTCTTATAACATCTAAATTAATTTTTGTGTGCACAATTAGAAAAAGCCACCTTAAAAATCAAACTGAATGAAATGGGAAGCTTACCTCAATTGGCAAACAGAAAGAAGCCTCTGAAATGGTACGCAGAGAGACGTCCTTCTCTCCAGGAAGTTAGTAAGAAAATTTAGAGACTGTCTCTGAACTAAAAAAGTTTTCTGAAGCTGCTGTCGTGCAGGGAGGCCTGCGGGGTCTCCACTCCCGCTCCCCACACAAGAACGCAGGATATGGTGAGGCCGAAAAGGAACACCCACGGAGCCATAGGTAGGGGAGTCATACTTAGTATATTCTTGCCGGCGGCACTATACTCTCACTGGAGGCTGGATCCACACTGTCCGCAAACCGCCATCCACACTTGCCAGCCCAGCCACCATCTTCTTGCTAGCCCCCATTTTTCCTCCTCTTCTTCCTTCTCTCCCTCTAGCCACAGCAGTTATATTGTGGCCAATGGCTCACTGGTTACAGCTGACGGCCAACTAGCCACAGCTGATGGCCATGCAATCACAGTTGGCCATTTACTACCTGAGCCAGCACCTGTCTATGTGAGGCCGAGAGCCTGGAAACTACTCTCTGGGGCTCCGCCCCCACACTCCACCCCTACAGGCTCTCGCCTCACAATCTACGCGACAAGTGTCTTCCGCGAGGGGACCTGTGCGAGGAGCCCGGGGGTGAATGCAATATCCTGGACACAGCCAGGCTCTCTGGGCACAGCCAGGGTTTCTCAGGGCACCACCAGTGCTTCTGGGCACGGCCAGACTTCCTGGACTTCGTAGGGTACCACCTGTCTTCCCGGACACAGCCAGGGTTTCTCAGGGCACCACCAGTACTCCTGGGCACTGCCAGACTTCCTGGACTTCGTAGGGTACCACCTGTCTTCCCGGACACAGCCAGGGTTTCTCAGGGCACCACCAGTACTCCTGGGCACAGCCAGACTTCCTGGACTTCTTAGGGTACCACTAGTTTCCCCGGGCACAGCTAGGATTTCTCAGGGCACTGCCACTTTCTCTGGGAACAGCCACACTTCCTGGACACAGCCAGGGCTCTCAGGGCACTGCCACTCTCTCTGGGAACAGCCCGACTTCCTGGGCACAGCCAGGGTACCTTCAGGGCTCAGCCAGACTTCCTGGACTCAGCCAGGGCTCTCAGGGCACTGCCACTCTCTCTGGGAACAGCCCGACTTCCTGGGCACAGCCAGGGTATCTTCAGGGCTCAGCCAGACCTCTCAGCGCACTGCCACTCTCTCTGTGCCTCTCAGGGTACCCTGCTGGAACAACAGCGACTCACAATCAAGGTGCTTACATATTCTCAATGGCGGCCAGTCAAGAGACAAAAGCAAATATCCCCCAGTTCCACTAACAACAGTTCCCAAACAAACAGTCAAGCGGTCCATTAAATTAGGGATGGAAAGCAATTCCCCATAGTCCATAGTCATTCGCCAGGGCTGTCCTGGGGTGAAGGACGACCTTGACCTCACCCTTATCTCCCACGGAGGACTCAGCAAGCGTTACCTCCTGGGACTACAAGTCCTGCATCCGGGCTGCCTGAGCAGGAACCTCCCAGCCCACAGGGCCACAACGACCTTTGCTTTCTCCGGCCTGTGCTGGTTGGGGAACCGTCCACATCTTTCCACCTCTCCACGGGGCTCCATCTCTCCAGCAGCTGCATGGCTTTTCCTGTGCTGGTGGGAGAACCGTCCACGTCCTCCCACCCCTCCACGGGGGTCCAGCTCTCCGGCAGCTGCTCCTCCTGGTCTTCCTGAGACTGAGTGTTCATACACACAGACTGCTCCACTGTCCTTCGGAGAGCTTTGGCCAGCACCGTACCCTGCTCGCTGCGCCATTTGTCGTGCAGGGAGGCCTGCGGGGTCTCCACTCCCGCTCCCCACACAAGAACGCAGGATATGGTGAGGCCGAAAAGGAACACCCACGGAGCCATAGGTAGGGGAGTCATACTTAGTATATTCTCGCCGGCGGCACTATACTCTCACTGGAGGCTGGATCCACACTGTCCGCAAACCGCCATCCACACTTGCCAGCCCAGCCACCATCTTCTTGCTAGCCCCCATTTTTCCTCCTCTTCTTCCTTCTCTCCCTCTAGCCACAGCAGTTATATTGTGGCCAATGGCTCACTGGTTACAGCTGACGGCCAACTAGCCACAGCTGATGGCCATGCAATCACAGTTGGCCATTTACTACCTGAGCCAGCACCTGTCTATGTGAGGCCGAGAGCCTGGAAACTACTCTCTGGGGCTCCGCCCCCACACTGCTCAATGCCAACACCCCACTTTTCCCTCTTCTCCAACTGTCCCACTGTGTGCTTTACTTTGTTTGGACTTGCTCTCCTTTTCCTCCATCTCTTTTTTCTGCACCTCTGTCGCAGCTCCCTTTGGAGAGGAGCTGGTCTTGAGCAGAAAGGAATCAGAGGTTATATGCAGGCAGAACTAAGGAATCTACTAAAGATTCCCCCAACCCTCTCTAGGATCCTGATGAGTTCACAAAAGAATTTGAATTAACTGTTAGAACATATAATCTTGGCTTTTCTGATTTATTTCAATTAGTGCACCTACTGGTTTCTGAGAGAAAAGCAACAAAATTACTAAATGAGTTTTGCTAGGGAAACTCCTATAGAGCAGTCTGCTTCTATTGTAAAAAGTCAGGTTACCTTAAGGATTGTACAAAACTGAAATGGGATTTAGAAAAATAAAAGAAATAGAAGCGAGCATAGGAAAACTCTAAGGACTATACGGGCATTTCCCCTTCTTACTAACACTGGGGCTACTTTATCTGTTAACACCACTTGGCTAAGTTACCCTCTCCCTTGGAATAAAGCTTCTGTACAAATGGTAGGGATATCTAATCAACCGATGTCTGTTTTTTTTTTTGTGTTTTTTTTTTAATCAAACCCTGTTCCCTTCCAACTAGGGAATGTTAAGGGGCAACATATATTTTTACCACTCAAATCTTCCCCAAGTCACCTGATAGTGTAAGACTTTCTGACCAATAATGCTCACATATCCTTCTCCCAGAAGGGTGAAATGTACTTAGTTAGAACTAAATGAATCAGATTGGAAAAACAATGATCTTAGAAAAAGTACATGAGAGAAAACTAGTCTTGAGACTGACTGAATGTTTGTTGCAGGATATTCCAATGCAACTTATGCTTTTTCCAGTACAGATATTGGCAAGGTTAAGGCAGCCACTCCTATTTAAATAACTACTGATAATACTTTGCCTCTACCTTATATTTGCCAATATCTTTTAAGGCCTGATGCACTAGCTGAAATTTGCTCATTATACAAGATTATCTTTAAAGGGATGGGTGGTTTATAATTGATTTTCCATTCCGGAAGATCAGAGTTTACTTGGACAATAATGCCCCAGGGCTATACAGAGAGTCCCACCTATTTCTCTCAGATACTAAAAGCTGCTTTGAATAACGTTGAATTTCCCAGAAATTCTACTCTAATCCAATATGTGAATGATTTACTCTTATGCTCAAGGACATATTAGATTCCTAAGAGGACACAACTTACCTATTACAATAGCTAGTCATAAAAGACATAGGGACTCAAAGGACAAGCTTTGATTCTCTTTACCCCAAGTAAAATACCTCGGTTATCTAATATCTAAAGATAGGCTACCAATTAACATAGACTTAGAGGAATAATATCCTTTCCTCTTCAAAGAACAAAAACAGCTTAAAGGATTCCTGGGTCTAATTAAATGCTGTCTCAATTAGGTTCCAAATTTTTCATTAATGGCCCAGCCTCTATATATCTTATTAAAATCAGGTCACTCTGATCCAACTCAATGGAACCCTGAAGGGAAACAAGCTAAAGAAGCTCTAGACAGTTAAACTCAGTAGTTAAAGGGTTCTCTTCCTGCATGACAGCCATCTCTGCTACAGTCATGTTATGCAAACAGAAGAGATAGTTATAGGTGCTGCTTTATTTGTTACTCATTCTGTTAAATCCTTACTGAACTCAACACTTCTCTCAGCTGACTGGCTTCTTTATAAAGTACTCTTGCTTCCTGTGCCTAATACTATTTTAAGTCAATGAAACAGTCTGACCCAGCAACTTTATTACCCTCTTTACAGGATAAAGACATCCACAACTGTGTTTTGCTTACTGACCACCTTCTTGATCCTAGGAATGATTTACAGGAAACCCTTATTGATAATGCTAACTCTTATCTGAAAGATGAATAGGGATATTACCAAGTTGGATATGCAGTAACTTCCATGGTAAACATAAATTTAAGTTTCTTATTTACCTGAATAAGATCTGCTAAACCAACTGATCTAACAGGAGCTTGTAAATGAGCCAAAGATCAAATAGCCTATACTTACACTGACAGTTGCTATACCTTTAGTATAGCTCACAACTTTGGAATGTTGTGGATGCAGCAAGGCTTCTTAACTTCCTCAGGGCAACTCATCAGAAAGGAAAACAGGTTGCAGAATTTAAATTAGATGTCATACAACAACCAAAACAACTGGCAATTATCAAAAATTCCAGGATATTCTAAGGCTGCCACCATGGAAACAAAAGAAAATACTTTAGCTGATACTGCAGCTAGACTGGCAACAATAAACAGCCAAATTATTCAGACTTAAGAATTTTTCTTCTCCTCATTAAATCAATAAAAGACTCTCTTTTACAGTTCCAATGGAGAGCTGCAGAAGAAGAAAAACGATATGGCAACAAAAAGGGGAAAACTTTGACCCAAACAGATATAGCTTAGCATGTACGTGAGCTAACGCAGTGGGGTCTTAGAAAGATGGTTTCATGAAGTAAAGAATATTATTGAAAACCTCCTACTATAGCTCATAAGGTGTATAGCAGATGTTTTATCTGTCCAAAATGTAACCCTGGAAAATCCCAAGGACATTTCCCTTTTCCTTTAGGTCCATTTGAGGTATGGTAATTGGATTTTATTCAAATGCCACCAATCTCAAGACTACAAATATGTGTTAGCCATGATTTGTATGTTGTCTCACTGGGTTGAGATATCCCCTTGCAGGAGAGCAACAGCCTTAATGGTAGGTAAGTTACTTATAATCATCATCATCATCATCATCATTATCATCATCATCCCCAACTGGAGAATTCCCTGTGAGTTACATACTAACTGAGAGATTCATGTCACTGGGCCAATAATATAATCTATTTGTAATATTTGGCTTATTTTACAGCATTTTCATTGT
This sequence comes from Rhinolophus sinicus, assembly GCF_057876585.1. Taxonomy (NCBI): domain Eukaryota; kingdom Metazoa; phylum Chordata; class Mammalia; order Chiroptera; family Rhinolophidae; genus Rhinolophus; species Rhinolophus sinicus. The sequence continues at coordinate 77,168,910 of NC_142518.1, forward strand.
GCTTATCACCTCAGCCCTCTGGATTGGTAGAATGTACTAATAGTAAAGTAAAACTTAAACAGGTAAAATTTCAGAAGCTTTTAATCTCCCTTAGCCAAAAGCTCTCCTTATAGTGCTTCTCAACCTGAGATATACTTTTGGTAAACACAGGCTTTCTCATTAGTCACTGTTCACATTATGCGAAGGGACATTGGAACCAACCTTACTAAAAGTAGACATTCTACATTATCAAAGACTTATCAATTATCTTAAAGAAATTAATAAATTAGTAACTGATTCACTTCAGTGTGCTCCCAGGAGACGAAGACTTCAAAGACCACGACTCACAACTGTAAGGCCTGTGGTGAGATAATGAGACTAAGAGAGTCAGGCGGTTTGAGCAAAGTGAGCGCTTTATTCTATGCTACCACCGGGCGAGCGAGGTTCACCAGTCCACAGACCGAGGCCTGTGAAGTCGCGCCCAGGGTAGAGGGAGGGAGGCTGTGGGGGCGGAGCCTCAGAAAGCAGTTTCCAGGCTCTCGGCCTCACATAGAAAGGTGTTGGCTCAGGTAGTAAATGGCCATCAACTGTGATTGCATGGCCATCAGCTGTGGCTAGTTGGCCGTCAGCTGTAACCAGTGAGCCACTGGCCACTAATATAACTGCTGTTGCTACGCTAGCAAAAGATGGGGGCTAGCAAGAAGATGGTGGCTGAGCCTGCAAGTGGCGCAGTGAGGGTTGAGAATTGTGTGGCTCCTGTTTCCTGTTTCTCCAACCCAGCCACCAGCAAGAATATACTAGTATGACTCCCCTACCTATGGCTCCGTGGGTGTTCCTTTTTGGCCTCACCATGTCCTGCGTTCTTGTGTGGGGAGCGGGAGCAGAGACCCCACAGGCTGCCCACATGACAAATGGCGTAGCGAGCAGGGTCTCCTGCACGACAGAGGCATATATGCGATTTTTGGGGTGGGGGTTGGCTGAGTGAGGTGGCAGATGAGCAGGCACCCCCAGCGCAGATCGGGCGCGAGCGGCTGCATCCAGAGCTTATTGCACCAGGGTCTGCTGTCTTTTCTGGGAAACGCCAGGGCCCCCAGTTTTTATCATGCGAGGAGGGGTCTGACTTGGCAGAGGGGTATTTTTGGCTTCTGGCCGCTTTGACCATGCCCACAGCTGACCTAACAACAACCAGGTAATTTTGTCCATTGGACATCAATTAAAGACTCCAACCTTGTCAGAAGGGACCTATAAGTGGTTATCAAAGACTCCTCAAGGACGGGAAGCCGCCGACATCAGGGTTAGACAGCTATCCCAAGACATCAAGAAGGCCTGTATATCTACATAATTGATATTGAACTTAAAATAACCATTTGTTTGTCTTTACCGGTCTGCTAAAAATATTAGTAATGATGATAATTATACTTGTTATTTAGGCTTTTCTCAAAACTTGTACTTATATAGCTGAACTGTTAATAATTGGTGAAGGTATATAAGACAACTTTCATATTATCAATAATATTATTTTTATGGTTATAAGATTTAGAAGGAATGTTATTACAGAAGAAAAAAAAAGGGATGTGTGTGTATTTTTGAGAGAAGTTAAAAGGAAGTACTTTGTCCTAGTAGGTTGATGTCATGCGGGGCGGCCTGCGGGGTCTCTGGTCCCGCTCCCCCCATAAGAACGCAGGATATGGTGAGGCCAAAAAGGAACACCCACGGAGCCATAGATGGGGGAGTCATACCGCTATATTCTCTCTGGCGGCACTACACTCTCACTGGAGGCTGGATCCACACTGTCCGCAAACCGCCATCCACGCTTGCCAGCCCAGCCGCCATCTTCTTGCTAGCCCCCATTCTTCTCTCCTCTCTCCTCTGCTAGCGTAGCCACAGCAGTTACATTAGTGGCCAATGGCTCACTGGTTACAGCTGACGGCCAAATAGCCACAGCTGATGGCCATGCAATCACAGTTGGCCATTTACTACCTGAGCCAGCACCTGTCTATGTGAGGCCGAGAGCCTGGAAACTACTTTCTGAGGCTCTGCCCCCACACTCCACCCCTACAGGCTCTCGCCTCACAATCTACGCGACAAGCGTCTTCCGCGAGGGGACCTGTGTGAGGAGCCTGGGGGTGAATGCAATATCCTGGACATAGCCAGGCTCTCTGGGCACAGCCAGGGTTTCTCAGGGCACCACCAGTGCTTCTGGGCACGGCCAGACTTCCTGGACTTCTTAGGGTACCACCTGTCTTCCCGGACACAGCCAGGGTTTCTCAGGGCAACACCAGTGCTTCTGGGCACGGCCAGACTTCCTGGACGTCTTAGGGTACCACCTGTCTTCCCGGACACAGCCAGGGTTTCTCAGGGCACCACCAGTACTTCTGGGCATGGCCAGACTTCCTGGACTTCTTAGGGTACCACTAGTTTCCCCGGGCACAGCTAGGATTTCTCAGGGCACTGCCACTCTCTGTGGGCACAGCCATACTTCCTGGACACAGCCAGGGCTCTCAGGGCACCGCCACTCTCTCTGTGCCTCTCAGGGTACCCTGCTGGAACAACAGCGACTCACAATCAAGGTGCTTACATATTCTCAATGGCGGCCAGTCAAGAGACAAAAGCAAATATCCCCCAGTTCCACTAACAACAGTTCCCAAACAAACAGTCAAGCGGTCCATTAAATTAGGGATGGAAGGCAATTCCCCATAGTCCATAGTCATTCGCCAGGGCTGTCCTGGGAGTGAGGGACGACCGTGACCTCACCCTCATATCCCACGGAGGACTCAGCAAGCGTTACCTCCTGGGACTATAAGTCCCGCATCCGGGCTGCCTGAGCAGGAACTTCCCCGGCCCACAGGGCTGCAACGACTTTCACTTTCTCCGGCCTGTGCTGGTTGGGGAACCGTCCACATCTTTCCACCTCTCCACGGGGCTTGTGGGGGCAGAGCCCCAGAAAGAAGTTTCCAGGCTCTCGGCCTCACATAGACAGGTGCTGGCTCAGGTAGTAAATGGCCATCAATGTGATTGGATGGCCATCAGCTGTGGCTAGTTGGCCGTCAGCTGTAACCAGTGAGCCATTGGCCACTAATATAACTGCTGTGGCTACGCTAGCAGAGAGAGAAGGGAGAGGGAGAGAAGAGAAAAGAATGGGGGCTAACAAAAAGATGGCGGCTGGGCTGGCAAGCGTGGATGGCGGTTTGCGGACAGTGTGGATCCAGCCTCCAGTGAGAGTGTAGTGCCGCCAGAGAGAATATAGTGGTATGACTCCCCTACCTATGGCTCCGTGGGTGTTCCTTTTTGGCCTCACCATATCCTGCGTTCTTGTATGGGGAGCGGGAGCTGAGACCCCGCAGGCCTCCCCGCACGACAAGGAGATAAACCTAATGTTTGGTAGATAATGTTTTATTACTTTATCTTATTTGGAAATGGTCTAGACATTCCATGAATATCTATCATTTAATTTGTCTAGCAAAACTTTAGTTTCAAGTTACCAAAGAGAATTAAAAAAACATTTTAACATATAATTATCGCTGAAGCACTCATCTAAAAAGAAGCCTGTTATCCTACTTATGTTTATTTAATTTACTTACTCCTAACAATTAAGGTTAGATTACTTATGAAAATTTCAATATACCAAATTACTTTTCTTGCTGACAAATTTTGCAACAGAGAGAACATGAACTTATTTGACTAGCAAACCCAGGTAGAATAAAAGTATTACTTAATGCTGATTATTCTAAAGATATGTCTATTTAACCAAACAAAACTCAAACCAGCTTTAGTATCAAATATTTTCCCAGATCATGTGATTCTGAAAAGCATTTGGGTTTCTCTTATTTTGAGAAATCTCATATAAGCCTTTGTTTAATCTAATTTAATAGCGCTCCTTTTTTTATGAATCAACAATACTATCTGGAGGTAGAAAATACCACATAACACACATAAACATACAAACAGACACAAACAGAAACCTCCTAGCCTTGAATTTAAAATTACTGACATAGGATGGATAAGATAACATAAAGGAACAGTTGGATCCAAACTGTGTTTATTGCAGACAAATTAAGATTGCCTGTGTAGATGGCTGAAGCTTTGTGGAGAAAACACCTAAGATTTGTATTTGTCCATGGCAAGGGAGCCTTGGAGCCATAGAAGGAGTTTGTGCTTTCAAAAATACCCTAGGTATTTTATAGTAAAAAAACAAACAACTCAATTAAAATGTGCAGAGGACATGAAGAGACAGTTTTCTACAGAGGACATACAGAAGGCAAACAGACATATGAAAAAATGCTCAACCTCACCAATCATTAGAGAAATGCAAATAAAAACCACAATGAGATACCACCTCACTCCAGTCAAAATGGCTATCCTCAAGAAATCAATAAACAATAAGTGCTGGCGAGGATGTGGAGAAAAGGGAACCCTTGTGCACTGTTTGTGGGATTGCAGATTGGTGCAGCCAGTATGGAAAACAATATGGAGGTATCTCAAAAATCTGAAAATGCAACTACCTTATGACCCAGAAATTGTACTGCTAGGTATCTGTGGGGACAGAGCAAGGAGTGCAGTTTCCAGGCTCTCACCTTCACGTGGAAAGGTGCTCACTCAGGTAGTAAATGGCCATCAACTGTGATTGGATGGCCATCAGCTGTGGCTAGTTGGCCGTCAGCTGTAACCAGTGAGCCATTGGCCACTAATATAACTGCTGTGGCTATGCTAGCAGAAAATGGGGTCTAGCAAGAAGATGGTGGCTGAGCCAGCAAGCCGCGGAGGGTTGCGGATCGTGTGGCTCCTGTTTCCTATTTCTCCAACCCAGCCGCCAGTGAAACTATAGTGGTATGACTCCCCTACCTATGGCTCCGTGGGTGGTCCTTTTTGGCCTCATCATATCCTGCGTTCTTATGTGGGGAGCCGGACCAGAGACCCCGCAGGCCACCCCGCATGACAGTATCTATCCAGAGAAATCCAAAACTCTAATTCAAAAAAAATTTATGCACCCCTATGTTTATTGCAGCACTATACACAATAGCCAAGACATGGAAACAACCGAAATGCCCATTGGTATACGACTGGATTAAGAAAGTGTGGTACACTTATATAATGGAATATTATGTAACCACAAAGAAGAATGAAATCTTACCTTTTGCAACAATATGGATGGACCTAGAGAACATTAAGTGAAATAAGTTAGACAGAGAAAGACAAATACCATATGATCTCACTTATATGTGGAATCTAAAGTAAAGAATAAATGAACTAATCAGAAACAGTCTCAGAGACATAGAGAGAAAATTGAGGGTTCTAGATGGGAGGGGAGGTGGGATAAGGGGAAAGGTGAGGGGATTAGAAAGCACAGTCAGTAACCACAAGATTGCCACGGGACACGAAAAGTCAATTTGGGGAATGTAATCAATAATGTTGTAAAGTTTTTGTAGGGTATCCGATGGACACTTGTCTCATTAGGGAGACCACCTCAGGGATGATGTAAATGCCTGATCACTGCACTGTACACCTGAAGCTGAAGCTGAAGAATAATGAATGTCAACTACAATTATATATATATATATATATATATATATATATATATATATATATATATATATATATATATACACACATATATATATACACACACATATATAAACATACATATACATACATATATTAAATGATAAATGTCTAACTATTACATTGTTTTGTACACCTGAAACAAATACAAAAATACCCTAGTCTCCCATTTTCTCTTCAGTCTTAGGAATTGGAGATGATAAAGCTAGGTGGGCTTGAATTGCTTCTAGAGCTGCTGTGGGGGCAGAGCCCCAGACAGCAGTTTCCAGGCTCTCGGCCTCACATAGACAGGTGCTGGCTCAGGTAGTAAATGGCCAACTGTGATTGCATGGCCATCAGCTGTGGCTAGTTGGCCGTCAGCTGTAACCAGTGAGCCATTGGCCACAATATAACTGCTGTGGCTACGCGAGGAGAGAAGGGAGAAGAATGGGGGCTAGCAAGAAGATGGCGGCTGGGCTGGCAAGCGTGGATGGCGGTTTGCGGACAGTGTGGATCCAGCCTCCAGTGAGAGTGTAGTGCCGCCAGAGAGAATATAGTGGTATGACTCCCCTACCTATGGCTCCGTGGGTGTTCCTTTTTGGCCTCACCATATCCTGCGTTCTTGTATGGGGAGCGGGAGCAGAGACCCCACAGGCTTCCCCGCAGGACAGCTGCATTTCTGGTTTGACAAAGATTTGTATGATAACAATTGCTCTCAAAATTTTGAAACTGAAGTGACATCATAGTTTGACCTACCTCTTGAACTACATCATCTCTAATTTGTTTCTTTCCCTCTGGGTATATAGTTTTATTTTAGTTTAGGGAGAGGGTTCAAAATCAAAACAAATAAAATAAATTCCTATCAGGCTCTGACATTAGTTTTTTATTTGGCCAAATTTCTGAGAAAAGTTATTAAATCCTTTCAAATATCTTATCAGGTTTCATCTGGGACAAACAGTAACTACTTCTGGCATTATTAAATAATTCCATGGATCCAAGAGGGCACAAAATGGTTATTAGAGCCTTTTCCTCTGATAGCCAAAAGAAACAACTGACAGACTTCATGTCCCAGCTCCCCCAAAAAGACACAATGTGTATTTCCACATTCAATCAGGTAAAAGAGATGCAATCAATTAAAGTTGACATAACTTTTAAAAATATGAAGCCTGTTTAAACATTCCAATTTTCATAATCTTATCAATCCTTACATTTCCATGTTCTTCTAACCTAATTGTAGCCCGAGTCATGGCTTCACCAATGGGTTTTGGTACTACAGTTCATCAATTCCTGTATCAAAGCGTCCTGGAAATTGCTCTTTTCTATCTCCTGATCATTTTACCCACTCATGAGTAAAAAGGCTTTGAGTCTCCAGCGAGGGGTCAAGCCAAAGGACCCTGGCCCTGTTATCAATCTTTTACTTGATTTAACCAGCCTGACTGCCGCCCCAAGTGATTGGTGGTCAGGTTTCTCATTGTAATTATATCCTTCCAGTCTTTTAAATTTCTCCAAGCTGGGATAAACAGAGCAGACTTGTTTGGGACTCTTTAGTCTTGGGTGACCAGAAGGGGGTCAGTTTGGCCCATTCAGACTTTGTGCTGTATTAAAATCTTTGTTTTAACCCCATCAATGTTTGCTTTATTTAGCCCAGTTAGTTTGTTTTTTTTTCTAATTTTCACAATAGACATTGTAAGTTTAGATGATAATTTCCTTGAGGGATGGCAGCAGTTCTGTAGGACCCTAGCCATAAACAGAGTTCATCTCACATTTCTATCTGGCCATATTTCGGAGTTTCCAACCTCACAGTTACCAAGCCGAGATCTTAGAACATAACAATTTTAGGTTTTCTTCTTTTTTTTAAATTAAAGTTTATTAGGGTGACAATTGTTAGTAAATTTACATAGATTTCAGGTGTACAATTCTGTATTACATCATCTAAAACTCACATTTTGTGTTCACCATCCAGAGTCAGTTCTCCTTCTATCACCATATATTTGATCCAGGTTTTCTTTAAGTAAGATTTTACCATTCTTTTTCTTTCATTTTTCTTCTTATGTGCAGGACAATTGTACTTCCAATGTCCTGATTTTTAGACTAACTGCAAATTTCTGAAGGCAAATAGGGAGGGATCTGAGTGGGCTTTGATTTTTGTCCTAAGTTCTGTCCTTCCATCTTATTAAGATAACTTTTTTTATTAGTTTCGGGTATACAAAATAATGTAATAGTTAGACATTTACACCTCTCACAAAGTTATAACCACCCTCCCCAATCTACTACCCTTCTGACATCATATATAGCTGTTACAATTCCTTTGACTCTATTCCCTATGCTATAGTCCACATCCTGTGAATGAATATATGTGTGTGTGTGTATATATATATATATATATATATATGTGTATATAATTATAGTTAACATTCAGTATTATTATATCATGTGTATAATTATAGTTGACATTCAGTATTATTCAGCTTCAGCTTCAGGTGTACACTGCAGTGGTCAGGCATCTACACTGAAGTAGTCTACCATGAAGTAGTCTCCCTAATAAGACAAGTGCCCATCTGACACCCTACAAAATGTTTACAACATTATTGATTATATTCCTCAAACTGTCTTTCGTATCCCCATGGCAATATTGTGGTTACTAACTTATGCTTTCTAAGCCCCTTACCTTCTCCCTCATCCCCACCCACCTCCCATCTAGCAACCCTCAGTTTTTTCATCGGTAGACGACTGGATTATGAAACTGTGGTACATTTATACAATAGAGTATTACTCGGCCATAAAGAAGAATAAAATCTTACCATTTGCAACAATATGGATGGACCTAGAGAACATTATGCTAAGTGAAATAAGTCAGACGGAGAAAGACAAATGCTATACGATCTCACTTATATGTGGAATCTAAAGAACAGAATAAATGAACAAACTAATTAGAAATGTTGAGGTTTTTCCGGCAGACCCCCCCTAAAAGCTCAATCTCCCCCTTATTGGACATGTCCACGGCAAGCTCCCCCTAAGAGCTCTGCCCCCTCCTCTTCCCATACCTTATCAGAGATGACTCCTACACGCAGTATAGTTAGAGGCCTCCCTGTCAAAACAAAGTTGAGGGATCACAGCTGCTAGGGACAGATCTCCCTGGCACCCCAGCCAGACTTCCCCCCCTCAACCCAGAGGCCTAAGCATATAAAAGTAAAACCCCTGACCCCAGTCAGTGCTCAGTTCTTTGGGAAATATCCCACTGGGCCCACTAGTGTAATAAAGCTGAGTTTTCCTTGCCCTCTGGGTGCTGTTTGTGTCTCTCGGTCCTCACCGATATTCTGCAACAGAAACAGTCTCAGAGTTATTAAGAGAATCTTAATGATTAGGTATTATGAGAGCTCTCTAAGAAAAAAATTTTTTTTCAATTTACTTTTTCCAATTAAAAGGATCCATTGCCTGGCCTTGATGATAGGATCTATAGCGACTCAAACTAATACAATGGATTCAAGAGGCATTTCCAAAAGAGAATGCAGAAAGATTCCACCTTTGCAAGATAAAGTTTACTCCCAGAGGTAACCTAAGAAAGATGGGGAGCCCTGTCTTTCAACAAGTGTTCCAAAACTCAGGGAATCACGTGCTTTCCCCCCTTGAACAGAATACAGCTAAGATTCCCTAACCTTGGATCCACAGCCTGTTTGGCTGCCCGCCATATGCATATGTATCATCCAGCTGGCAGAGACAATAGGCCAGCTCTGGGAGGAATGTGATAGCCACAGGAAACTCCCTTGAGAGCTTGTCATGGCCAGATAGAGAGCAAGGTGTGCCTTGGCAAGTGCACCCTCTGGATGATAGAGGACAGAAAGAAAATATTCTCACTATTGATAAGGTCAAGCTCTCAGGACATATAACAAGATGAAAGGAGAGAAACCAGACAGAGACAGAGAAAAACAAACCCATGAGTACTCATACCAACTAAGCAAGAATTGTTAGTCCAAAAAAATAGTTTCACAACTATTTTCTCCTGCCAATCTAAATTTAAGAGAGAAAAAGATTCTTATGACTTTTGTTACCACTGGTTCTTGCAGACAGAGATCTGGAGGTGTTCTGACAAGGTAAGAATCCTTATCTTCTGCTGGCCTATGTCAGGTGCCCCAGGATCTCCTCATCTGAGGCAGCCTCGTGGGGAAGTGCAGGTTTCCAGCCAGTGAGTTTATCTTGTTCACAGCACCAAATGTGGGGGGGAGGATCAAACTTTACTCTATCCCCAAGGATCTTCTGGCTGGGCTAATAATCAAATAGACATGAGACAGATAACAAGAGAAAATGACCAAATTTAATACATACGTATGTATGGGAACCCCACATACAGGAGAGTCAAAAACCCCACATGCACGAGAGGTTCAGAAATAGAAAGGGAACACGGGTATATACCGGGGGTGCCAAAAAAATGTATACAAGTGGACACTTTGGTCAACGTTGCTCAAGCAGTAGTTTGCTGAAAATAGAAGTGTCTAGACGCTGATGGTAACCACTTTGAGCACCTCTTGTAATTGCAGAATTCAAACGTGACTTGTATTAATCTTTTGTTATCGGTATATATTGAGTATTACAATTAATATAGTTTTCCTTTCTTAAAATGTGTATACATTTTTTGGCACCCTCTGTATGTAACATATCCTGAGCTAGGGATGAGGTAAGGTGCCTTGGTGGCTTCCAAAGGTCGTTGCAGGATGATAAGAGCAGACCTTTAGTAAACAGAAGTTTTCTCTGTCCTATTCGTAGGTCAAAAGAAGTTATTTCTCATAATATCTTATGGGCAAGGCCTCTAATTCAAATTCTAGGTAGTTAAGTGGGGAGGGGCAGGAGTTTCTCTTGAGCCTACAGCTAAAGTTGCCCTTAGCGCAAAAACAATCTGCATATGACAGAGGCACATTTTGGGGTGACTAGTTCTGGACCCTCACAATACTCTTGGATAAATGAAGCTCTTCACTATACTCACTAAGGATCTTGAAGAAACTAGGCAACATAGTGTGAATTTTCTAAACATCAGTACTCAGTGATGAGTAACTGAAAAAGGTGGTTAGAACCTGAGCTTACATACTGTGTTTCCCCAAAAATAAGACCTAGCCAGACAATCAGCTCTAATGCGTCTTTTGGAGCAAAAACTAATATAAGACCCGGTATTATATTACTTTATAGTATAGTATAGTATAGTATAGTATAGTATAGTATATTGTATTACATTATGTTATAGTATACCAGGTCTTAAGACCCGGTCATGTTAATTTTTGCTCCAAAAGAGGCATTAGATCTGATTGTCTGGCTAGGTTTTATTTTTGGGGAAACACAGTAGCATCTTAACAAAAGAACAATAACTTTTCAGAGAAGTGACAAGACAAAGGAACAGGACTTTGAGTTTCTCCGGTAGCAAATTGCTGGAAGGTAAATATATGGGAGAACTACTGGACCATAAGGACTAATTAGTGGTCATGTAGATTTCTCTGATGGGACTCCAGGCTATAAAGGGTCTAGAGTTGTCTCTAGTGGTTAACTTCTGCCTTTCCTGGTACAGAGGGGAGGGGTACACCTTTACAAATACTTTTAAGCAAATAAGGGGAGAGCAGACAGTTTTCTTGTTTCTGAGGCTTCTCAATTGCTACCAGCTCAAAATAATCCTTATGTCAAAGTGCCATACTTTGGGATGGCATATTCTGCTACCCTTTAACATTAAACCATTTTCTTTGTGGTTCTTTAAAAATTTCTTTATGGTTCTTTAAAAATAGTATAATTTTTAATCCCAGATTTGACCAGTGGAGCCAGAAAACAATTATTTTTATGTCCCTAAAAGACAATTTCCATCAATAATATTTTGGAGGGGGTGGAGAAAAGGGAGAGTAAAGTTTTGGCAACTTTTTAAGAACACAATAGATTCACAAAGCAGTTATTAAAAAGAAATGTTTTATAACATGCAATTTCTCAGCTTTGATAAAAGATATTTACTATAATAAGATACACAGAAACCATTGATGAATTATAAAAAATTAAAGAAATAAACCTAAACAGAATAGTTAGGCTCAAGGATTCTATAATATGCTGTGTTTAAAAAGAAAAAAAAAAACACTTCTAGTTTATCATCTTTTAAAAATTATATTGCTGTTGTGGGGGTTCAGAACGAGCCACCCCAAGATGTGCCTCAATGGTATGCAGATTACTTTGACCTTAAGGCAGTTAAGGCTTTAGGCTCAAGAGAAGCTTCGGCCCCTCCCTTTATCTACTAACTATAAAGTAGGGCAGACTTCTATTTATTAAATGTTTGTTCTTCTTAACATCCTGGAATGACCCTTTGAAGCCCCCAAGGTGCATTACCTCATCCCTAGCTCAGGATGTCTCATATACCTCAATTCCCCTTTCTATCTCTGAATGAACCTCTTGTGCATGTGTGTGGTTCCTGACTCTATCTTATATATGGGGTTTCCATACATATTTATGTAATAAATTTGTTTATTTTCTCTTGCTAATCTGTCTCGTGTTTATTTGATTATTAGACTAGCCAGAAAACCCCTGAGAGTAGAGGAAAATTTGTTCCTCTCCCACACTGCTACTGCTTTATATTATAATGCAGATGTCACTACTGTAGGCTCATCATTAAAGGGCAGGTCCATAGTGGAGAACACTTGACAGGCATCTGGAGGGTTGGGTTCAATCCTTAGCTCTGCTATTATTATTAGCTCTGCTATTATAATCTTGGGAAAAATCACAATCTACTTGAACCTCTGTTTCCTATCCATAGAATAAAAAGAATGGATTCCATGGTTTCTTAATTCTAAAATTCCACAAACCATTGATCAGCCTATGAACTAAAAAGATAATCTATTGTTGGGATAGAAAAGGAACCATATTTTATTTATTTTGTATTCCCCACAGGGCTTAGCATACTAGCTAATAATTTAACTCTTTTTACTTCAATAAACATTTATTGAGTATTGTCTAGGTTCTAGGGACATCACTAAATTCTAGGAATTCACAGATGATTTAGACATGGTCCATACCTTTTAGGATTTTACAGTCAAGAGGAAGAAAAAAGTATATAGGTAATTTAAACATCAAGAATTATGACAGAGGTAGATAAAGAGTAGTATTTGCATATAGTTGTCATACCTTATGAGGGTCAAAGAAAGGCTTCCTGCAGGAAATTGCACTTCTGCTGAATCCTGAAGGATTAATTAACCATATTGATGACGAGGCAGAGGAAATAGCAAGAGCAGAAACAAAAAAATATATAAGACGAATATGAATAAATTAATATGGCATACAGTCATTACAATTCCTTCTGAATTATTTAAAAAATAAAATAGATCTTCAGTTAAATAAAATCAGTATAAAACCACCTTTATCATAAAGATAACTAATGCTACTTTGTTTTCCACATTTCCTTTAGAGTCTCAGCAGTAGCTGCATGTTTATTTTATCTGGGCAAATATGTATGACATTTCTTCTAAAATGCGTATCAGAAAATCTGGGTCTCATATGTCATGAAAACATGTAAAAGATTTTGAAAGGGAAAAAAGAAAAAAAGAATTACTGGGTATTTTATGGAAGGCTAGGCATTGTCTAGCACATCCTTACTGGTTATCTGATTCTATATTGGTCTGTGCCTTTCATTGGATTAAAAAGAGCCCTGGAAAACTTGTCTTAGTCCACTTTTAATCGTCTGACAGTTACTCTAAGTGATACAAAACTCAGATGCCTGAACCCTAAAGTCTATTCTTTGAAGTGGCCATTGTGTGTAGTACTTGGGACAGTCCTTTTCCATGAGGCTCTGAGATTGTTCTTCGTTGAAAATACAAACTCTGGCCTGTAGTTTATAGTAAAACCTTCAGGTAAGCTTTAGACTAAAACAAGAACATTGAGAAAGTTAATGGCTGTGGTTAATTTATTATCATTGCCAATTCTATCTTAATAGAGAGGAGTAAAATTCTTTATGGGAATCCAGGCATACCTCGGAGATATTGTGGGCTGGGTTGCATCCAGACCATCACAATAAAGTGAGTATCACAATAAAGCTGATCATGATCATCTTGCTGGTGGAGGGTCTTGCCACCCATTTGTAAAAAATGCAACATCTGTAAAGAACAATAAAATGAGGTATGCCTGTATAACTATTTCATAAGAGTTTTGATGAGGGTTACCCCTGAATATAAAACAGAATTATGAACAGGGAAGGTACTGACAAATCACCAGGAATTTCCCATAAAGCACACAATTTCTGAAATGTTTATATTATTTTACCAAAACAAACTTAATTTAGGGAAAGCTAAGTGTTTCTTTTGATCTGATGATGATCTTCTCAATTTTATAACAGTAACACATTAAACTAACCTAATTATTTCCAAAATAAACTTAATTTAGGGAAAGCTAGTGTTTCTTTTTATCTGATTGATCTTCTCAATTTTATAATAGTAACACATTAAACTAACCTAATTATTTCCAATATCACTTTTTATAAGGTTACAGAGCACATCTTTGTGATTCCAGAGGCCCTCTGAGAAATCTTAGTTGTTTTATTTAAGAAGTTTTAGTTTTAGGTATAAAATATATCCTGAAAATTTTATTTTATTTGTTCTAAATTTAGGAACTGATTTTGGGAAGGAGTTGTCAGAGATTTGTGCACTTGACTAGACAGGATCATGAGTGACTGAGAAACAATACTTCCATGTCTGTTTAATCAAAGTACAAATAAAGCATTTGAAAAGAAACAGAGAAGGTAACACTATTTTAAGTGAAGAGTCTATGTTCTATGGAGTTTTTTCCCCTTAAATAATCAAGGACATAATAAAGGCAACTTATGCATCATCACTGCACTGTACACCTGAAGCTGAAGCTGAAGAATAATGAATATCAACTACAATTTTTTATATATATATATACACATATATATGTATATATGTACGTATGTATGTATATATGTATACATACATATATATGTATATACACACATATATATATGTAGTTACAAGAAGTGGAGTACAGCATTAGGAATAGAGGCAGTGGAAATGTAATGGCTGTGTGCGATGTCAGAGGGGTAGTAGTTGGGGGGAGGGGGTTATCACTGTGTGAGGGATATAAATGATAAATGTTTAACTATTACATGTTTTGTACACCTGAAACTAATAAAAACATGCTAAAAAATAATAAAGGCAACTTAAATCATAGAAAATAATTTTTATAAGACACAGAATCTCTACTATCTAGGCAGAATACACATAAGGTAAAGAATAACCTTTCATATTGTAGGTGGAACTATTAATAAATCAAGGAAGGAAGACCACTTAAACTGATGTACTCTAAACATTGTAATGTATTTCATAGCTTCTTTTCAGACTCAGGTATTATAAACCAAGTCAAATAAAATTCACTTTCTAAGTATTGTCCTTTTTTATACTCTCTCATACTCTTTTCAATGATCTGAGAGGTGAAATGATTTGCATAATAATACTATGATGTTATCTCGCTTTTTGACTCTTAACCACTTCTGAGCATACAGTGGCATTTTCTAGAGGCTCTGTGATGTTGAGACAGGTTAATTAGCATGTCGTTAGGTAGACAGGAAGGTCCCCAGCTGAATAAACAAAAAAGCAGCCTTATCCTGAAACTCCAGGTTCTGGAACGTCTCCTTTACTCCAGGACAAAGATATGAGACCGCACCTTGAGGTTAATAAATTATCTCAAATACCTTTTGGTTGGACAAAGGAGCAGATCTGATAGGTAGGAATGGGTTATTTCATTAACCTCTTCAGGATGGGCAAACAGGATAAACCTGATTGATGAATTCAATTAGAAGGTTCCAGCCTCCTTCCCCAAACAGACCAGGGAAGGTATAAAAGTAAGAGCTTTTGCCTCAGTCACTGGGCTTCCCAGTTTCGGGTTCTCCCTCCAGCTCTGGAGCTGCAACCTCTTCTCCTGTCTCGAATAAACCATCTTCCTTTACAACTGTTTGCCTCTCCCTGGTCCGTGTGTCCATTCTTCGGCTTCACTAGATATGATCGCGGCCCACATCCAGAAACTGTGGACAGATCCAACATCATTTACATCATTTGGGGACTCACGGAAAAATATTCCTACATCAATGTGTGGTAATACAATGAATTAAATGTAAAAGCAGATAAAAGGATCCATATTTTTTCCTGTTAGCCCATATAAGTAAAAGACATTTGCAAAAATATCAAACAATGCTATTCTCTTCATGAAAATTTTTGTTTTAAAAAATGCATTTTTTTCATAAAAAGTAGATTATGTTAACATGAATGTGTTCATCATTGCTACTTTCCAATGAATCAATAAATATTTTTAAATATTCTCATTTTTAATCTTATGGTAAATGGTAAATATTAATAGTTGTAACTCACACTGCATCCATATAAACGAAAGCACTTTGAGGTTCTCAATCAATTTTTAAGGGTATAAAGGAGTCTGGAAACAAAAATGCTGCTTTAGGAAAAGACTATTTTCTTTCCTTGAAAAACAAAAGCACATATATAGTTGTAATTCTCTTGTCACTTCGTCAAGAGCCGCACCCACCCATATTAATTGTAACTTTTAACCAAAGTGACTAACTTCTAATTTAAAGAGAAAGAGGCAGCGTTGATGGTTGAGAACTGTCTGGCATATACAAGCATGTTAACACACTAGCAGAGCTTAATACACACGACAAAACTTTCTATAGCCATAGAAATCCCTTTTACAACCTCCTAAAGCAGGAAAAATGAACACATTCATTACACAGTTCAAGATACAGCATCTCTATAGCATTTCAAAATAAGAAAAAGTATATAAACTTAAAATTATGCTTAGTTTAACCCAATGTTTCAATATTCTGTTTGACTTAAAAAGTATCTAGCTGCATAATGATTACCCATTAACTAACTCAATTTAATGTCAGTGCACGACTTTAAGTTGTTTAAAGATCTTGGAAATCATCTTCAAACTGGCATACTACAAAACATAGTTGCTGTTAAAATAGTTTGTCAGAATACTGATTTAATGTGATTGAAAACAAATTTACATTTTTCATAATCATAAACATTTTTAGAAGTAATGTTAACTTATTTGATCAGTGAACCTGTGTAAGTTTAGGAAACACACACCCAAATGAATAAAACGCACACTTGTATTACACTTAATACTGATCAGAAAAAAGACTTAATAGCCAACTATAATTTATTATATATATATGTACATGTATATATATATGTATATATATATATGTGTATATATATAGTCACAGGATGTGGAGTACAGCATAGGGAATACAGTCAACGGAATTGTAACAGCTATATACGATTTCAGAGGGGTAGTAGATTGGGGGAGGGGGGGCTATCACTTTGTGAGCGGTGTATATGTCTAACTATTCCATTGTTTTGTACACCTGAAACTATTAATAAAAAAGGAGACTTAATTGCCAAAATTTTACACTATAGTTACGTGATCTTGGATTTTAAAACATTTCTGGATGCGTATCTGCAAGATGTTTTGTTAAAGTCTAGCACATTTAAAGTACTAGAAGTTTAATTTTCTTATTTTATGGGAATTTAAGAGCAGTTAATTTACATGTATGTTTATTCTTGCTATGAGTTAATCAGAACAGTGCTCCTTTAATTTAACATCTTGCAGACATAGGAAAAGATTTCACAGACACAAGAAAAGGTAAGAGTATTTTGGAATATTTTTGACCTTGTATTTCAATAAATGATTCCTCTTATTGGGCAGAAAATAAGATTATGTTTATGTTTTATTATTTAACCATGATCTTTCTACATTTATGGTTATTATGAAACTGTAGTTTCACTGTATCATTAATTCGTGAAATTTGGTATCAAGAGAGGGATAACAACTTATGACTCCTCAAAAAGACAATTACCCACGCTACAAGACTTAAAGGAAAAAGTTTTTCTTTTTTTTTCAGGCTATGACCTAGGCCTAATTTAACTCCTTTTCCTCCATAAAAGAATTTCTTCTCACAGCTTCCCTTCTGTATATAACCAAGCAAGGCAAAGCATAAACATAAGCTAACGTGAAATTTTAAGTAGGAAACACAGAAAACAAGAGCCAGATAGAGCGAGCAAAGATCTTAAATAATAGTGGTAGGGGAAAAAAGGGGAGTATATCGAAATCACCTCTCCTGTACTTGAGTGCCTAAGTGTAACATACGCTCTTTATGCTAATATAGAATTTTATATTTCATTATAATTTAAATTTATAATTTTACATTTTAAATGGTTCAACGAGTTATAGCATTATAGATAATAGGCTTCAGGCCCTAACGCCTCTATTTTACACACAATGTTTGTTAATGGAGGTAACTGTCTTGCTGCAGCTTCCAAAGAGACCCCACAGAGCTCTGGCTTCTTGAGAACCACAGATGGAAGAGCCCAGGCTAATGAGTGATTTTAAGAGGGCACTTTTTTATTTCACAGGACCTCAGCAGACTTGAAGTGAAACCATCGCTCAGATGTCTATGCCTTGGCAAAACGTGGTAGCAAATAAAGAATCCCGGACTTCTATTATTAAAAGATCTGTGGTACCCAACCAATGATACCAACAAAGACAGGATAGGGTGTCAGGTTTCATTATTATTTTTTTTAACCGCTACTTTTGAAAAAAATAACAAACCTATCAATTCCCCACCTCATTGTGAGGGCCGGGTGAGGTCCTACCACGCGGTTTCCAACGCTGCTTACAGATAGGTCGTTCGTAGTCTTTGGCTCCACCTCCACCCCGGCGACGCAAACCGGGTTCCGCCGCCCCCACCGAGATGGGCCGCAGCAGCCCCCGCGGCCTCCGCTACGTCACATCCGGCCCTTGTGAGTCAGGATTTCGGAACCCTCGGGATGAAGTGCGTGTTTGTTACTGTGGGGACCACCAGCTTTGACGACCTCATTGCGTGTGTGTTGGCGCACGACAGTCTGCAAGTGAGTGGGTGAGGCGGGTGGGAAGGCTGGGCTCGCCGCCCATAGTTCGCCACTCGCCGCCGCCATCCTTACCGTCAGTCTCGGTAACCTTGTCGAACCGCCGCGCTCGGAAAGAGCCCCCCCCCCCCAGCCAGACCTCAGGTGCCGCCGCCCCTTTGCTGGCTCCTCCCCGCGCCCGGCTGGGCCCTCCTCCGGCTCCTCTGCCTGCTTCCCTGCTGCCTTCCCGGGCCGCTCCTCCCCGTCCTTTCTCCGGCTCCTCCTTTCTCCTGCTTTTCCCTCGGATTCTCCGCCTCCGCCTCCCAGTCCCCAGACTTCGCTCCTCCTTCCTGCGTCTCCGCCTCTAGGCCCTGGCCCGCCTCGCCCGCTGCTCCTCCGGCCGGCTGTGGCGGCGAAGTTGGCGCCAGTCGCGTGGGCGGGCTCCTTCAGGTCCACGTGGGCTCCACCCGGCTGGAGTTAGCTTGTCCTGTTCGGCGGGCCGCCCCCGCCCAGCCTGCGTCTTTCGGGCCAGCCAACCGGCATCCTCCAGCGGCGTGGTGTCTCCTCAGGGCTCGTGGCCCGTCTGGGAGGCATAACCACCTTGTTAGTTGGTCTCCCCGCCCCCCCCCCCCCCCCCCCGGTTTTTGGCGCCTTTTCCAGAATCTTCGCCGGGTCTCAGATTTCTTGCGGGGCCAGTTTTTCACGACTCGGTGAGCTGGGTCGCTGAGATCCATTAGGACTAGTGAGGTACCTTGTTGGAGCCCGGGACCGTGAAAAGGGGGCATTTTTGGAAAATTACCTGAAATCGGCTACACTTAGACTATTTGGCAGCCCGTGCTTCGATCTGAACACTGACTTTAGGGTTTGTTGTTACTGCTGTTTTTACAGTAACCTATTTAAAAGGCCCGCTTTCCCCCACACCCCGTTTCCGATCATTAAGAGCCTTGGTTACAACCTACTCATCCTACAAATAGGTAGAGGAAAGGTGGTACCAGAACCCTTCAGTACTGAGTCATTTACTCTGGATGTTTACAGGTACAAGGATTCATTGAAAGAAGACCTTGAGAAAGCAGATCTTGTTATTAGTCACGCAGGTAAAGTTCTTTGGAATCTTACCATTTGGGTTTTGATAGACAATAAATAACAAACTTGAACCTTTTTGGAGTACAATAAAATCACTAGAGTAACTCATAGTAGTCCTTTTGAATATAACACTTATTTGACTATAACAATTGAGAATATCATTGGACAGAAAGTATTTCTTGGTGGTAGAAGGATGTGAAATTAATCACTGTACCACAATTTTACAGGAAGAAACCCTAAACACGGACAAAATGATCTATCCAGTGACATGTGTAAAGAGTTGTCAGTTGAAGTTAGTATCAGGGGTTAGATCTGCAGTAATGTTCGGCCATCTAGTAATTTGGTTGGGTTAGTCATGGAGAAACTGGCTTTGAAAGATGTTTTACATTTCTATTAAATGAGAATGTGAAATGAATGCAGTCAAAAATATTCTATAACAATCACATTGCATTGCCTGCTCTTCAGAGAACCATCCTGAACTAGTTAATTAGACTGCCAGTACCTTCAGAAGAACTGCTTTTGGGGAGCGTTCCAATTTTGACTGCTGGATAAGTGAGGGAGGAAGTTTCGTGGTCCCTAAAAAGCCTCGTTTGGAGAGAGAAAAGTTATTACAAATAGGCATTACTAAGAAATTGGTGATTAGAAATGTATACGATAGTAGATAACAGCTTTTGGTACTGTTCTATGTGATTTGTGTATATAACTGGTTGAATCATCCTAAACAATCCTATGAACTAAGTATTATTAGAATCTCCTTTTTACAGACGAAACCGACACAGAGGCTAAGTAACTTGTCCGGTTAGTAAGTGGTAGATAGATAATGGTCTGATGCTGAAGTCTGTGTTCTTAACTACTACCCTAGAATTATTTACCCAAAAAGGATTTGTTTACTCACTTATCAGTCACCTTGGTCCCATATAAAGTGTCAAATGATTTTAGATTTCAAAGTTGATTTGACCTAAATATTGTATATGTGCACATTTGTGGAGATTTACCTCTATGTTTGGAATGGTACCTCACAGGCAGACTCATAAGGAGTGGTCAAAATTTTTCTTTATTGGTGCCTGTCACTATTGAAGGCTTGCTTTTTCTACTTGTGTTTGAATAGACGTATAGTACAGTTTCATGTACAGTATGTTGAACTTGAATTTTATTTGGATTCGAGATCCACGCCCAGGGCGTATTACTAGAGGGCAAGTGGCAAAGCAGTGAATTATAGATCATAATATTGTTGGCAGTGTTAAAAATGTGTTTTTCAAGTCAGGTTTGTAACACATACTAGAGAGCAACTGGTAACTACAAGGTGTCACAAAATAGAGTGAATTTTTAAATTAAAAAAATTATTACAGTAAAAGACACATTGTCATTAATCCCCCTCAAAATACTCCCCCTCACTTTGAACACACTTATCCCATCGTGCTTGCCACTTTCTGAAGCAGTTCTGGAAGCCCTCTTAGGTGAGTGTCTTTAGTTGCACTGTCGTGGCTGCCTCACTTTCATGAATGGATTCAAAATGTTTTCCTTTCATGGTCATTTCGACTTTGGGGAAGAGCCAGAGGTCTCACGGTGCCAGATCCAGTGAATAAGGTGGATGAGGACACACCATAATGTTTTTATTTGACAGAAGTTGGCTGTGTACCAGAAGCAATGTGTGATACGGAGCCTTTCCGTTGTGATCAAGAAATACGGTGAATGCTGCCGTCGAGTGCCATCCAACGGAAAGGCAGGGATCTTCAATACAGGAAACGGTACGTTGAACCTTAGTAATGTGTGACAAGTTTCAACTTGTTCGTTGTAGTCAGTCGGGTTTGAGCTAAGGTTGAGAGAAGGTGTGTTTTAAAGTGTGCTGCAAATCATCCTTAATCATGACAGTGCTCCATTTCACACGTCATTTCTGGTATACAGCAATTTCTGTCAAATAAAAACATCCACCTTATTCACTGGGTCTGGCACCGTGCGACTTCTGGCTCTTCCTCAAAGTCAAAATGGTTCAGGACATTGAGGCAGCCACCACAGCACAACTAAAGACACTCATGGAAGAGGACTTCCAGAACTGCTTTAGAAAGTGGCAAAAGTGATGGGATAAGTGTGTTTGAAGTGAGGGGCAGTGTTTTGAGGGGTATTATTGCAATGTGTCTTACTGTAATAATCTCTTTTTTTCACCATATTGTTTGAGCACACCTTGTACTTTTGGCATTTTGAATGTTTAATTAAAAGTCCTGGTTTATAGTTCTGCCAACTAAGTTTTCCATCTTTCAAGTTCTAGCACAAAGCTTGGTGGAGCACCTTTATTTAAATTGTATTAACAAGTTTTATTTTTATAGGTGCAGGAAGCTGTTTGGAGACTAGAAAAAAGGAAGCCACTTGTAGTGGTTATAAATGAAAAGTTGATGAACAATCATCAGCTGGAATTGGCAAAGCAGCTACACAAAGACAGGCATCTCTTCTACTGTACCTGCAGGTATACTAGAGACTGATTATTTGACTTCTTGCCCTAATTCCTCCCTAGCTGTTCTTACCCACCTACCTAACCCATCTGTCTCTTTGACCTCTTATCTTCTCGCACTTATCAAACGTACTTTGATTTTCTCACCTGTAAAACCCTCTCATTTTTTTTGTCTTCCACTTTGACTGTGATCTCTGTGTTGCATTTCTTTCTATGCCTGTATCATTGCATGTGAATACTGAGCATGTGCATGTGTGTAATGTATGTTCAATTGCATGCTCAAGTGTCCGAGAATATAATTTTTGAGTTATTCAAGGAAGTCGTTTGCTTATTTTTAATTCAGGTTTTGCCTTCAGTAAATCCACTGGAATCTCTAAATTAAATTTACTCATTCATTAATTTAACTATAGCTAATAGGTGGCAGGCATTGTTTTAGGGGCTGTGGGTACAGTGGTAAACATGAGATAAAATCCCATGGTGCTTATGTTCTAGTTGTGGGAGGTAGACAGTTAACAGTTCATAAATAAGTGATCAAGATAATTTCACATGGTGAAATGTGTTATGAAGAAAATAAGGCAGGGTGATGTGATAGCTTGGGTGAAGACTAATTAGATAAGATGGTCATGGAAGGCATGACAGGGTGTTAGGACATTTGAGTTGAAACATGAATGACAAGAAAGAGCCAGTCATGTGAAGCTCTAGAGGCAGAAGGAACAGCAGCAATTGCAAAGGCCCTAAGTTGGAAATGAGCTTGGAGTTTGGTGTGTTTGAAGAACAGAGGGAAGGTTATTAGTGTGGCAGGAGTATAGTGAGCAAGGGAGAATGTAGTATAAGATGAGACTGGACGGGGATAGCTCACGTAAGAGTGATTTAATTCTATGTTTAGTGAGAAGTCACTGGAGTATTTTAAGCAGTGGAATTACTTTACGGTAAGGGGAATTATTTTCTAGAAGTACATTAGAATTCAACAGGAACTGATCAACATCACAATAGAAGGATGAAGAAAATTGCTGGTTTGTTTTCTGTTAATTCTTCTTGAGACACTAGAAGCTTGCCAAAGGGTCAGGTCAGTAATTCCCAATTGTTTAACTTTAAAAGCTATCCTAATTTGACGTTTTAAAAAGTAAAGACTTCATAGAAGAATTGCAAAATACATAATTTTTTACATTATAATAAATTCAAATTAATTTGAAAATAAAAAAAAAAACTTTAGAAGGTATCGGCTAGAACATAGTAAGCTTTTCTTTTAATTTGACTGCGTCTGTCTCTTAGGCACTCAGTAAGTACTTGTTCATTCATTAAATATTTGTTGAGCACCTATTATGTGCTAGGCAGTATTCTAGGCAGTTAGCATATATCAGTAAACAAAGCAAAGATTCCTGTTCTCATTGAGAGGAGATGGATTCATTGATTGTTTCAGGAGCAATTGTTGATGTCCTAACCCCTATAATGATGGAGGAGAGGGAATATCAGGGTGGCTTTGTAATATAGAAGCCCTTCTTAAAACCACTGTAAGTTGGGGAGAATCTACGTAATCAAAATTATGTGGGCTTCAGATAATGTGCAAATCTATCCTTGGGTAATTGAGATTATTAGGGGTTAACATCATTTTTTAAAGAGGAATAAACTCTAATCTTCCTAACTGTTTTTTGCAAGTCAATTTGTTACGTGGCTGGTTTAATTAAGTTTTTGAAGTAATAGTTTCATGTTGTAGTTTGGAACCTTATTTCCAACATGCATGGTGATTGTACATTGTGTAATTTACATTGGATTTGTGATAGTATATTACAGCAGAAAAAAGTTACTTCACAATCTTCATGCATGGTCTAGTAGTCTCCCCAGCTTAATTGTTCTTGTCTGGCAGCTGTAACTTTTGGTTTCGTTTATTCTGTTTTCATAAATTAATTAATTTTGCTTCAATTTCTATCTGCCCAGTCCTGACAAGTGTTCCAAACCCATGTGACCACATCTTTTCATGAAATAACATTTCTGAAATATTTCAGTTGACATCAGAGATAAAGTATACCTGTTAAATTGATAATTGACATGTAGTGTTTTTTGTATTACTTTAATTTTACCGTGTTTCCCCGAAAATAAGACCTAACTGGAAAATAAGCCCTAGCATGATTTTTCAGGATGACATCCCTTGAACATAAGCCCTAATGTGTCTTTTGGAGCAAAAATTAATACAAGAGCTGGTCTTATTTTTGGGGAAACATGGTAGTATGTATACCTATAATATTAAAATACATGAAAATTCTTATGTACAGTTTGAGAAGCATCACAGTGTTCTTGGAAGTTAGATGTAGTGATCAAATGGGCAGCAGATGAATTATGGAACTTTCTCCCATGTTACCTAATATTTTTCTTCTTTTGTTTTAGCACGTTTCCTGGGCTGTTACAGTCAATGGACTTATCAACACTGAAATGTTTTCCTCCTGGCCAGCCAGAAAAAAATTCTGCATTTTTGGATAAAGTTGTTGGATTACAAAAATAAACACTAAACTCTCAACACTTTAAAAACACCCCTCTCCCAGATCCAACCTATGGAATGTGGTTAAATCAAATTAAATACATAATATATATTTGCAGAATAACGTAAATTAATAAACTGCCTACATCTATAAGAATCTTAGAAAATTTTATGGTGTGAATATTAGCATTTGGGTCCAAATCATAATTGCAATTTAGTAAATTTAATAGATTTTTCCCCATAAAATCTTCATATTTTAGGAAATAGATGTAGTAAGCATTCACAGATTGTATCCTAGAATCCCAAATGGAATTGGAATCATGAAAAAAATGAATTAAATTTTAAAACTTGGAGAAGAATCTCAAATGTAGTTAGTTTGATGTTTCTTAGAATAAGAAAAAGAAATAGTAACAAACTTGTAAAAAAATTTTGAGAGTCAGCTTCATAATCCAAGGAACCACATTTTTAAAGAAGCAAAAATGACGGATTATGTTCTTTGAAATAAAAAGCTCAATAATTATCTTAAAAAGATAAATAAGATTAACTGTTATACTTGGAGAAACTTTTATCCTCAAGAATAGAGGGGAGTGGATGTGTTCACTTTTTCCCTCTAAAATAGAAGTAGACAGTGACAAAATAATCTTGGCTAATGTCAAAGCTTTACTGGTTTGAGAAGAGTAAACCAAAATGACTTAAGCCAATAGGACTCACTATTATTTTTTAAGAACCCTCTCACAGTGGTATTGAATCATTTACGGTAACAGGAATTTATAATTTATGTACTTATAAAATTAGTTTTACAAATAAATGATCTGATATGTATAACGTGCTAAATAATGGTTTTAAACTTCATATAACTTGAGATACCTGTATTATGAAATTCTGATTAGCGTAAATGGTCTCAAGACCTGTAAAGTAAACTAGATTACCTGTGTTCATAGTTTTCTGGTAGTAAGTTTAGGTAAATCCATGCATAAAAATAGAGAATTCACTATAAAGACCTACTTTTCATTATATTCCAAAATGTTGAATATCTTAAACTGGGATACGTTTAATAATGTTTCTGTAGATTTATTTTCCTGATTGTGTTTCACTTAGGCTAATATTAAAGTAGATTACTAATGGTAGAAGGTGGTGGCTGAGAAGTACTCTGGGTAGCAGGAGGAAGCCAGCTTGGATTAAAATTTTGCTGAGAATAACCTAAAAAGTGAGTAATCTACATCTACATAGTTGAGAATTCACAACACCATAATCATAATTGTATATTAATATTATACTAATGTAGGAAAGACCCTGTTTAAATCCATAGAAAGAATTGACATTTTTGGGCTGTGTTAAATGTGTTTCTCTAATTTGAGAAAAACAGGCTTAAAATTTATGTTGCTCGCTCAGTCTTTAGTTATTTTATGACATGAAGGACTAACAGAGAATCAAACAAATGAAAGGGTCTACTCAAATTTGAGACAACTAAAAAGCAATAGGGAAGCAATATAGAACCCCAAATCCTCCGCTTACTTTTTTCCCACAAGGATACGAAACCTACATTGCAGTATTTCATTCAGCAGAGGCTTAAGTCAATGGTTTCAATTGTGTGGAGTGACATCTCTTGACTGTACCTTTGTGAAATGTGGGGTTTAAAAAATCAAAGGATATCTTAGAATCATTTGAAGATGGCAGGAATCCTCAAGACCATCTTAGTCCAATCCCATCATTTCTCATGAGAAAGACGGCCTCAGGTTAGGACTTGTCTGAAATAACAGCCTTTGGCAGAGCTTCCACTAGAAGCAGCTTTTTGACTCCCATACCATAATGCATATGTTGTAAGCTTTTTGTTTCCTTATACTTGTTTGCCTAGTATTTAGTTACTTTAATTCCTTTGAATGGAAGTTTCTGTTCATTTCCAGTTGTTTATTTTAGTAGGAATTTCACACTTAATTGGGTTTTCCTTTGGTGTATGACATCCTTGATTCAGAGTTAACAAATATTTGATTATGAGTTTTTGAGTAGCAAAATGCCATGGGTAGAATTCATACTAGATTGAACGAATGAAGACTTGAAGACAAAGAATTATAGATTTTTTGTAGTTAGAAGACAATTTTAAAAATACCTAGTGAAACTACTCATTTTACAGATGAGGAAATAGGCTAAGATAAATTAATTGCCAAGTTTACATCTTATTGGTCCTTATGAGAAAATTAAGGGTAATCAAAATTCTGTTAGAAATATTTGCTCAATAAAGTAAAATTTGTTTGGTTTCATTCAATGACAGGGCTTCGGGTTCTTGACATCAATGAGGAAGTTGAATGCAGTTAATTTAGCAGTTTTCTGTTAGAGGTATTCAGATTTTCAGGGATAAGGAAGCAAAAGAGAAAGGTTAGTATTTTGAGAAATTCACATCGTGGATAGGTTCAGAGGTGTGCAGGTAGTAAATAGAAAGTTGATGTTAGAGTAGATGAAAAATGAGGTAATAGGATGACCTTGGGAAGTAAGGATTTTCACTTACTGTGTGCTCATAATTTGGGAGCAAAGAGCTAGAAGGATTTGGTGGTAGGTGTAAGATAGTACAACTGATGAACTTGATGTGGGGTTCTGGAACGTTTAAAGGTAGTTATCTGAAAGTACTGTCAAGTGTGATTTTAGATAACTTAGAACAATACTTTGTATGCTTTTAAAGGTGAGTTAATGTAGACACAAAGGGCAATATAAAAATTATACCACTTATTTGATAGTTTGAGGAAGAGTTTTCCAAGAATAAAAAATACTTAGAAATGACTAGCAGTAATGTAGTTATTTTTCTTGTCCCTTTATTATGGTATGAGCATTTAATCCCTTTGATTTGTTCGATATATAAAATTTTCAGAGATGAACAAAAATCTGCATACAGTCTGAGAAATGAGATGTATAGTAAGATTATTTGAAATTGGTTTTTTGGGAAAGATTTGGAATGGGTGGTCCTTATAGCTGTGTGATAATTAATCTTCTGCTGTACAATTAGTATACATTTTTATGGAGAAATGGGTAATGATAAATAACAGTTAACGCCTGTTGCATGCTTAGTATATGTTTCAGGTACTATTCATAGCACTTTACAAGTGTGAACTCATTACATCTTTACAATAATCCTATGAAATACTGTTATTTTTCCATTTTGTACGTGAGGAAACAACCTAGAGCATGATGTAAAAAGGGAGTTTTATGCTTCTTAAACATCCAAAACATGGTCAGGGACTTGTAATTGGAATGCTGAATTTTAGTATATTTCCATAATTTATGGGGACAGAAGGACAATATTTGAAACCATGACTATTCCAAGAAATTTAGATCAATAGCACAGGTATATAACCTATTTCAGTTTATACATCGTTGTTTAAAAGCATACTGATTTCTACTCATAAAATCCATGTAGAGAAACTCCCAGTTGGTTTACCTCGTTGAAAGTTATTTATCAGCTCTCTCCTTTTCTCTTTAAATAATTGTGTTTTAGGTTCAATTTTTGGTTCTCTTTATATATTCTGGGGTGCCAAAAAATGTATACAAGTGGACACTTTGGTCAACTTGCTCAAGCAATAGTTCGCTGAAATCAGAAGTGTCTGGACACTGATGGTAACCACTTTGAGCACCTCTTGTAATTGCAGAAGTCAAATGTGACTTGAGTTCATCTATAGTTGTTATATATTGAGTATTAACAATTTTAATACAGTTTTCTTTTCCTAAAATGTGTATACATTTTTTTGGCACCCTCTGTATTTTCTTGGTATTCACTCCCAGAACTTCTACTACCGATTCCCTGATGTCCTCCGAGTCTGATTTGAGCTCCTGAAGGGTATTTCCAATTGCTTACTGGTCACCTTTCTTTTAATTCTCTAAGCACCTTAAGCTCGATATGCCCCAAACTAAAATCATATTTCTCCTTTTTATTTTGCTGAGCTCCTTGT
This sequence comes from Rhinolophus sinicus, assembly GCF_057876585.1. Taxonomy (NCBI): domain Eukaryota; kingdom Metazoa; phylum Chordata; class Mammalia; order Chiroptera; family Rhinolophidae; genus Rhinolophus; species Rhinolophus sinicus. The sequence goes on from NC_142518.1 coordinate 77,197,287, forward strand.
CTCTATTAGTATCATCACCATTTTCCAGGCTTTCATACTTTTGTATCTCTCACCCTTTATATCTGATTGGTCACCAGGTACTCTCAGCTTATTTCCAAAATAGTCAAGCCCATTTATTTATTTGTTCATTTAGTCTTTAATACAAATGCATACTAAGGATCTACTCTTGGTATCAGAGGACTCAAGACTCCTGTTCTAGAGGAACTCTTACAGTTTACTTGCAGAGGAACTGTCTTCATTCTTGAGTTCTTTCCCTGAAACACTGTAGGCCTTCCATAAATAATAAATGTACTTCTGTAACTTAGTACTCTTTTCTCCTTATCTTGATTAGGATTAGGTATTGGTTCTCAAACACTGTCACCTATCACACATTCATTTCATACTTTCTTTGACTTCGAAGTATCTAGTATGTCTCTTGTTGGGAAGAAATTTGTGAACATCATGGTATATAGTGAAATCTGTAGGATCAAGCTTTTATAGGAGTGACCCCTAAAACAGTGTTGAGCCTGTGTAAAATACTAGTGGTAGTTAAGGGTCTGTCAAATAATGGTACCTTTTGGGGATTTTCAGTAAAACATGCTAAAAATCAAGAGATTTATTAAAATGAGTGACTAATGTTTTCCAGTAAAAGATTACATGGAGAAAGGTTTACGATAACCACCAAATGACACAATTTAATTCCTTGTTAAATGGTTAATTCCTTACTTGAATATTCTAGCAAAATCTATACTGTGTAGTTCTTTTCATTATAATTTTTGCAGGTGGCTAGACAAAAGTTGGGCATACCAATCTAGCTAGCTTCAAACAGGAATGTAGCCCACCCATATGCTTAACTTTAATATTCTTGAAAATTATTTTGAGGTGCTTTTATACCATTATATATCATCTAATGGTATTTCACTTTTAGATCTTGGTTGTCTTTATGAATGTTCACCACATCCTTGCTACAGTTATTTATGTTGATTGGTACTCTCATGATTTCATTTTGATGACTATAGCCCTGCTCTCAGATTTTTTGAGTCATGGACCCTTCAAACTATTTTAAACTATTGCTTCTCTCCCTACTCGCACATATACACAGTTTGCAGTGAATTTCAGAGAGTTTACAGGTACCTTGAGGCCCCCAGGTTAATCCCTAGACTGAGGCCAACTTCGGTAACTTCATTCCTACATCACTGTTCATTAATATTCTGGTGATAACTGCTAGACTCCTTTATAATTAAACCCTCTTATTAAATGCATTTAAGTTTAGTAATTCACAGTTTTTGTAATATAACACCAATTGTAAACTTTGCTCGTTGAAACATACCAAACAACACATTTTGAAACGTAACCTTAATACCCTTATACTATTGAGTCAGTATCTCTAACCCATGTCTTGTGTAGCACTGTTTCTCATTGATCAAAGGAGCTAAATGGAATTTTTTTCATTTGTAGTGATAATTTTAGGTATAATACATTAGGCTATTTGGTAAAGCAATACATATTTAAATTATTTACTGTCAAGTGTGCTTCTAAAGTATTTGCTGAATTTTAACACTTATTATTGGAATGATGTCTGTGAGAGGACATATATTGCAACTTTTTTACTGTTCATTTCTCCTTTTGTACAGAATACATTGGTTGTCTCTCTACTATCACTGTGAAGTGGGTGGATAATACACTCCCCAAATTTAAGAGTGAAAAACATTCCTAAATCCTCTCCCAGAGTATTCTGGATCTCAGTTTTCGTATTTGTGAATTAGCAAAACTTTCCTCATAGGTGACTTCTAAGACAAAACCAGTTGTGTGGCATGTTTGAAAATAAAAAATGTCATTGAAATAATACATTTTCTCTTGGTTAAGAGTTTTTGTTTTAAGAAGTAGGAGTAGGCTTAGATATTTCTCTAGAATTCAGAGTATATAGACCTAAATTATACAAAAAGCAAACTCTTTATTGAATTTAATGTATAATTTCATATTCAGTTTCTACCTGGGGTTATAGTTAGAGAATTAAAGTTTATTTAGAGGTGTAAGTCAGTAGGTATTTCCAGTGCATCAAAATAAAGAGAAGAATATTCTAGTTGTTATTCTCCCTTACCTTATCCCGTCTGTCTGTAGATTGATTAGACACTGCAAGTGTCTTAAATCAGAAAACAATAACCATAAAACAACCCTCAGTATTTCTGTGCCAGTATGATAACATTTTAAAGCAAAGTACTATTTTCCTTTTTTTCTCTCTAATCTGTATTAGAATGCTTCAGGTGGAAGAAAGGAAGGAAATGAAAATAAAGTGGCTCTTGGTAATGTTTTTTCAGTTTTGCATATCACTGCTCTGGGAAATTAATTATTTTTCTTGTCTTTATCCTCTCCTTCCTAAAACTTGAGGAGGAGGTTTAATAGATCCCTGTGGCCAAATTTTGTTGTAGAACCATTGTATTCTCTTCCCTCATAAATCCTGCTTTGCTAAATCTGTTTAAATGTCCACCAAGAAAAGAAGTGACAGGTTCTACTTCCAGGGTACTGTTAAAAAATATTGTTTTAAAAGTTTATCATTATATTTTTAAGTAACGAAAAACCTTAAAAAGTGGTCTATAAAGTTGAGGAACTATTTCCCCCAATTGGCCTCAAGTTATTTGGTACTAAAAATAATTGAATCACAGTTCCTTAGACCTGAAAGAGAACTTAGAGATCATGTAGTCCATTTTCTTCATTTAACAGATGAGAAAACTGACCCACAGAGATTAAAGTGGCATAACCAAGTTCATAATTTTCATGGTACCATATTGCCTGTCAGTCGCAAGCATCATGTCATATATACATTTGCAATTATACCTTGTAGTCGCAGATAATATGCTTTAAAACAATTCAAGCATATGCCTCATTTAATTGAAACATGAAGGAGTGTTATCTAAAATTAAAATATTAGAATTGCATAAGAATTATCTATGTATTGGAAATAGCTTAGAATATAATTGTCCTAGAATTATAATAATAGCATTCATATGTTGTACTACAAGGAATTTCCCCACTTAATCAGTGAAAGAAGAAATAGACAATTCTAGCAATTAAAAGGACAAATGATATTTTCAACTTAAATTACATTATAAAAAGTAGTAATTATAAAATTAAAGCATGTCAGTTTCATAACAGGTCAAATAATATAATTATTTTAAGTTCTTTTTATTTTCTTCAGTTTGTCTTACTTTAATCAGTATCCAGAGTACAGTGCCTAAAAAGTCTTAAGGCAAACATTTTTCTTCCCATTTGCAGATGTCAAAGGGAGGAACTCCATCAGCATTGGAGAAACCTCTTCTGGGGAGTTACATTTGAATTTTGGTTCGATTTTCAGTTGAATTTAGGTGATATTGTTCCGGTTCTTACTTTTCTTTTCTTTTTTTTTTTTTTTTGACCAAAGAATAATTTCTTAGTGAACTGCTTTATTTGTCAGGTAACAGCTAATAGCAGTCAATACTTATTAATTAAGCACTTATGTGCTGTGCACTTGATGTGTATTATCTTAAGTAATTATTTCAACAAGTTTATGTATAAGTCACAGAAAAATTTCTATACCAACATTTCTCAAACTTTGGAACAATTTAAAAGCAGTAGCTATAGTGCATTAAAAACCATTATTATCTTGAATGCTGCCTGCTTTGACCTGGCCTTTCCCAAACCTATTTTCCCCTATGGTAAAGGGCAGGTCAAAGTTAAGCAGGTAACTAACATTCTTTAGATCCTTCAATATTGCTAATGGACATTGTGAACCTCAAAGATATAATAGGATTATAGTATGCAGTGTTCCTGAAATTTGAACCTTGAAACTCTAGAAACACTAATAACTTATGGAACACATTCTAGAGCACTGGTTCTCAAAGAGTGGTCCTGGACCAGTAGCGTCTTGCATCACCTGAGAACTTGTTATAAGGGTAAATTCTTGGGACTCACCCCAGACCTGAATCAGAATATCTGAGTGTGGGGCAAATCCGTGTTTTATCAAGGCCTTTATTTGAGAACCACTGTTCTAGAGGTTTATAGGATTGGAGTAGTTTGCTGTGGAAGAATAGTCAACCAATTAGGATTTCAAGTTCAATGTCTATTGCACTTCAAAGAACAGTATTAAATACTATGAAGTGGCTTTCCATTATATACAGAGCTGTAGTATTGTCCTACAGCTCTTTTTAAAAAAGTCCTATTGTACTAATTTGGGGAACGTAACTTGTATATAACCACCTCTGAGCTTTTGTTCATGTCTGTTCTTTGGTATACAGTACCTCTTTATAATAATTGTGTGACAATATATAGTTCTAGTACTGTTACTGATTGGATGTGAAAACTTGGACAAATAATTATTTGAAACCCGTTTTTTTCATCTGTAAAATAAGAGATCCTTTGTAGGTGTAAAATTATACTTATTTTCCCAGTTTATTTTGCTATTGTGTTTCTTGCTCACTTACTGAATATTTTTTTAATTTTCATTATTTCTTAATACACAAAAATAATTAACTAGTTCCACAAGGCTTATAACAAGAAATAGCAATTCTATGTCCCACTATTCCCCATCTGTGATCCTACTTCCTATAGGTGACCGTGTTACACTATTTTGTATGTTTTATAAGTGATACGTTCAAACTTGTTTTTGGTTTTTAAACTTAAATAACATCTATAGACTTCCTACTAGGGAAGAAGAGGCTTTATCTCTTCCACAGTAGGAAGTCTATAGATGATATCTAAATTTAAAAAACAAATTTAGTTTTATCAGGTCTGGTGAGATGTTTTCAGTATTGACATTATTATGATTACTTAAATACAATATTGCTCATATCTGAATCATGTAGTATGTGTTCATTGATTACATTTCCATTTCTATACCTCATTTTTATTTTTTCATTTGCTCAGTTTTCAATAGAAACATCCTCAAATTCTCCAACAGAGATATACATCTTTCCTAGTACATTTAAACAGGTTGTCTGTAACTTCTGTTATTACTTATTTTGTTTTGAAATGTCTGTGCTGAAGTTCTCGTTCCTTTCACTTGAACTACTCATTCTCTGTTTAGTCCTCCTGAATGTTTGTCGTTCTGGGATTTCCCCTTCATCCTTATCCTGGCAATTACTTTTGCTTCTCTTTTGTGTTGAATCTTTTGCTTCCAGGACTCTGTGCTCCCCCCACCCTTTTTTGTGGTTTAACTTACTTGTTTTGGTTTCAAATACCCTCCAGTAGCTTTCTGAGAAAGGACAGTAAATTATTTTAATCTCCCATGTTTGAAAACACCTTCTACTCTCCCATCTGATTGATAGGTTCATACAGAATTCAAGGTTGGAAATAATTTGCCCTCAAATACTGAACTTCATTGTTTCTAGCTTCTAGTTCTGTTGAGTTTATTGCTATGCATATGTGTTATCTTTTGTACATGACCCGTTTTTCCTCGCTGAAAGTTTTTAGAATCTTTTCTTTGTCCCTTGATTCAAGAAATGTTATATGCATTGCTGATCATCTTTTTTTGCTTTCATTTTCTGGTTATTTCATGTACCTTTCAGTCTAAATATAGATATTCATATCCTGCAGTGCTAGAATTTTCCTTATGTTGTCATCATTTCTTCCCCTCTACTTTTTCTGGGCCTCCTGTTGGTTAGGTGTTAGCTTTCCTGGATTGATCCTCTAATTTTCTTTTTTTTTTTTCTCTCTACAATCTTTTCTGTTCTTTGAGCCCCTCAATTATAAATTCTATTTCTTCTGCTTTTTGTTTTATTTATTTTTAAATTTAAGTACAGTAAATTTGGCATTTTTTTCTTGTATAGTTCTATACGTTTTGACAAATGCATAGTCATGTAACCACTACCGCAATAAAAATACAGAGCACTTTCGGCACCCCCATGCCTCCCTTGTTGCCATCCTTTGCAGTCAACCCTTCCTCAACCCTGGCAGCAACTGATCTTTTTTCCTATTGTTTTGCCTTTCCAGTATGTCATATCAATTCAGTCATGTGGTATGTAACCTTTTGAATCTGTCTTCTTTCAATTAGTACAGTACATTTTAGATTAATACATGTTCTTGTGTGTATCCATACTTCATTAGTGTTTTACTGCTGAGGAGTATTCTGTTGCATGGGTGTACCACAGTTTCTCCATTCACCAATTGAAGGATGTTTCAATTGTTTCCAGTTTTGGGTGAATCATGATTATGAAAAAAGTTGCTATATACATTCATGTACAGGTTTTTGTGTGAACTTAAGTTTTCATTTCTCTTGGAGAGATACCCAGATGGCTGGGTCATATGGTAACTCTGTTTATAAGAAACTGCTGAAATATTTTTTCCAGAGTGGCTGTACTATTTTATATTCCTACCAGCAGCATAGGAGAGGTCAGGTTGCTCCACATCTTTGTCAACACGTGGTATTGTAAGTTTAAAAATATTATTTTAGTCATTCAAAGATGTATGTAGTGGTATTTCATTAAAGATATACAAATGGCCAACAGGCACATGAAAAGATGCTCAACATTATAAGTGATCCAGGAAATGCAAAACAAAACCACAATGAGATACCACTTCACACCCACTAGGAAAGCTATAATCAAGAGATAGACAGTAAATGTTGATAGGATGTGGAGAAATGGGAACCCTCCCAAACTACTGATGAGAATGTAAAATGGTGCACCTCTGTGGCAGTTCCTCAAATGGTTAAACATCATTTACCATATGATTCAGCAACTGCATTTCTAGGTATTATCCAACAGAATAGAAACAGGTTCAAACAGATACATGCATGTGAATGTTTATAACAGCATTAACCCAAAGATGGAAACAACCTAAATGTTCATCAACTGAAGAATAGGTGAATGAAATGTTGTTTAACTATATACAAAGGATAGAAATAATGTTTGATACACGCTACAACATGGATGAACCTTGAAAACCTCATGGTAAGTGAAAGAAGCCAGTTAGGACCATATATTGTATGAGTTTATTTATTTGAAATGTCCTGAATAGGCAAATATATAGAGACAGAAAGTAGATTAGTGGTTGTCTGGAGTTGGTGGATACATATAGGGGAGATTAGAGGTTGTTGGTTATGGGGTATGGGGTTTCATTTTGGCGTAATGAGAATGTTCTCAAATTATGGATACACAACTCTAAAAATATTAAAATGTTCACACTGAATTATAAAGCTTAAAAAAATCACCAGTTTTAAGTGTAAAATTCAATAATTTTTAGTGAATATACAGAATTGTGCAAACATCATCACAAAACAGTTTTAGAACATTTTTGTCACACCAAAACAGTTCTTTGTGCCTGGTTGCAGTTAATACCTACCTATTCCCACCCCAACCCCAGGCAACCACTAATCTACTTTTTGCCTCTATAGATTTGCCTGTTTTGGTATAGTTCATATAAATGGAATTGTACATCTTTTGGGATAATACTCTCTGCATCTGGCTTCTTTTACTTAGGTTCCAGTTTCCACATTTTTGCTAACACTTGTTATTGCCTGTTTTGTTTATTATAGCCATCCTAGTAGATGTGCAGTGATGTCTTATTGTGGTTTTAATGTACATTTTCCTAATGACAAATGATGTTGAACATTTTTTATGTGCTTATTAATCATTCATATATTGTCAGTGAAATGTGTAGGTAGACCTTTTGCCCGTATTTCAATTGTGTTTTCTTACTGTTGACTTTTGAGAGTTCTTTATATAATTTGATAAAAGTTTTTTGTTTGTTTGTTTGTTTATTTGGTCAGATAAGTGATACACAGATGTTTTCTGCCAGTCTGTAGCTTGTATTTTCATTCCTCTAACAGTGTCATTTGCAGAGCAAAAGTTTTTAATTTTGATAAAGTCCAATCACCTTGTTTTTTTAAATATCAAAGAACTCTTTGCCTAACTCCAGGTCGTGAAGATTTTCCCCTATGCTTGCTTTTAAAAATTTTGAAGTTCTACATTTAGGTCTTCAATCTATTTTAATTATTGTACAAGATGTGAGGTATAGGTTGAGGATTTTTTTTCTTTTGCACGTGCATGTCAGTTGTTCCAGCACCATTTGAAGAAAATGCTGTCTTTTCTCTATTGAACTGCTGTTGTACCTTTGTGCAAAATCAGTTGACCATGCTTGTTTGGGTCTCTTTCTGTGTGCTGATTCTCAGTTACTTTCCCTTTCCTCTATATCTTTTTGTCTTGTTGTCTCTTAATTTTTCTTCTCTTTGTTTCTTGTTCTTTCCTTTTTTTGATTCTCTCTTCCTATCCCAGTTTTCTCTTCCTTTATTCCCTTCTTCAAAATTAAGTATATGGATTAATATTAATTTAAGTTTTATATAACTTATTTTTAGTTTAGAAAACAAGAAATCTGAAGTATTTGTATTTTTCTCTACAAGTAAAAAATGCCAAAAATGAATTAACTTTTTCATTATCATTCCTAATATTTCTCTGCGAATTTGTGGCACTAAAGAAAGATGGTGATCCCTCTTCCCAAAGCATGTTTCAGAACGTTTGCAAAATGAATAATTTCCTCAATGTTATGGTTTCTTTAAAAAAGAAATTAGTTAAGGTAATTTCAAATTGGCATGCTAAAGGAAGTCAAGCTTTTATTCTTTTTTCTAACGTGATTTTATTTCATTCCAAAATTATAAAATTGATTATTGATGCTTTCCCTACAGGGGGCAGTCATGATTACTACCGGATCCACAGATACAAGAAAAACAATTTTCAAAGCGGCTGAATTTTGCAACTTCTCCAAAGCTAGATTTTGATCTAAATTTTTTTAACATTTAGAAAAAGTAAGAAAGTAATTGGATTTTGGCATTTAAATAAAAACAAGACACTTGATAAGTGATACACAGTGGACGCTTGATCACACTTGATAAGTGATACACAGTAGACTCAAGTAATACAAGTAATCAGTCCTGTTTTTGAACCTTACTTTATCCATATCATATTTTACTTTGGTTTTCTCAGAATCCAGTAGTTTTTTTCTGGAAAAGTACCCTAATAATACATTGAAACACACCTCTCATGTCCAATGCCTCTAATACTGTGCCACAGGATTTTAAATGTAGTCTGTTATTGAAAGTTTGTGGGTAAGATATTCCTTTCATGCTGCTTCAATTTAAATTTTTATTTTCCTTTTTTAAGAAACACTTTTTGCATTTTCCTTTTGTTAATGCTATACAATAGTTTGGAGACATCAATCAAGAATTATATCACCATTTCCTAGCATAGCTACCACTTAGTTTCTGTGATCTTAGCGGAGGGTAATTAATCTACAAGAACTAAATGGGAAGATTACTTAAACCCCATACCTGAAATATCCAGATTCTTTGGCACTTTACTTAAACTGAGACCTCTGCCCCTATATATTAAGGGTGCCCCCTTTATTTTTTAAAGATATTTTTTATAAAAAGCTTACTAGTTAATTAGGTTCAGATTTCCCCCCTCTCATCTCCATGAAACCATGGAGGGAGCAGGGAACTTGGGCAGAGACTAGTTGAAATTTCGGGCAGAGATCTTAAAGTAATGTCATGTGGGCTAGGCTGCATCATATACACCTGGGTCTTATTACAGCCCTTTGGCAGCCTCGTGCAGCAGTTGCCCTGAGTTAAGCTGCAAACCCAGCTTCCCTTTGGTCCCACAGCTCAGCTGCTTTGTGCATACTTCTCTCAACCTTGGGCTGATTGGGTTAATCCCACTTTTCCCCAACAAGGTAACTCTGCAAGTACCTTTCCCCTTCCATGTCTCCTTCTCAAGTCAAGTTCTCTATTCCTGGGAGCATTGGCTCTTCCTCTTCTTTTCACAGGGTCTCAACTTGTCCTGGGCAAGCCAGCCCTTTGCTTCTCCTGCTCCTGAGAAGTGGCAAGATTCTGCAGCGCTGATTTCAACTGCCTTTTCATGCCTAGACTTTGGGCTGCTTTCCGGATACCTGCATAAGCAAGCCCTTGTCACTGCTACCCATTCCTACCTGTACCCTGCTTTTTCCTTCTTGCTACACTTGTGTTCCTTTCTCCCCGTCCCCATCTCCACCCTCCGTGCACAATGCATAAAGGATGGAAAAAGTACTGCGGCCAGAAGTCTCTGAATGAGGCCACGATGGATGAATATTTAGGCAGCTTAGGGCTGTTTCGAAAGCTGACTGCCAAGGATGCCTCTTGCCTCTTTCGGGCTATTTCGGAGCAGGTAACAGGAAAGCAAATACACCTTCCCTATACTGAGATTTCGTAGTTTGTGCTGGGTATGGTACTATAGCTAGAAGACCTGTAGCTCACCAAAACAGACAAACCTAGTAAAAACATCTAGACCTGCCTGCTACTTATTAGATTTATACATACCTTTGCTGATTAGTCCAAATATATTGCTGTGCTTTGCTATCTTTTCTGTTTTCTAAGTGCTACTTTGGAATGAGAGGTAAGATAATGGGGTTAAAGAAAAAATTGAAATGTATCTTGATGCTTTAAAAGTAGCCCCAGCTTCCTCTAAATTTTGTCTAAGGAAAAATGCAGGCTGTGCCCATAAATAGTAGAAAATGGGGAGCTTGACAGAAATGTCTCCCCAATCTCACTAAAGATGACAAAAATATGTTTTAGTAATATCAGGACTTAATTTCCCAATTTCCTACATATTTTATGAATAAGGGGGATGTTAAGTGTATTTCATAGTCTTAATTTAGAAACTTCTATTTCAAATGACTGCTGACAGTGAGCTGGTCTTTCTCTTTTTAGTTGTTTTGCAGCCAGGTCCATCATTTGGAAATCAGGAAGGCTTGTGTCTCATATATGAGAGAAAATCCACAAACTTTTGAGTCTGTAAGTAGAATATACATACCCAAGGGAGAGTTGTCATTAGAGTATGTAGCAGATGGGAAATGAATTTTGAGCACCTACCTATGAAAAATATGTAATCTATCAATAGCAAATACTGAAATTTTCACCTAGCTTCCTTCCCCCTAGCTAGCACACTTCTGGAACTCCTCCCAGAATTAGATTGTTTTGTATTCTAAAAATTAAGAAAAAACAGTATGTATTCTCCCCACTACTTTCTATCCCCCACACCAAAAACCCCCCACCACCCTAATAAGCTACACTTTGACTCTGTTTTGTATTATCTTACAACTGTTTTCTTGAAAAGTTAATCATAGTTCACAAAAGTTTTGACTACGTTAATATTTTTAAATGTATATTTTAAAATATATACAAGTGGGAAACCCCGTCTTTTCATTTCTGTGCACAATGATCCTCAGTCGGTCAACTTGAAGAATCTTGTAAAACTTAATTTTAAGGAAACAAATTAGTCCAGAACATCCATCTTTTCATGTGACAAACTGTAATTGGAGCTTTGCCACTAACGATTGACTTTAAAACAACTTTTAGAAGGCATCTTTCTATATGTTGAAGTATTTGAATTCTTGTTAAGGAAACGAGGTTTTATCAAGGTCTGATATGAAGTGTGCCCTTTCATGTGGTTGTTATTTATTATACTCCTAGCCCTTCCAGAGTTTATTCTGACTGTATTGTGGGTATTTGCTTGCTGTCGGAGGTTTACTCTTAATTTTTTCAACAAATTTGAATTTTGGAATTGTGTGAAGGCTTCTTGACTTTTAAGCTTATTACTTTAAAGTTAATTATGGTCTTTACCACACCTGGGGAAAGGATTATTCTTGAATTACTTCAAATGCAAGACCATGGTGTAAAGCAGTGCATCTCAAGTATTTTTGTGCATACCAATCACCTGGAGGTCTTGTTAAACTACAGATTCTGATTTAGTAGGTCTGAGCTTGAGCCCAAAATTTCTGCAATGTTCAACTCCCAAGTGACACTTGGTGGTGTTTGCAGACCATATTTTGAGTAACATACATGTGTAAAATTTTAAAACTACATAGATGAATCTCAGAATAATTTTGCTGAGTGAAAGAAGCCAGACTCCCCCCCAAAAGTACATACTATATGATTGCCTTTATGTAAAACTCTAGAAAATGCAAACCAATCTGTAGTGACTAAAGCAGGTCAGTAATTGGGGGTCAATGGAGTTACAGAGGGGCACAAGGAAACTTATGGGGATGATGGATGTATTCACTGTCATGATTGTCCTGATGGTTTCATGGGTGCATAATCAAATCAAAACTTATTTGATTGTGCCATTTAATTATGTGCAATTTATTGTATGTCAGTTATACTTCAAAAACTGTTTAAAAAGGAATTGGAAAAAATTAAAAATTGATTGTTTTAAAATTATAGTGATGTATATGCATGGACCTGGACTTATATTCCTTGAGTTTAATTTTATTTTTATTGAGCTATATTTTACATACAGTAAAATTCACCAGTTTAATACTACCATTTTTAGTTTTGGCAATAATATAGTCATTCATCTGCCACTGCAATCAAGATGTAGAACATTTTCATCACCCCAAAAAGTTTCCTTGTGCCCTGTGCTTTTTTTCAACCTATTGAAATTCCCTTTAAAATTCCTCAACTTAACTTTGTAAATGCATCTCTCCTGTCAAATTTGAAATCCTTATTAGGCTTGCTTGATTTATGAAAATTGTCAAGTTATTTAAGTTGGCACTTCAAAAGAAACTCATAGGCATAGCATTTGAGAAAATGTACTGGTGTGTGCATAGGCCAGGACCAATTCCTAATACACTCTTGTAGTCTAGCCTTTCTTCACCCATAACTTTTGTGTATTTGCGAATCTTCTTGAGGTGCTGTGCAAAGTAGGAATTTAATACCACAATTGTTGAGCTGAACAAAAAGCCATTGGAGGATAATATTGCAGAATATAATCAGATTTCAGTAATGCTATGTATTTGGTTAAGTCAAGTTTGTTTTATTTTTGAAGTATGTGGAGGGATCTTTTGAGAAATACCTGGAACGGTTGGGAGATCCCAAGGTAAGATCAAATATTGGGATTTAATCTTTTCAGAGCATTTGGAATAATAACCTAAATATTCATTCAGCTGTGTCACTTTAGCTAAAGCTACTCTGTTTTAAGTAGCCAGCTGTATTGAATCAAATAGTTCTTGCAAAGTCACGAGGCTGGCAATTGACCTATTGTTTTGTGTTGAATATTGAGAATTGTGTGATTAACAGTTGTATCATCCATGGACTAGTGAAAGAGCACACACTTGGGAATAGGACAGGCCTAAGCCTTTTCACTTTAATGGGGGTACGGGTGGTAGTGAATGCTAGTAGGAGGTTATTTTTTTTTAATTAAACAATTCTGATTTGTAGTTAGCTTTGTTTCATGTGGGAGTAAGATCCATAAAAACATATTTAATTAAAAATAATTTGATATGATTAATTCCATAGTTCTGGGCTTAAAACACGTGTACTAAAATACCCTGTTAACTTCATATTCTTACACTAATTCCATTTTTATTGTGCCTTTTAAATCTCCCATATTAACTGTTCTTTTTACTTAATGGCTAAGGTTTTGGGCACATTTTTTTCAGAAAAAGATTGTTAATGAGTAACTATCACAGTATCCCAAGCCTCAAAGCAAGTTATATTGTAGTCTACAAATTCTTCATCTAAAACAGTGCTAAGCATCTAAAGAAACAGTTGATGAACTTGTAAAAACTTGTACCTTCTAGCTACAAAATGTTTTAAAAAACTTTATGCACTATTTATGTTTAGGAAAGTGCTGGCCAGCTGGAAATAAGAGCTCTTTCTCTAATTTATAAGTAAGTTGAATCTCCTTTTTAAAAAGTATGTGTGTGAAATGAGAAACAAAAGCTCATAGACACAGACAATAGTTTAGTGGTTGCCAGAGGGTAAGGGGGGCGGGGGGTGGGGGGTGGGAGATGAGGGTAAGGGGGATCAAATATATGGTGATGGAAGGAGAACTGACTCTGGGTGGTGAACACACAATGGGATTTATAGATGATGTAATACAGAATTGTACACCTGAAATCTATGTAATTTTACTAACAATTGTCACCCCAATAAACTTTAAAAAGAAAAAAATTATGTGTGTGCATGCGCATGCATGGTTTCTAAGTCCCTTTAGGATTGGGAAAATTTGAGAAGTGATGTATTAGTATTAGGTTGTTGCAAAAGTAATTAATTGCGGTTTTTGCGATTATTTTTAACCTTTTAAACCGCAATTACTTTTGCACCAACCTAATACATAGCATGAAGAGGTCTAATAAGCAAAGTCAGTTGGCCTAATTTTTAGGTAGAGAACCTCTAGCATTTGTGTCTTGTTTGAATGGAAGAATAAAGGACTTTAAGAACTGCTGGTATTATTCCTGTTGAAAATTGGAATATTTATCTTAAAATTTTGTTTAACTTTGTGCCTCTTTTGCATGCATCTTCTGTGGGCCATTATTGCTTCCAAGAGGGTAGAAATTGGTTCTTGAGGACAAAAATGTTAGATATTACAATAGTTTGTGGTCTTCAAAGGGTCATAGTATGTATACAGATGCACAGTTTTTCTGTGGTATTACAATTTCATAGGGAAATTAAGAAAAGTCTGAAAGAGGCGCTTTAGGGAGGCAGTAATCGGGGACAATTTGGGAAACACTGCTCTAATGCTTTGGAAATTCTGTTTTGGTCTTTAAAACTGCAAAAGTGCTCTTTTTGAAAGCTGTAGGGTTTTGGAAAATAGCTATGTAATACAGGTTAGAGGCTAGTGGGAATGTTGCTCATTTGAGGAGTTTGATCTCTATATGACTCCTTCACAATTCTGTGGCTGGTGAGATGGCACATACCTTGGTAGAGTCAGAACCCTCTTGTCATGGGGACTTGTTGAAGTTCGTTTTTTTCATTCTGCTCTTTTACTTAATCTGAAAAGAGGTAATGCACAAGAGGCTTGGATAGGTTGCTTTTAAATCAGGGACCAGCTTTTAAATTGGCCTGCTGTCTGTTTTTGTATTGCCCTTGAGCTAAAGCTGGTTTGTTTTTAAAAAAGTTTTACATGGTTAAAAAAATCGAAAGAAAGATGTTACATGGCATGTGAAAATTATATGAAATTCAAATTTCTGTGTCTAAAGTGTTATTGGAACCCAGTCATGTATATTTGTTGATGCATTGTCTGTGGCTGCTTTCACACTACAAAGTCAAAGTTGAATAAAGCATATGGCCTGCAAAAGCTGAAATGTTTATTATCTGGTCTTTTACCAAGAAAAATTTGCTTACCTCTGCTTTAAATAAATGGGAGCCCTTTGCCAAACTCACAAACATACGTAAAACTCATAATCTATCTTCTTTACTGCCCTTTCCCCTAAATTAAGATACATTTTTAAAAATACATAGGACTTTACGGACAGTTAGCTTATTTACTTTGAATTAACATTATTTAGCCTCTTAAACATTTGGATTGTTTTATATGAATAAGGTCAGAATTATTTTATATGAATACTTGTCCTTATAACTTTGTTGTGTATACTAAATTCTCTCTTCTCACCCACCTTTGTTTTCTACCCATGTAGTCGGGATTTCATTCTTTATCGCTATCCTGGAAAGCCTCCAACTGATGTCACAGATAATGGCTATGAAGACAAGGTAAGAAGATCAGTGAATGTTTACTAAAGTAAAAGAAATTGAGTGATGTCACTGGCTTACTAGGATATTAAGAAATCATCCTTTTTACCTAATTAATGAAAAAATAAGCACAGTCTAAATGCCACGCTTTTCTGTCACTAATCTTTTCCTCTCCAGTCTCATCATCGTGTTGTTAGCTGCCCTTCTGAACAGGCCTGATCTTGTCACTCATCTAATAGAAAACCCTAATTGGCTTCTCACTGACTAGAAGATAAGGTTCAAACTTTGAACCTAGCATTCTGTGCCCTAAAGGGTCCCAATTCTTCTTTCCAGCTTCATTTTTCTCCAGTCTTAGTATACCAGGCTTCCAGATACTCAGACTTTCATCCTTTTTTTTTCTTTCCCTTGTGTCCAAAATGTGTCAGTTTCTTTGAAACTTTCTCAACACCCCCCCCCCTCGGAGTTGTTTCCTTCCTTTGTGTTCCCCTAGCATCACCCAAGTAATTACAGTATTTATCAACATTGTGTTTGTTTTAATGTCTATTTCTCATTAGTCTGACAGTTTCTTGAGGGCAGGGACAGTGCTACTACTGCCTAGTAAGGTGCGAGGAAAATAGTAGGAGGTTGAGAACTCTTAGCAGGTAAACAAATTTTTCTTCAGCATATACTTTTTCTTCCAAAAATTTTAAGAAAAGTGTTTTGTCCTCATTATTTTATTTGATTAGTGGATATAGACTACGTAATATTTGATGTTTGTAAATCTTGTTTCACATTGTAGATCAAAATTCAGGCAACATTTTGGTGATGGTAAAGTAAGACTAGACACTGTTAGGAGGGAGCACTGTTAAGATGTTACAGTAACCTAGACAAAAGACCTGAACTAGGCAACTGGCATTAGGAATAGAAAAGACCGAGTAGGATGCAAGATAAGTATAAATTGGGGGACATCAATTGTTTTACCATAGTACTGTTGCCGGAACTGACTAATGCCAGGTTCTTGGGTCCCAATGTCATAGAAATGAGTCCTGTACCTGGTAAAAAGTTCAGCAAGCCACCTTTTATTGAGAGGTAGTTATTGCACCAAGGAACCAGCAAAAAAGGAGCTTGCTGGTTCCCTGATAGGATTGTGTGAGGGGGTTTTTCTGTGCTATTTGGGGAGTGAAAGGGGCCTAGGGAGGGAAGTTGGTGCTGTCCCACAATCCTTACTGCTGTGGTCAGCAAACCATGTCTCCATGTCATGGTCAGCAGATATCTGCTCAACCTTGTCTCATGACAGGGTTTTCTTTCAGGTTTTGTAAAAACAAACTTATGTAGGAGTTTTATAATCTCTGGTTTTTCTTACAATGAATGATTAACTTCATGAGAACGGGACACATTGGTTATTTTTACAAGGTCTGTTGACTGTCTTGTTTTTCTTCCCTTCTCAGTTGTGCTTGAGTTTTTTTCCTTTGCATTCCTTATAGACAGGATGGAGTCTGGCTTTAAAATGGAATCCCTCTTGTTATCCCTTTTCTAGCTCAGTACTAACGTCTAATTTGCTGCAAACATTATGCACCTATAGTGTATAATGTACTTTCTTGGACTTTGGAGATACCAAAAAGGATATAACAAAATCCTTGCCCACCAAGGGCTTAAGGGGCTATGAAGACAGACATGTAAATAGTTAATTACAGCAAGTGATAAGTTTTATAATAGAAGTACGTGCAAAGAGCATAGAAGAAAAAGTCTTTCCCTCTGCTTGAGGGAATTTTGAAAGTTTCATGGTGTTAGTGACATTTCAGTGGAGTATCAAAAGATGAGTCCAACAAGTATGAAGAGCACTCTACTCAGAGGAAACACTATATGCAAAGGCTTGGAAGCAAGAGACCCTTTGGGACTCACGTAGCTGAGTGGGGGTAGGGCAGTATTGGAAAGATAGGCTAGAGTTACATAATGAAAGGTATAGTAGGATGTGTAAGAATTTGACTTTTCTTTGTACAGAATAGTTCATTGAAGCTTTTTTCTAGTATTTTATTGTGAAGATTTTCAAGCATACTGAAACGATAGTTGAGTGGTTACCAGAGGGTAAGGGGGGAGGAGGGTGGTAGATGAGGGTAAAGGGGATCAAATATATGGTGATGGAAGGAGAACTGACTCTGGGTGGTGAACACACAGTGGGATTTATAGATGATGTAATACAGAATTGTACACTTGAAATCTATGTAACTTTGCTAACAATTGTCACCCCAATAAACTTCAATTAAAAAAAGGATTTTACAGTCAGCATTCCATATACCCACTGCTTAGAGTCTACTGTTAATATTTTAGTATCCTTTTTTTAATCACATCTCTACCCATCCATCAGTCCGTCTTAATTTTTTATGTATTTCAAAGTAAATTTCAGATATCAGTACAATTGCCCCTAAACAGTCATTCAAGTTTTTAAACAAAGGTGTGATGTAATAAGAATTGTCTGAGGGAGAGGAGCATTAGCTTTTGTTTCAGCAATTGTATACAGCTTTGCCTGAGATGAGATTTAGACATTTTGATCTTTACCAGGACACTTTAAACCTGCAGTTCAGTTTTCCCCCATTTCATTCTTAAAATTTTCATAAAGAGAAAAGTTAAAAGACTTGTATAATGAACATTCATACACCTACTTCATAGTTCCCACAAAATTATACAGCTCCATTTTGAAATGAGTTTTATACATCTCAGAGATAATGGGGAAAACACCCACTGGGAACCATGAAAGTACAAAAATGTAAGCTTTTGAGTGTGTGCAACCATGAGAATGTCATGAATAAGTATCATCCATACATATACACAGAGCTAATGTTTAACATGTAAATAGTTAATTACTAGTCTCTTGTTTTTCTCACAAACTGATTAACTTCATGGGAACGGGACGTGTTGGTTATTTCTACAATCAACAATTGGGTATTTGCATACACAGGATACTGTGTGTGTGTGTGTGTGTGTGTGTGTGTGTGTGTGTATGATTTGGGAATATGTAAAGTAAGTGTGTTGCTTCATATTGAAATTCAAGTATGGAAAAGCCAGGTGGCAGCAGGGTACTTTTCTTGTGTGACACTTTGCTTTGCCTAAAACTTAGTTGCTGTCACTGAGTTCAGATCATAAGATTTGTATTTGAATTGTTGGGGTTTTCAAAAATAACTGTTAAAAACAGTGAACATTATTAATGAGCTTCCCATAAAATATATTTTAGAGCACATTTCAAAGATATGAATCCCTGATGTTCATCTTGGTATCTTTCACCTTCTATATTGATTTAACTCCTCATTTTAGTTACTCATTGTCAAAGTGAATGCTACTGGAAGCTAGCCATCTTCATTCAGCCCATTTGCTCTATCTAGAAAGAATAGAAATATTAAAAACACAATAAAACCTAAATCTGGAAAAGTAGAGTAAAAAGTCAAGTCCCATGTTCTTCAGTCTCGTGCTTCATAGTTACAACTAAAGTTTGGGTGGGTATCCTTCTATATATCATTCTCTTTGCATTTATTTTTTTAATGTAGATGGGTTCATTCATACTTAACATTCTCTTGTTCTTTTTAGATATCCTCATCAGTCATATAGATCTACCTCATTTTTTCACTACTTTACTGCCATTACATCCCATCTGCAAATCCCCAACAAACTCACCACCACAATGTATGAGATAATTATTTTATGTTGGGATACCACCAGGAACATAAAAGCCATCATGTCAGAGTTTTGCCTTTTCCAATCAAAACAGAACTTCATGCCACTTGAATAGAGAAATAGTATGGTCAACTTTGTTTTCTTTCCTTTTTTATTCACCAGTTCTTGTTAGCTGAGTTCCCTTAACTACTCCTTAACAATTGCCTCTAGTTATTAACCTTTCTCAGTTGGAGTTCCCAGTTCTTCTAGTTTAAAGTAAAAAGGGCTTCTCTTCAAAATCTGCTCACTATTCTTTGGGATTAATAAACTCTTAAATACAAATACCCCTTGAGGTGGGTGAAACTTCATAACTTAAACTTTACTGTGAGTAAACCTTAGCTTGACACTTGTCCTTAATACTTTGAAGTGGATTATACTGGTTGATTTGGAATTGTGACTTCAGAAACAGGCTATGGAAGAATAATAGATCTGTTATCAGAGAATTTGATTATTGGAAGAAGTTAGCCCAGGATAGTGTAGGAAGGTAGAAAAACTGGTTCTTAGCATAATTTTCTGCCAAGGAAGCTTTGTGGCAACATCCTTCCATAGATCACAGAGAGTCAGTCATCTTTGGTACCTCAGGTTGCTGATACCAGAAATGGCTTCAAAATGAAACATACTTAATCACTAGGGATTACGTTTCTTACACAAAACAGAGGTTGAACAAAATCTCAAAAAAAGTTTTGGAGAAGTTATTTAAACAAATTTCATCACGTGGAGCCAGGGAACATTTTTGCTGAAATACTTTGGTTCCTAAGCATGGCCTTTGAATTGTTGTTTGCTAGAGATCAAGGGAATCAGCTAAGAAATTAACTCATTTTGCAGCCATCTCATATGTTAATTCATTAAGGAAGTCTCTTTAACAGTATTGCTTCTATGCAGTATATTGATATATTGCTATTCAGCACAATGGATAACATTTTGAATAAATTGAATGAAGTCCCTTCTACCATAGTATGAGTTTGAGGTGTTTGATCTAATGTCTCCAGTCATTTTGCAGAAGTTAAGCAGGGTCTTTTGACTGCTGTTAGGCTTTCTATTATGTTCACTAATTCAGTTTATAAAAGTTCCCATCTTTTGTAAATTTGTAAATCAGTGTTTGTTTGGTATATTACTAAGAATGTTATTGAGGCTCACAGTGTAGCCTTATGATTTTCATCTTGGCATTTAAAAGTCACTTAAGAAAATATGAGGTATAGCTTGCATTTATCTATATTTAGATTTTAAAAATGACTTCCCCCCAGCTTTATCAAGATAAAATTGATACATTATGTTAAGTGAAATAAGTTAGACAGAAAGACAAATACTGTATAATATTACTAAAGTGTAGAATCTAAAATCACCTTTTAAAAAAATTCTTTATCAATTTCTAATTCACATCTTTTTTTTAATTAAAGTTTATTGGGGTGACAATTGTTAGTAAAGTTACATAGATTTCAGATGTACAATTATGTATTACATCATCTATAAATCCCATTGTGTGTTCACCACCCAGAGTCAGTTCTCCTTCCATCACCCTATATTTGATCCCCTTTACCCTCATCTACCACCCCCCCTCTAATTCACATCTTAATTTCAAATATTTCATGGCTGTAAGATGTGTGACATTCACTTAATTGTTCTGTGTTTTTCTTTTCTTCAGATTCTACTCTGCTATTCAAGTAATGGTCATTATGATTCAGTGTACTCAAAACAGTTTCAGTCAAGTGCAGCTGTTTGTCAGGGTATGTGCAGGCTTTATAAATGTTTGTGTGTGATTTGTTGCCAGTCTTTAAATTGAGGGACCCACCATAAATAGCTCTTTCAAAACCTTGTTGATACCTATTGAATTTGTATACTGGGTTATGGATATTTTCACATGGTTATAAAAAATCTTACTTTGACAATTGGAATTTTGGCCTTTTATTCTTTAGCTGTATTGTATGAGATTCTCTATAAAGATGTATTTGTTGTGGATGAAGAAGCGTTGAAGGCTGCAGTTGAATTGTTTCGAAGTGGTTCCAAGAAGAACAGGAACAGTGCTGTCCCTGGCAGTGAGGACGCCCATATTGACTACAAGAGTTCGACTCAGGATAGGTAATAAAGGGCAAGGGGACATCAGCTACAAGACCATCATATCTCTGTGCATCATTTGCAAGTGGAAGGGACATGGCAAGCTTTTATGACTTAGACTAGACACCCCCTTTCTCCCCTCCCCCCACACGTACGAATGTGTAAGAATATACATTTTTTTTAAATGGGGGTAGAGAAGTTTTACCAAAAAGATAATGTTGTGAGCTGCTCAGGATTTGGGGGTTCGGTCCAAGTCAGAATCAGTTTTTGAGTGTGTGTGTTTTATTGCTAGACGAAACTTTAGAACTGTCTAATCCTGTGATTCTCAAACTTTTATTATATACAAATAACTGAAGGTGCTTGTTAGAAATGCCGATTTTGTGGCTTACCTTCACAAAATTTCAGCTCAGAGTGAGGCCAGGAACCTGCTTTTTAAGCAAACACATGCAAGTATTCTGATGTGGGTAGGCCATAGACCACACTTGGGTAAAAAACTGATTCTCAACCAGCACCATAATTTTGTAGATGGTAATTGAGTTTCAGAGTGGTTACTTGACACACATTCAGCTAGTAGAAAAGAGTCTCTTAAGCTAAGGGGAGTTTTAGCAGCTTTTCACTGTCTGCCTTTTGTACTTACCGTGTTTCCCCGAAAATATAACCTAGCCGGACAATCAGCTATAATGCGTCTTTTGGAGCAAAAATTAATATGTGACCCGGTCTTATTTTACTAAAAGACCCAGCATAATATATAATATAATCTAATTATAATATAATATATACCAGGTCTTATACTAATTTTTGCTCCAATAGATGCATTAGAGCTGATTGTCTGGCTAGGTCTTATTTTCAGGGAAACATGGTACTAGGAATGTATGTTTGGCCTCTGAGGAAGCAGCTATTATTGAACAGCTTTAGTGAAAAACTTTGTGTTTGAGATAATATTTCTTCCTGATTCCTTGTTCTGTCTGGAAATTCAGATAGGCTTAGTGCCAGTCAGGTCTTACCTTTTTGTCTTGCAGTTCTATTTCTTTGATGTTTGATGCTTTCGAGATATATATATATCCACACATGCACACACACACATATATATATGTATACATACATACATACATACATACATACATACATATATGGTAGAAGAGGGGTTTTATTTTTACATTAAAATTTATTGGGGTGTCAATAGTTAGAATACAGGGGACAGCAACCATATATCAAGGTAAAAGTTCTTCATCCTTTACTGATTATTTGTCCTAAGGCCTCAGGCTTATGGGAACAGTAGTATTAGGAAGGCAGCATGTATTATCTATTGCTACATAACAATATTACTACAAACTTGGCAGCTTAAAACAACACATGTATCTAATAATTTATATGGGTTAGGAATCTGGGCACCGCTTAGCTGGATCTTTTACTTAGGGTCTCAAACGACTGCAGTGAGGGTGTTGATCAGGACTGAGTTCCCATCTGGAGCTTTGGGGAAGGATTCACTTCCCCACTCACATGATTCTTGGCAGTATTCAGTTCTTTGCAGGTGTAGAACTGAAAACGTCAGTTTTTTGCTGGCTGTCAGCCAGAGGTAACCCTCAGCTCCTTGCCATATGGGATTGGTGAACATGTCTGCTTGCTTCCTTATAGTCATAGTCAGCAAACGAGAGACCAAGGCAGGCATTACATTCTTATGTAGTGTAATGATACACATCCTGCTTATTGGTTAGGAGCAAACTTAAGGAGAGGGAACTGGCACAAGGTTTTGAATACCAAGAGGTGGGGATCATAGAGACAATCTTAAGAATGTGTCCCCACAGGAGTTATGAAATATAACAGGTAATCTGCTAAGTATATTGTAGCACATACTTATACGAAGGAAGCATAAATGTAAATGTTGGAATGAAAAAGTATTTGCCTCATTTTTAGAACTGAGCTGCTTTAACACTAGGTAGTGGAATAGTTGTTAGGCTTGAGTTTCTTAGCTACTACATTTATATAAAGCTCTTTGTTCTAAATCTTTTTAATTAGGACTGAAGAGTGGGGTGCTTGCTGCAATATTGAAGATATACCAGAGGGGTACAATCAAGGAACAGAAGAAGCAAAGGTTTGAGATTTTCTAGGGCAAAGACTTTTCATAATTTTGGTTTGCAGCAATGTAACTCCAACTAGTTAAGGTCAGATGGTCCTTTCTAATTATATGGTTTGGGGGAGGGAGCTGAGGTTTTCCTTTGTGGAAGTCTTAATCCAAAAATGTATGCTTAATGTTCTCTGAATTTTTATTCTTATGGAATTACAGTTTTTTTCAAAGCAAACTGAACACTTGAGAAATTTCAGCAACTGTTCAATTTAAAGTAATATTACAAACCTAATAGATACTTAGTTTGTATACAGTCTTTTGATGAGGTTTCTTTTTGTCATTAAAGAATAATAGTGCTCATTTGTTTGTCTTGTTCTTTTGTTGCTTTTGGTTTATATACCACATATCAGATGAACACACAATGAGATTTATAGATGATGTAATACAGAAATGTACACCTGAAATCTATGTAATTTTACTAACAATTGTCACCCCAATAAATTTAATAAAATAAAATTAAAAAAAAAAAGAATAATAGTGCTTATCCCTAGTCTACTGAGAAAGTAGGTAATAACCCTGTTTGGAGAAACAGGAGAAATTGTACCATCTACAAAGGCCTAAAATTTAGCAGACCTTCAGTTTGAGGCTAGCTAACTAAGTAGGGCAAATATTATTACAACAATTTCTATGTATGCCCCAAGTGCTGGTAATTTGGGAAAAGTATTGAATATGGTACATTTCTAGGAAAGAAGAAGAAAAAGGTAATTCCTTTGGAAATTGCAACAGATATTGACCAAAGTGAAGTAAACTTTTCAGCTATTTCCAGGTGATTTTAGGGTACAGAAACACTTGCACCTCTGTGTACATATCAAGATGAAACTTGTTGGTAGCTCTGACTAAATCTTCAATCCTGACCTGTGTTGCATTGATTTATATAAGATCTGTGCTGAATTGGCTGCTTTAGACAGTATTTCCTTCTGCCATCTAAAACCTTTTAGATTATCTGCATTTTGCTTTAGTCTCCATATTTTTAAAATACGCAATAAAATTTATTGTGACATTTATTTCTTTAATAAAAAAGTAAAGGGAGGCATATGTATATAGTTTTCTTTTTAAGGAAGAAAATAACTTTTTCTTAAGGAATACTTTAGCTAAGGATGGTGAGTTTGTAGCATGATTATTTTTGTTTTAGTCTCCAGAAAATCCATCAAAGATGCTCTTGCCCTATAAGGTGCTCAAAGCTCTGGATCCAGAAATCTATCGTAATGTAGAATTTGATGTTTGGTTGGACAGCAGAAAAGGTAATGAAATATCAACAGGATACTTTTGAATCCTTATAGATCCAGGAGAATAATTTTGCAAATTGTTTTTAATGAGAGACATTTTCGATATACTGTTATTAAAAAAAAACACACACAAAAAAAAAAAAACAGCCAGGTGCTTTTTGCCTTATTCAATACATTATTTGAATCCAAAGGAGAAAACAAGTAGGTTTAGAAGTGGGAAGGGATCTTTTAGAGTCTGATGTTTATCTGGAACTTCAACTTTGCAAAGATTGTGTGGAGACAGCCTTTAGATAACTAAGAGTATCGGAAACGTCTAGTAACTAGAAATAAGCTCATCTTAAATTTAAAGGGTTAAGACTGTCCTCATTGAAAAATGAATAGGTCAGCTGTTGGCAAACTATGGCCTGTGGACCAAACCTGGCCTATCACCTGTTTTTGTACGGTCTGTGAGCTAAAAATGGTCTTTATGTTTTTAAATGGCAAAAAAAAAAGGAAAGAACAATATGTTATATAAAATTCAAATAAAAATTATGTGAAATTTAAATTTCAGTGTCTATAAATAAAGTTTTATGACAAAGTCAAATAGTTGCAACAGAGTCTGTGTGGTCCACAAACATTAAAATACTTATCTAGCTATTTATAGAGAAAGTTTGCTAACCCTTGAAATAGGTAATTGATTATCTCTCCTTTATTATTAATAGATAACTAGGTTGATCAAAGTAGGCCTTAAGGTTCTGTCTTAGAGGTAGCCTTTAATATTTCATATTCAACTCCTTGAACCTTGTGGACCTAGGTATAGTTTACAGTATAGGATGAGGTTAAGACCAGGTGGAACACAATAAGTTGTTAAAAATAATAGGTGGCTTTGAAGAAGCTGCATAGTGTTACTTTTTTCTTTTTTTAGTGAAGTATGTTACTTTCAAATTTTACCTTACTGGTATTTGAACAACTCCAAGATTCAGACCTCCTAATTTCCACCTATTTGTGTTTTGTAGCACAAAACTGTAATTGCAGGTCTCCTTAAATTGACCACAGGAATAACCTAACCCATCAGGAGTGACAGAATGACCCTTTCGGACTTCTCACCCCAGATTTTAGCTCCTAGTGGTACCATTATAAGGACACTGTGGTAAAAGTAAATTAGAAAATTAAATGATGTATAATAGGAAAGGAACCAGTTCAGTTGAGCTTGATTCTTCATTTTCTTTTAACAGAACTTCAGAAATCTGATTACTTAGAGTATGCTGGGAGACAGTACTATTTGGGAGACAAGTGTCAGGTTAGTTCCTTCTGCAAAGAATCAATTTGTTTTTTCCAAGATTGTGGTTTTAGTCATTAATATGAGTTCAATAAAACTAATTTACAAAATGCTAGAAAAATTTTTAATGTTTGTGTTAAATTTTAATTATAGACTTTTCTCATTAGATGTAAGGCTCTTTGAGTGTATACTGTGTCCATTGAACCAGACTAGCAGTGTTGATTAGCAACTGCTTTTCAATAAGTAGACACAACTCCATTTGGGGAAAAGTGGTATTTTTGTTCGGCAGAAGCCACATCTGCCAATAGGCTTGAGATTAGACGTGTTCTTATTGTCTCTTCCCCTTTTTCAGGTTCGCTTGGAAACAGGTGGAAGATATTATAATGCTCATATTCAGGAAGTTGGAAACGAGAACAGTTCAGTAACAGTCTTCATTGAAGAATTGGCAGAAAAGTAAGAATATAATGTGTTGAATTCTTAAAATCTTTGGGTCCTGATGCCTTTCTGTAATATTAAATTGAGAATCACCAGGATGCTAGTAAGAGAACCAAAGTTGTATCTGGTACTGGCCTCAGATAAGTTATCTTGAATTGTAAAAGTAAATGCTAAAGTGTGAAAACTCAGTACATATATGTGCTGCATAATGATATTTTGTTCTATGACAGTGGTCCCATAAGACTGTAATGGAGCTGAATTGCCTGTACGAAATAGAAGGATATGTGGTTCAGGAGGAATTTTCTTTTCTCTGATGGGAGCATATCTGTGGGGCTTGATAGTAGATTCTCTTTATCTCACAGCACCTCAGTTTTGAGTACAGAGATTACATCCCCACCCCCTGTTTCAGCATAGGGGAGCCTGTCCCCCCATCATGACATACTTAGAGGGTATTATAGCCCTCCCAGATCTAGCTTGATGTACTTCAGAGTGCATTGCTGTAAATTTTCTGTTGAGGACCTAAGATTCTGTACAAGGACACAGGTCCACAGGAGCTACCTTAACAAGTATTACCATGTTTCCCTGAAAATAAGACCTAGCCAGACTTATATTAATTTTTGCTCCAAAAGACGCATTAGAGCTGGTCTTATTTTCAGGGAACCTGCCACTTCCATAAAAGCTTTCTGTGCTAGTGTGGAGCCAACCTGTCCCTGTACTTTGGGAATATTTTCAGGTTGTAATGATATAAAACAAAGAGAAGTTTTATTTCTTCCATCAATTTAATGCCAGAGAGAGCCTTTTGTCCCCAATAGAGTCAATTGAACTAAAAAAAAATTTCCAAAGTCAAACTATTGCATCCCCAGTTCTACACCCTCTCCATGTTAAACACCTTTTTAAAATGAATACCACAAGGTTTCTTAATCTGACCACTGCTCCAACATGCAGTGGCCAATAGCACATAGTCATGACAATCCCTATGTTCCTTTTTGTCTACATCTTGATTTCTTCCTAGTGATCCTCAGACCACCTTCCACTCCCTGACAGTCACTATTGTGGTCTGCACCTCAACCAGCCAGTTTCTCCTCAATATTTCCAATTAATCCAACCTACATGGAGCTTCATGTTCACATTCATCCAGCTCAAAGGGTTCATGGACAGCACTAACAGCTTTAAAGTTATATTTCTGACCCTGTTGTAAGGAAGCAGGGGTAGGGCTTGTGGGACAGTGTTTACAAAGCCTACCATAGTGTCCAGTAATGTCTTAGGCCTTCACATTCACTCATCACTCACTCACTGACTCACCCAGAGCAACTTCCGGTACTGTAAGCTCCATTCATGGTAAATGCCCTATGCAGGTATACCACTTTTTATTTTTTATACCACATTTTTACTGTGCCTTTTCTATGTTAACACGTTGCGTATGGATCACGAGAATCTTCATGAGGGATTTAAACCCCGCTGTACGCAACGTGTTAAGATATGTTTAGATACACAAATACCATTGTGTTTCAATTGCCTGTAGTATTCAGTACAATAAAATTCTGTGCATGTTAGTAGCCTAGGAGCAATAGGCTATACCATATATCCTAGGAGTGTAGTAGGCTAGACCATCTAGGTTTGTGTTAGTACACTTAGGATGTTTTCACAATGACATAATCACCTAACAACGCATTTCTCAGAACCTACCCACTCTATTAAGCAACACGTGGCTGTATACCTATGTATAAAAGTTTACAAATCCTAGGCACTAGCCAAATTATTAGAAATATCAAATACAACAGAATTCTGGAAAAAACTGTTCATACTAATTGGAAAGCTGGTTTGCTAACTGAGCCTCTGCCAATATCAAGATAATGTAGTCCAGTCATTCTCAAACTTTAACATGCCCCAGAATTGCCGGAGAGCATGTTAAAACAGATTGATGATCTCCGTTCCCAAAGTTTCTGATTCAGTAAGTCTGTGGTGAGGCCCAAGAATTTGAATTTCTAACAAGTTTCCAGGTGATACTGATATTATTATCCACTTTAAGAATGATCAAACTGGTTATATTACCCCAACGACCAAAAACCACTTAGCAGCTTAAAACAATAAAGTCATTTCCTGCTCATTTAGCATGTTCATAGTGGGTCAGCAAAGGTGACCCAGGCCAACAAGCCTCATTTTACAGGCAGGGAAAGAATGAGAACATGACAAACCATGTGCTGGTTCTTAAAGCATCTGCTCACATTTTATTGGCAAAAGTGGGTTACATATCCAAGACTGAAGTCAGTGGGGTGCGAAAATACAATCTTTCTCCAAGGAGAGGCAACAAATATTTGTAAACTAGTGTGCCACAATCTTTCCTATGGAATGTGATGTATACTACAAACAGCTGTGAAATTGTATAAACTACTTTTAGGTTTTCTAAACCTAAAAAGAAAACATCAACTGGGAAGCTAATATCAATAGGTTTAAGTAGAATACACTTGAAAATGAATCAGGAAGGGTGGGTTATGTGCATCAAATGAAAATTAAGTCTGTTGCAATGGCTTCACGGTGGTACCTTTAATTTTAAGGCATGTTGTTCCGCTGGCTAACTTAAAACCAGTTACCCAAGTGACACCCGTTCCTGCCTGGTGTGCTGTACCCAGTCGGAAAGGAAGAGGTTACCAGAAAATTTCCAGGGGCTATGTCCCAGAAATTGGTTTGTATACTGCAGGTTTTTATTATTCTCTCCTTCTTGTATCCTACATTGTACTTTTTAAAAAGGTCTATGTAAGTCTAGTTCCGGGGTTGGTTTCTCAGCTTTAGTGCTACTGACATTTAGGAATGGATAATACTTTATGGGGAGCTGTCCTGTGCATTGTAGGATGCTTAGCAGCATCCCTAGCCTCTGTTCACTAGATGCCAGTAGCATCCTTCCCCTAGTCGTGACAACCATAATGTTTCCGGACATTGCTGCATGTGCTCCAAGGGGTCACTGGCAAAATTGTCCCTGACTGAGAACCACTGTTCTAAGTACTCTGTGTAAACTTAAGCTGGAATTGATTTTAGATTATAAAACATGAAGGGGAAAGATTTCTCAGAGAACTAGGAAAACGGGAGCAGCCCTATCTCACGGGAGCAGCCATAGATCAATAGACATAATTTTGTGGATAATAGTGCCATAGGTAACTGGATGACTGACTCTACATTTTGATGACCAAAGCTGCCTAAAGATAGTGTTGAAATATCCATTGATACAGAAATTACCTGCTGGTTTTGCCCTTCCAAATGGAAGCTCTAGTACCTCCTTAAAAAATATAAAAATTCCCTCCCTATATTTATTTGGTTTGTTCCTAGTAAAAACATTTGAACATTTTAGGCATTTGTGGGAGTGGTGGGGAGACCATGGATCTTTTCTTTTGGTTATGAAGCTTATTTGCTACTTCTTTGTTTGTCTGAAAGTTATGTCAGAAATGGACATGAAGCAACGGAAGAAGATGTTCAAGAAAGTTAGAGGAAAAGAGGTTTATATGACCATGGCTTACAGCAGGGGAGACCCCCTCCTTCCGCCGAGGCTTCAGCATAGTATGCATTATGGGCATGACCCTGCAATGCACTACTCACAGACAACTGGAGATATTATGGCTAGTGAACATTTTCATCCTCAACATTCATCTCAGGCACAAGGTCGGGGATTTGGGATGCCCAGGTAAGGTTCAGCTGACTTTTAAGATAATACATCTCTCTGTTTAGATACTGGAAATAATTTCTGGACAGAATTACAGTAGAATTTAGAAACAATAGTTTAGATTTCTTTTGTAATTTCTACCTATGAAAAGAATAGAGGATGGAACTGATATATACTTAAATTCTTAAATTCAAATGAATTTATTGGAAGGTTCATATGCTCACAGTTTAGGGAAAAATATGGAGCAGTTGAAGAGATGGTAGAAATAGAATGCCATCGAGATGGGTGCTGTGTGTATGGCACTATATGCATTGATAATAGATAGGCCTAGTGCCTGTAGGGTGGATGTTTTTAGGAAGATGTGTGTTATTTCTATTTAATTACAAACAGCAACTACTCAAGCACTGGTGAACAAAACATTGTTTTCCTTTCCCTTTATTCTTAGGGATTCATCTCACTTTATGAACAGGCATAACGTGGCGGGGCCTAAAGTTGATTTTTACCCTGGCCCAGGTAAAAGGTGCTGCCAGAGCTATGATAACTTCTCCTATAGATCTCGGTAAATGAATTTTTAAAATTTATTTTTTATTTATGTTTTTTTCAGTTACAGTTGACATTCAGTATTATGTTAGTTTCAGGTATGCAGCATAGTAGTTAGACATTTATGTAATTCATGCAGTGATTCCTCCAATAAGTCTAGTCGCCACCTACCTGGCACTGTATATAGTTGTTGCAACATAATGGCCTATATTCTCTACGCTGTACTTTACATCCCCGTGGCTATTTTGTAACTTCGGTAAGTGAATTTTAAGTTGAAAGTTAGAGAAAATTGGTAAGTCTGGATTCATTGCTGAGCAACAAATGTATGGGCTAAATTTTTTGAAGTGTCAACGTTAAGATGGTTTGTACTGTTATTTAGAAATTAGAATCAAGTTACTACCATATTTTATCATTTTTCCCTTTTCATTCTTTGAACTATTTAAGTTCCTTTAGACGTAGTCACCGCCAGATGCATTGCATGAATAAGGAGTGCCAGTATAACTTTGCCCCAGAGAATGGACAGATGCCCAGGGGCTTGGAAGAAACCATTACTTTTTATGAAATTGAAGAAGGGGATGAGACTGCTTATCCAACTTTACCTGTAAGTAGTTAAAAGCTTTACTCAATAAGCGGTTTATTTTTCTCTTTTTAAAGTAAAGGCAATGTGGATAAATTTTAGCTTTTTGTACAAATGGCCAAATAAAGCCCTTCCTGGAAAACACGAGTTTTCATCTTAGCACTTTTAAAGGTGGGAAAAGAGAACATTTTTGTTGTTGTTGTTTTAAGTTGTTCTTAGGGAAGGGGGTAGAGGTGGATAAATAATATTGTCTATATAGTATGGGCTAATATTTCTGTTTTCTTGATCATTATTTCCTCACATTTTAAAGTTGTAAAGCACATTAAAAATATATGTAGTTTTTTCTGACTGTATAGGGAGAACTGCATGTATGTGTGTGTGTGTGTGTGTGTCTCTTTGGTACAGAATCATGGAGGACCCTCTACAATGATTCTTCCTAATCCAAGATACTGTGTCACAAGGCAAGGACATAGCTCAGGCAAACAGACTTTGAGTTCAGAGGAGGGCGATGGCCAGAGTGACAGTGGTGAGTCAATTACAGCTAAATTTGTTTTTAAAGATGATTCTTTTGGTATTAGCATATCAGGGCTGTGAAATAGACCTAAAGTTTTGGTTTGGGGGGTCTCACTTTGTTCTGGTCGCTCATTTTGAAAGTTACCAGTTCTTATCTCAGAGCTTTCTAGGTTTTTGAAGATGTCTTGGTATTTCTCAGAAGGACAAACTTCTGTTTCTGTAGGCCTCCACATTGCAGTAACTTATTTTTCAGCTCTCTGCATAGGTTTTTAGTGAGTTTTGATTGAGTAAGATTTCAGTATGGAAAACATCTATTCCTTATTAGTAAGGTACTATTTATATTGTCCTCACCATTTCCAATACAGTAGTGCCTTGATTTTCGAACATCTCTGTTGACAAACATTTCGGTTTATGAATTCCGTAAACCCAGAAGTAAATGCTTCGGTTTTCCGAACATGCCTCGGAAGTCGAACATGTCACGTGACTTCCGCTGAGTGCAAGATCCTGAGGTCTAGCAGTCGGCTTTTTTCGAACATTTCAGAATTCGAACGGTCTTCTAGAAGGGATTATGTTAGAAAACTGAGGTACCGCTGTAGCTACTTTAGGCTTTTCATGTAATTGGC
The DNA here is from genome assembly GCF_057876585.1 of Rhinolophus sinicus. Classification (NCBI taxonomy): domain Eukaryota; kingdom Metazoa; phylum Chordata; class Mammalia; order Chiroptera; family Rhinolophidae; genus Rhinolophus; species Rhinolophus sinicus. Next base: position 77,229,420 of record NC_142518.1, read on the forward strand.
TATTATTTTACAAGACTGCTATAAAATAACTTCATTGCCTGAAGAGGTCTACTTGATCTGTAAACATACTATTCATTGAATCCTATGTACTAAGTAATTTTATTTATAATTTAATATAATACTTAAACTGTATCCCTCTGAGAAATGCGGTATCCTTACTTTATATGTAAAGAAATTGAGGTTTGAAGGGTAAATGACATGACCAGTCATATTCTTGGTAAGTGTCACAGATTCAATTTTTTTTATAACAGTTCTATTTAGATGTGATTTACATACCATACAGTTCTTCTCTTTAAACTGTACAATCCATTGGATTTTAGGATAGTCACAGAACTATGCACAGATGCATAACCATCACAGTGATCAATTTTAGAACATTTTTGTCACCCCCAAAAGAAATCCTGTACCCATTAATAACCACTCCCCATTCTCCCCCCCAGCCCTTGACAGCTACCAGTCTTTTTGTTGTCATGGATTTGCCTATTCTAGACATTTTATATAAATGGAAGCATATAATATGTGGTCCTTTGTGACTGGCAGAGATCAATTTTCAATTTTGGTTTTTCTGACTCTAAAGCATATGTGCCTTCAACAGTAGTTATAGTGCCTCTTACCATGGGGTATGCTTATTTTTACCATTTTACTATAAAATGATATATGCCTACTTAAACAATTCTGGAGGAATTGGGTGGATTATGGCAGTCTGAATGACTCAACTTACCAATCAAATTCCTTATTCTCCTGTGATGTTCTCCTTTCTGTTACTTATATGGAAGAAAATAGATATTTCTAAGAATTTAATGAGTACAAAAAAATCTAGCACAAGGATAATCTCTGAAGGTTTTGCATGTGCATGTGCATGCGTTTAAGGATACATATGTTCAAGGATACATACGCTGTGCTCTTTTACTCAGCATGACACTTTTGTCTTTTCCCCTGAGCACGATGGGTACCTTCATATGTACTGCTCACCAGTAGTGGCATATTCAAAGTAACCAAATCTTTGTTCTCACCTTAAATCCTGATGTCTGGAGGGGTTGATGCGTATGTGTTTGATAAGTGATGTGTTTAAGAATCAAATCCAATTTTGACCTGTGGGGTTTTATTTCATGGAAAACTGTCCAATTGAAGATTGACTTTGTCTGCATTTCAATGTTACACCAGTCTTACAGTGAAGTACTTCAGTCCATTGAGCCATCCTCTGAGAACAGACCGATTTTAAATGTATTATTAACCTGACAGGCTGAAAAACAAATGAGACATGGTGAATCCTTTTAATGTCCACCTGTGCAAACTACGGCTTATACTCAGATAATAGTCACCATTTATTACATGTCAAGCACCATGCTATGTTCTTTTCACTCCCCTATCAGCCAGGTACTGTTAATCCCGGTTTTATAGTGAAGAAAGTGAGGCACAAAGATTAAATAACCTGCCTAAACTGATGTAATTAATCAGGATTCAAATCTAGATAGTCCTAACTCCAGAGCTGGTGAACTTAATTGCCATACTTTACTGCCTGACTGGGAAAATTGGATACAGCTGGGTTTTTCACCTTTCCCTGAACTTTAGGAACTAAGGGAATTTTCAGAGGAGATATTTGTACTCTTGGACAGCCAATCTCTGGTTTCAGTATCTTTTGACTAGTATGAAAGCTCAAATGACTTGTTTCAAGGATGTATACATTTTAGTTTTGAACATATATCCATAAAACTTGAGAAAAACAAGTGCTGGTCATCTGGCTCTACTGAGCTAAAAAGCCCTACATAAACACACTTCTTCTTTTTTTCTAGGGGGATATCATGAGGAATATATTTATCCTTCAGGTCAGTGAGATCTAGATAGAATCTGACATTCATCATTGTTTATAAAATTTCCAACTATAATATAATGCTCTTTTTTTTTTTAACTTTACTTTGGCAATATCCTCTGGAACCAGAATATGAAACTTCAGGTGTTTATAGCACAACTGAATCTACAGCAAACTTGGTAGGTATTTTATAATGGCAAGCACTTATAGCTCCTACTGTGTCCTAGGGCACTATTCTAAGAGCTATACATATAAATTTATTTAAATTTTATGAGGTTATCAGGTATCATTCCATTTTTGTAGATGAAGAAATTGAGAACCAGAAATTAACTCATCCAAGTTCACACTCCCTTTCTGAAGTTAGTCTATTTAGAGGTATTCCTTTTTTTTTTTTTTTTTTTTTTTTTTTTTTTTGGAGAGTCATGCCACTATATTCTCACTGGTGGCCAAGTGAGATACTAGAGGTATTCCTAATATGTATTGATACATGAAGAATTTTGAGCATTGGCAGTGATGCCTTTTTAGAGAATTTTGTGATTTTTCTATTAGTAAGAATTGTCTATAAATCTCTGTTACTTGATATAAGAAATATTTGCTTCTTTTTTATGCTACATGTCCAGTGGAGGTCTCTGGGTGGGCCCTACTCAGGCACTCAGGCTATGGAAGCTCTATCCGTGATTGCCAAGGCAGGAAACAAAAGGTAGTGAATGGTGCAATGGCTCTTACAGCTTCCACCTGGCGATGACATGTGTCACTTTCTTTTCCATTTCTTTTTCATTGGCCAGAGCATGTCCCACTGAGGAACTAATTTCTCTGTGCCTGGAAGTCAAAAAGTTGGAAATATTTTAACAGCACTAAGGACTACAGCCTTCAACTCAAACTCCCTCCTACAAGCAAAATACTTGCTTCCACCTCAAGGGAGGCAGCCCCAAAATTCCATTCATTGTAGTTAAACTCAGAGCCCAAGGTTTCTGGGAAATGTGTAATACTCTTTGTATTGGATCTAGATGTGGCTCCTCTTGATCTGGAGAACTAAAACCAAACTTATAAAGTTATTTACTCCCTTCAAACGTGATTTACAGTGGTAGAGCAGGGACTGAAAATTGGAGTAAAAATTCCCACTCAGAGAGGGGGAAAATAGGAGAAACATGGTTACTTGCCTGTAGCAATTCTGACATCATGATGGACAAATGTTATAAAGGCCCCCGACTTAGGCATGGGGACTGTTCCCCTGGAGGGGCTCGCTGGTTCATTGTTTTCTGGGGCTCTTGGTTACTCCAAGACTATTCTTTCCTTGGTCGTATTTGAAATAGGCATTAGAGAGTAATCCTTCTTGGCAACTGAGCAGCTTTATTAGCCTACATCCTACTCATAGAAAATTGGAGGCCCAATGGTCATTTTATCTCAGTTGGATGGTTTTAGTTCTGCTCACGTTTTCTCTGGCTGTATGATTAATTTATTATGCTCTTTTTCTGTTTTATTCCTATTAGTTTCATGTGCCAATATCCATACTGACAATTCTTTTTAATAATAGATACACTATTTAGATTTACTATAATGCTTTGCTTTCTTATCCCTATGTCTCTCTCTACTTGATCGCAACTGTCATGAGCTTATCAGGCATTGATGGAAGAGCCATACCTTTGGATGCTTTTCCATGAGCCGTTTTGTCCAAGTGCAAGTTTTCACTCAATATTATAGTCTTAGTTGGACTCTTGCTTTAACATAATGCAATCAGATTTTCACAATGGTGTGATTCTTCCTTTGAGGCCAAGTTTTAACTGCTCTTTGTTGTTGAGAGCACTTAATCAATTTTGTCTTTTATTTACCTCTTCAGCCCTACAAGTCCCTGTCTTCAAGTACTCTCTACTCCCTTTTATTCCTGCCTGCAAGCTACTTTTCTGTACCTTAAAATAGCTTACTAAACTCTGCCAACAGTAATCAAAACAAAACTAACATTCTGTTTTCCAAATCTTTTCCATTAAGAGCTGTAAGTTCATAATCTTCTCAAGTTAGGTTTTTGTTACAGCAGCCCACTACTTCTAGTTAACAATTATTGTTTTTGTCAAGCTAGGTTAGGCTGCAGTAAAGACCCCTCCAAAATCTCAACAGCTGAACACATTATGGGTGTTCTTGCTAATGTTCTATGTCCAGTGCAGGTTGGTAGCAGGCCTTTGTTCATCATAGTGACTCAAGGACCATGGCTGATGGACGTGCACTTTCACAATCACCTTGACGCAGGCTAAAGATAGGAAAATTGAACACTGGTTCTCAATATTTTTGCTAATATTTCATTGGCCAAACAAGTCTCATGGCCATACCTAACTTTAGATGAGGCCAGGCAGAACAATCTACCATGTACCCAGGAGGAGAACTAGAATATTTTTGAAGAATTTGAATAACTACCCTCTATTCTCTAACTGTGATTAATCTTAATTCTGGTAGCTTCATGTACTAAATTTTTGTTTTCCCTGTTTAAGCAATACATTTTAGGAAGGTGAAGAAAACTATGATATGTAATTCTCTTCCCCTGTTTTTCCTTCCCTTCCTTTGCCCCTTCTAGAGAAATAATAGTTTTTCCCCTCAGTCTGTGATTACTATTCTCATATCACATGCTTTTTATACCATCTCTTGAAATAGTCACCCAACTGAAAAAGCAAGTAAAAATCTCACCATCAGAGGTGACAAAAGTAGACACTTTATTTTGTCCCTTTAATTTCACTTGTCACGTGTTCCTTTTTGTTGTGAACTTACTTTATTATACATTCCAGTAGCTTTCAATCTCTTCATGTTGTGCTCCATTAACCACCCCCTAGTCACCAAATCACTAGTAAGTTTCTACATAATTTTTTCACAGTATTCCAAGGGGAGAGGACAAATGCAGGACTTAAAGATGTCCAGGCACAGAGCCTTCTAAGAAGCGATGAACATTTATTCCTACTTCTTATTTCCATAGGATTCTCAACCAAATCCTTCTCTAGAATTGTTTAGCATTCACAATGGGCCTTCTGAGCCAGGGCTGAAGTTTGCTTTTTGGCAGGTACTTTGGCTGTACTTGAACACAAATTTAAGAAACGTGCAATCTTAAGTTTTTGTTAAGTTAGGCTCATCTTTGTCACAGTATTGTTCCGAACCTTGTTTCTGTGATTATTTCCCCTGATTCCCTTTGTGTTCTTATCATTATTACCCATTTCTGTTGCTAGTTTTTTGTTTGTTTTTGCTGTCATGACAGTCTGTCGTGTATAACTCTGAACCTTTTGAAATCATTTTTAATTAAAATTTATTGGGGTGACAATGGTTAGTAAAATTACATAGGTTTCAAATGTACAATTCTGTAATACATCATCTATATATCACACTGTGTGTTCACCACCCAGAGTCAGTTCTTCCATCACTGTATATTTGATAAAATGATTTTTGCTTTCACAAAGACAAGGTCTTGAGCCAGAGGGAGTGGTGGTTGGATTATACTACATCCTGGCTAATAGGATGCAGCCAAATTACCAATTATCCACCCTTGTCCCAAGTTACATCTTTAGATGGAATGCTTTCTTGTAGCAAAACTGTTGTTGGTCCTACTGATTTTGAAGATTTTGAGGAAAGAAGGGCCACTGAGAAAGTATTTAAATTACAGTCCTCTGTTACCTTATTTGCATTGGGACTAGAGTTAGATAATGATCTGGATCTCTATAGATCAGAAATAGAGAAGTCATGTAAATCAGGCACTAGAGTGATAATTTTTGGAGCGTTATTTTAGTAGTCACTTCCAAATTTGAATACTTTCAGAGCAGATGACCTTTATTAATTTTAGGAGGTGTTAAAACAAAGCAAATCCTTTATTGATGTGTTGTTTGGTTTCTTGATTTCCCCTTACTTAACTCTATTTCTGTATTCACTAAAGTCTCTTCAGGACAGAAGACCATGTTCTATGTCTCCTCAGGACACAGTTACCTCATACAACTACCCCCAGAAGGTAATCTTTATAGTGTTATCAAGCAGTCAGTTGCAGTGGTCTGAACACAGGAAACTGACTTTTTTTCTTTTTGTTCTCTTTGCTCTTCATCATACTTCAAAGAAGCTGCTTATATTCCTATCTTAAGTATTATTATACCTTGTGGTGCCCTGCACAGTGATTAGTAAATTCATTCAACACATTGAGCATCTACTGTGGTCCAGACACTGTTTTATATGCCAACATTAGACTAACAGTTGTTAATCTACTCTGAACTTCTTATGTAATGAGTGAGTTAATATAAATTACCTGCCACGTCAATGTCATCTGCTGAGACTTAAATGTAAAGCACTCCTGTAGAATGGAGAGTTGGCATCAAAAAGGTAGCTGAAACCATAGGAGTGAGTGAATAAGATCATTCTGGCAGAGGAAGAGATTGAGAAGAGCATCTAGAACAGAGCCTGTGAATCACCAAATTTTTGAAAATGGGTAGAGAAGGAACAGCCAAGGAGCTGCGAAAAGCAGGAGAGTGTATTATTATTGAAGCCCCAGGGAGAAAATGTTTCAAGGAGCAGTAAAGTGTCAGCTGTTTCCAAGAGGTCAAGCAGTGTGAGGACTAACGAGTTGACTGGGATTTTTTTGCCACAGAGACCACTGGTGACTTGGAATACAGTTTCTGAGGACCAGAGGCAGTAGCAGCCACACTGTAGTGGGTGGTAAGAAAATGGAGACTGCATTGAGGACTGTATTCAAGAAGAGTCTATTACCATTTATGGAACACCTCTCTGTACACAGCCCTGTGTTGGGTGCTGTGGCCTAATCAGAAACACAATTTGTAGTCTCATGAATTAAAAAAAAAAATCAAAGCACCTTCTCTGTTTTTTTTTTTTAAGTGTATAAATCTCTGGATAATATGCAGGAAACACAGAGGTTACTTGCTTGAGGAGAGGAGAACTAGGCAGATGGAGAACAGGGGTTGAAGGGAAACTTCATTGTTACACAATTTTATACTTGATTTTTGAGTCATATTAATATATATTACCTTTTCAGAAAAATAGTAAATTTTAAAAGTTGAAGCTCTCAAAGTAATCTGGGGTCTTCTAAAATAAATAACCTTCCTATACATGGTTAAATAAAGATTGACTTCTCTGTGTTTTAGTTATCAAAATACTATTTCCTGAAATGTAGGATCAGATGAGAGACTAATATTATTTGAGAAACCAAACTCAAGATTTCTAAACTTTCTCCCACGTTTACAGGTGATCGTAAATTCTGCAGCAATTGCAGCTTCCTGTGCCAGTAATGTTCCAGCTCCAGTCTTATCTAACTGTGCAACAGCTAATCAAGCTAGTAGTACTACTTCAGTTTCCTCACAGAATGCTGTACAGCCTCTATTTGTGTCTTCACCTACACAAGGCAGGCCAGGTAGGTTATTAGTGGCTGCTCACTTTGGAAGCTTCTTTTCCTATGCATGAACATGCACATGCAACAGTTGTAGTGATAGGATTACTGTAATTTCCAGGATTACATTTGTTTAACCTACTTAAAGTATGTACTATAGTTGAGGAATCCATGAGATTTGAGAGCCAGGGTTTCAATTTTTTTTCTTGCGAATTTGCCTTTGATGTGATTTTGTAGCCATTATTTTGCTGCCCCACTAAAAATTTAGAGGACTTGTAGTTTCTCAAACTTCGAATTAAGTTTTATTATACAGGAATTTATAGATTTTTTTGCATTTCACAGAATTAATTCCTGACAAATTTGCTATAAAATACATTTCTATATAATGAATCATTTTCCTATGAATATAAAAATATAGGTGCTAGAATTTAAGAGATCCAAGTTAGAATCTTGGTTTTATGACTTGGCTAGCTGTGTAATTTTGGACAGGTTATTGAACCTTTCTCATCTATGAGTCTGTAGGTGCTTGTAGTACCAAGTTATGAAGTGGTTGTGGAATTCCAATGAGATAACATTCTCAGCAGAACTCTGGGAAGGTGGTGGCAACAACTACATAGCTTTTCAATTTGAGACCCCAAATAAAAATGGAAATAGCAAAACAAAAACCCATGGACAATACTTGTAACAAAACTAAGTGAAAAGTTATTCCTACAAACCACAAAATATAAGCAGTTGGGAGCAAACCACCACTTCACAAGGCCTCCATGCTATCAGGGTCTGTGTGGGAGGAAGAAGACGGAAGCATCAGGGATGTGGCCTGATGGACCTGAGAATAGAAAAACCCCTAAAGAACTAATAAGAATTCACTGGAAAATGGGGCAGCCAATTTGGAAGGAGCAACTATGTTTAGGAAGGGATTTGCCCTTTCCAATACTAGGTGAGTGCTTTGGGTACATGGTAACGGGACTGAAGGGCTTGGAGCAATTTGACCCCTAAGAACTCTCAAAACTAACCTGTCAGGTCTCCCTTTTAGGACAGTATTCTTTATTGGGGAAAAACTGCTGGGAGTGGAGTCAGAATTCATCAGGATAGGGAAAAGAGCAGGTCCAAACTAAAGTTGAGAACAGAGCCAAGGAATTCTAGAAAGCAGTTGTGTTTCTGAACACTACACAAAAACAATAGAGAAGAGAGAACTATGAAATCAGAAAATCTTTCCTATACTCTTACCTCCTAAAAGTTCATGAAAAATAATTTCACATAAAAATGAACAGAAGAAAAGCACTAAGGTCAAATCCTATATCAAGATGTTTTAAGAAAAAAAAAGAATAACGTCCTTAGACGGTAAAACCATGTGTCCATTAAACAGAACTAAACAAGCTAAATGTAATTAAATTAACAGGTATTTCAGAATGAGCTAGACATTAATAAAATAATATAAAATGTTAAAGATTAACAAATTAGAATCAGAAAAACACAGATGAGGTAACAATACTCAAGAAAGTGTTAGAAATGGAAGAAAGTCATTTCAGTAATGAAGAGTAAACTATACAGAACATGACCAAATACAGAGGGTGCCAAAAAAATGTATACACATTTTAAGAAAGGAAAAAGACTGTATTAAAATTGTAATACTCGGGGCCGGCCCCGTGGCTCAGGCAGTTAGAGCTCCGTGCTCCTAAGTCCGAAGGCTGCCGGTTCGATTCCCACATGGGCCAGTGGGCTCTCAACCACAAGGTTGCCAGTTCAATTCCTCGACTCCCGCAAGGGATGGTGGGCAGCGTCCCCTGCAACTAAAATTGAACATGGCACCTTGAGCTGAGCTGCCACTGAGCTCCTGGATGGCTCAGTTGGTTGGAGCATGTCCTCTCAACCACAAGGTTGCCGGTTCGACTCCCGCAAGGGATGGTGGGCTGTGCCCCCTGCAACTAGCAACGGCAACTGGACCTGGAGCTGAGCTGCGCCCTCCACAACTAAGACTGAAAGAACAACAACTTGAAGCTGAATAGAACCCTCCACAACTAAGATTGAAAGGACAACAACTTGACTTGGAGAAAAGTCCTGAAAGTGCACACTGTTCCCCAATAAAGTCCTGTTCCCCTTCCCCAATAAAATCTTTAAAAAAAATTGTAATAATATATACCGATAACAAAAGATGAATACAAGTCATGTGTGTACATTTTTTGGCACCCCTGGTATACACAACAGATAATGCTTTACGAGAAAGATGTAAGAAGAGGGGGGGAATTAAAGTGAAGAAAACAAAGGTAAAGATTCACAAGTGACATACTAACATTAGGTAAAGGAGATCAAACACTGATAGAAGTCCCTGAAGAAGAAAACCAAAGTAAGGGAAAAGAACAAATACTTAAAAGTGTAAATCAGAAAATTTTCCTGAAATTAAAAAACCTTTAAAACTACATAGTGAATTACTACTCTGCATACCTGGGAATATTGACCCAGAACAACCAACACCAGGTTATCTTAGTATAATGCCTGGACTTCAAAGAAATAGACAGACCTTTGATTATCTATGTAAAAGAGCCTATCGAGTATAAAAGAAAATGATAATCTCATACTTTGACAGCGATGCTTCATGCTAGAAGAAAATGGAGTAACCTTTAAACTAATAAAATAATGTGTGGGCTGGCCCAGTGGCTCAGGCGGTTAGAGTTCCATGCTCTTAACAACGAAGGCTGCTGGTTCGATTCCCACATGGGCCAGTGGGCTCTCAACCACAAGGTTGCCAGTTCAAGTCCTTGAGTCCCACAAGGGATGGTGCGCAGCATCCCCTGCAACTAAAATTGAACACGGCACCTTGAGCTGAGCTGCCACTGAGCTCCCAGATGGCTCAGTTGGTTGGAATGCCTCCTCTCAACCACAAGGTTGCCGGTTCGACTCCCGCAAGGGATGGTGGGCTGTGCCCCCTGCAACTAGAAAAACGGCAACTGGACCTGGAGCTGAGCTGCGCCCTCCACAACTAAGACTGAAAGGACAACAACTTGAACCTGAACGGCACCCTCCACAACTAAGATTGAAAGGACAACAACTTGACTTCTGGAAGTACACACTGTTCCCCAATAAAGTCCTGTCCGCCTTCCCCAATAAAAGTTTTTTAAAAAAATGTGTGAGCCAAAGATTTTATATCCAATCAAACTGATTTTTAAGGGCACCCAGAGAATATTTGCATGAGCACTTCCTGAAGAATCTGCTAAAGCTATGCTGTCAAGCTAGGTAAACACTAGCTGCATGTGATACTTTAAATTAATTGTAACTAATTAAAATAAACCTTCAGTTGCTCAATAGCATGTCCAAGTGCTCAAAGGCACATGTAGCTAGCAGCTACAGTATTGGACAGTGCAGATAAAGAATGTTTCTACCATCACAGAAAGTTGTATTGGATGGACAGCAGTGCGTTAGAGAATGAGTTTTCACTTTTATACTACAAAAATAATTAGTGACATCAGCATAAGACCTGATGGTAAGTATTAAATATATACTGGGGGTGCCAAACAAGTGGACACTTTTGTCAGTGTTGCTCAAGCAGTAGTTCGCTGTAATCAGAAGTGTCTGGACACTGATGGTAACCACTTTGAACATCTCTTGTAATTGCGGAAGTCAAATGTGACTTGTATTCATCTTTTGTTATTGGTATATATTGAGTATTACAATTTTAATGCAGTTTTCCTTAAAATGTGTATACATATTTTTGGCACCCTCTGTATTTACCTATAGAATTAAGACAAAATGAGGGCTGATAGGTTAAGCATATGCTATATAATAGCCTTATGTTTGGACGATATAGATATACTATGGCTGTTTTTGAAAGTGGGAGAATTGAGAGACTATATGCCAAACATTTTTTAATGTCCTCAGTTGTCAGACTTCAGATTCTTTTATCTGGACACTTAGATTGTTATTTGGAGACTGCGTAATGTCAGTTAAAACAAATGAGTGAGTATGGGATATTCTGTTTTTATGTCCTGTGTTCTTGTTAACCAGGAGTCTCAGTATGGAAGAAAGACAATACAGATGTAATAAAGAGGCTAAGTAAAACTTTTTATGGCCTCAAGTTTGAATTAGAAGTGTCAATAAGTACTTCAGGTATTTTACCTTTAAATATATTTGTATTATTTCCTAGGTCTGTTCACTGAAAAGGCCTAGAAACAGCAATGAGTATCCCTAGCACAGTTTGTGGTCTTGAAATACCGTTTCTCACTTAAAAAAAAAAAAAAAAAATTTTGTGGAGCAATGCTGATTCCAGGTCTGGGCAGGAAATGTTTAAGGTGAGCCCGGATCATCTTGTCATGACAGGTAGCTATCAAAGAGTACTAGGGTCATGCCAGAGGGACTCAGGTGCCATCTTGAAGAGGTTCCCACTGGCCAAAGATGGAATAATTTGAGCTTCAACAGTAATAACTGCAATAGATTGGAACATCTCAAATATGTTAAATTTAAAAGTTCCTAATGTTTAAAAACTTGGTCACCTTAAAGAGGATGATAGGAAACCAGTTTATTTTCTTGAAAACTGGAAAATAGAAAGAAGCAAGTATTTGTCCTTCCTTTCTTATATGTTCTGTACTACTAGGGAAAGTGTTGGCTGTCTTCCAGCAGCCGTCTGACCTAAAAAAAATCAAGTGACAGGTGAATCAAACATCGTAATGCCTCATTTATGTAGAGTCATTAAAAACTTACTCATTAAATGCCAGATTAGTTCTATGTAGATATTTCTAAAAATGTATGCTGCCTTCATTTATTTTACTTTTTGTTTTTTGATTCAGTTATGAACTTCAACTATAACTCTACCAGGCCTTGGCTGTTTTTGAGCTGCTCTTTACCGTTCCTGTCCTCTAGATGAAACAACTCATTTTTTCCATGTTATTCATGTGACTATCTGGCAGCCCCATCCCATTCTCTTTTAAGTCACTGCCTATCTGCCAGGTAACAAGATGTCGTGATTGCCTTTAATATGAGACTCCTCATAGACATCACATCCTTTTATAACTGAGTTTTTGTAATTGTTCCCAAGGCTTTTGCCAGGGCCAGGACTAGTGACTCACCCTAAAGACAGAATCTGTGGGCCAGGCTTTGGGTGAGTTCAGTGAGGCATTCACTCTTGAAGTCATACGAGTAGAGATTTGTATCCTATCTTTGGAATTTTGATATTTTATTTATTCATGTATTTTTGTTTTTGCATTAATTTGGTGGCCCCTTGAATTTTGCACCTCACTGCACCTTAGTCTTGGTCATGCCCTTTGGTCTCTAAGGAAGCCAGGTCTTATGTATATTCATATTTTCTACTGAAATGTCCTGAAGCAGGGTACAGCTACATGGACAGGAACAAACAAGCATTTTGAGTGCATTTTATTGGTTTCTGTTAATATTAGAAAAGTTTGCTTCTGTTCTGGAACCATCCCTTGAACTATATACCTGTTAATGCTGTAGAGCTCTCTTAAGCCTGCAAATGAGATGCTCATACATCTCTAGAGCAACTGGAAATTATAAAAGCTTTTCCTTATGGGGCTTATTGTAGTATGCATTTACACGGAAGGTGAATTCAGACAGTAACCTCCAAATTTTTTTCTGCCCTATATTCTCTCAGCCGCATTAGAACTTATTTAACTACCTCTGTGTCTACTAGTTGGTTTTTACATGATGATCATAATCACATTCTCTTTAGGTAACTCCATTAATTTACTCCATTAGCTTTTTTTCTCTTCCTGAAATTTTATTTTTTTATTTTTAAAAATTATTTTTTCAGTTATACTTGACATTCAGTATTATTTTATATTTGTTTCAGGTGTACAGGTGTAGTGGTTAGACAATTATGTAATTTATGCAGTGATTCTCCCCTCCCCATTAGTCTAGTACTGACCTGGCACTATACATAGTTGTTGTAACATTGTTGACTGTATTTTCTATGCTGTACTTTACATCCCCATGACTGTTTTGTAACTACCAATTTGTATTTCTTAATCCCTTCAACTTTTTCACCCAGCTCCCCAACCCTGCTCCCATCTGGCAACCTTTAGTTTGTTCTCTGTATCGGTGAGTCTGTTTCTGTTTTATTTGTTTACTTTGTTCTTTAGATTCAACATATAAGTGAGATCATATGGTGTTTGTCTTTCTCAGTCTGACTTATTTCACTTACCATAATACCTTCTAGGTCCATCAGTGTTGTTGCAAATGGGAAGATTTCATTCTTTTTATGGCCGAGTAATATCCCATTGTGTATATGTACCACATCCTCTTTATCCAATTGTCTATTAATAGGCAGTTGGGTTACTTCCATATGTTAGCTATTGTAAATAGTGCTGCAATGAACATAGGGGTGTATATGTCTTATTAAATTGGTGTTTTGGATTTCTTCAGATGAATACCCAGAAGTGGAATTTCTGAGTCATAGGTAGATCTATTTTTAATTTTTTGGTAAACCTCCGGATCTTTTCCATAGTGGCTGCACCAATTTGCAGTCCCACCAACAGTGTACGAGAGTCCCCTTTTCTCCACACCCTCGCCCGCACTTGTTGTTTGTTGATTTATTGAAGATAACTATCCTGACAGGTATGAGGTGATGTCTCATCGTGGTTTGAATTAGCATTTCTCTGATGATTAGTGATATTGAACATCTTTTCATATGTCTGTTGGCCATGCATATGTCCTCTTTGGGTATATTTATTCAGGTTCTCTGCCCATCTTTTAATTGGATTTTTTTTGGTGTTGTATGAAATTTTTATAAATTTTTGATATTGACCCCTTTTCAGATATGTCATTGGCAGATATCTTCTCCCATTCAGTAGGTTGATGTTTCATTTTGTTGGATGTTTCCTTTGCTGTTCAAAAACTTTTTAGTTTGATGTAGTACCACTTGTTTATTTTTTTCTTTTGTTTCCCTTGCCTGAGGAGATAGATCAGAAAAAATATCACTAAGAGCAATGTCAGAGTTTACTGCCTATATTTTCTTCTAGGAGTTTTATGGTATCGGGTCTTATATGTAAGTTTTTAATGCATTTTGAGTTTATTCTTGTGTATACCGTGTTTCCCCGAAAATAAGACCTAGCCAGACCATCAACTCTGATGCATCTTTTGGAACAAAAATTAATATAAGACACGGTCTTATTTTAATATAATATGAGACTGGGTATAATATAATATTATATAATATAATTAATATAATAACCTGGTCTTATATAAGACTGGGTCTAATATAATATAATATAATATAATATTTAATACCCGCTTTTATATATTATAATACAAGACTGTGTCTTATATTAATTTTTGCTCCAAAAGATGCATTAGAGCTCATGGTCTGGCTAGGTCTTATTTTCGGGAAACACGGTAGAGTAAGAAGGTGGTCCAGTTTTATTATTTTTGCATGTACTGTCCACTTTCCCCCAACACCTTTTATTGAATAGACTGCCTTTACCTCACTGTATGTTCTTGCCTCCTTTGTCACAGATTAAATTTCCATATAGGTGTGGGAATATTTCCGTTCCATCAGTATATCAATATGTGTGTCTGTGTTCATGCCAGGACCATGCTGTTTTGATTCAAATAGCCTTGTAGAACAGTTTCATTTCAGGTAGTGTTATACCTCCGATTTTGTTATTTTTTTCTTAAGGTTGCTGTGGCTATTCAGGGTCTTTTGTGGTTTCATATAAATTTTAAGATTATTCTAGTTCTGTGAAAAATGACATTGGTATTTTCATAGGGATTGTATTGAATATATAGATTGCTTTGGGTAGTATGGACATTTTAACTGTTAATTCTTCCTATCCAAGAGCATGGTATATGCTTCCATTTATTTGTATCTTCAAGTTCTTTCTTCAGTTTCTTACAGTTTTCTGAGTACAGGTCTTTTACCTCCTTGGTTAAATTTATTCCTAGGTATTTTATTTTTTTCGATGCAGTTGTAAATGGGATTTATTAATTTCCCTTTTTGACAGATAATCATTGGTATATAAAAATGCTTGATTTCTGAATATCAATTTTGTGTCCTACCTTACTGAATTCATTTATCATTTCTAATAGCTTTGGTGGAATCATTAGGGATCTCTCTATATAATATCATGTCATCTGCAAATATAATGACAGTTTTACTTCTTTCCTTCCAACTTAGACGCCTCTTATTGCTTTTTCTTGTCTGATTGTTGTGGATATGGCTTCCAGTTCTATGTTAAGTGAAACCGGGCATCCTTGCCTTGTTCCTGATCTTAAGGAGAATGCTTTTAGCTTCATCCTCCTTGCAATCCCCCTTTCCCTCTGGTAACCACCATACTGTTGTTCGTGTCCATGTGTGTTTTATTTTGTTTTATTTATTTATTTATGAGTTTGTTTTATTTGTTCATTTGTTGCTTCATGTTTCATTCATTTATTTTTAAATGATGTGATTTGAGTGCTCATTTAAAAGGTTACCAGAGGGTAAGGGGGGTAGGGGGTGGGAGATGAGGGTAAGGGGGATGAAATATATGGTGATGGAAGGAGAACTGACTCTGGGTGATGAACACACAATGGGCTTCATAGATGATGTAATACAGAATTGTACACCTGAAATCTATGTAATTTTACTAACAGTTGTCACCCCAATAAATTTAAAAAAAAAAGGCACGAGCATTGAGCTTTGTTGAAGAAGCCATTATTTTATAGAAAGCAAATCCATAAAGCTTTTAGAACATTTGGAGATAGTCTAAAAATCAAATTCCTCTTCCAAACTGTAAAAGTGGAGATTTCCACATGTGTGACAAAACTCCAGAAAAGTTAGTTGAGCAAGTTTTGTATAATTTACTGTTTAATTTATAGATGGTAAAATTCATTTTTTGGTGCCTAGTTCTATGTGTTTTGACAGTGTGTAGAGTTGTAACTACCACTACAGTCAAGAAAGAACACTTTAATCATCCCCAAAGAGTTGTTTTATCAAGTTGCAAATCACCCTAAGACCCAGATCTCCTATTACTATTACCCCGTAACTGTATAAAGGGTATAGATAAGTGTATTGTTAATATTTATGTTGGCGAATGGAGACAATGTGGATTATTTGTAATTGGCCTTAAATTTCTGTTGCTAAATTCTCAGAATAACAAATTCAGCCTGTGTTGACTTGCTATACCTAAACTATCTGTTCTAAGACTCTGAACTTAAACCTTTATTGAATAGACTAGACTAATCTTTCTGTATTTCTCAGGGTTAAAATTACAGTGCAGGTCACACAATGATAAAACGTAGTACTTTAATTTCTTAGCTAAAATGTTGAATTAAACTTGAAGGGTTGTATCATTTATCTTTTGTCAAAAAATTTAACAGATTTATCTGGCATATTACGTATATTATGGAGATAATTTATTTTTACTAGGTTGGAACCACATTGTTTCCTTTATCATCATAGAAGAATGTATTAATATTTAAACATAATTATATTTGAATTCCTTATATCAAAAACTGTGAAATTACTAAGTGGGTGTTGTTTTTGAGCTATAGTAACAGGTATAGAAAGTTACAGGGGTAAGATATTTCACCTAAACTTGTCTGTTTTAGATTCCGTATGTCCTAGAAATGAACTGTCATGATTTAGAGTTCCCTATATTACTCTAATGCTACCAAGTAGAAACCTTCAGGGATTACTTAAATCTGTTATCTATGCAAATTAGTTTCTCTTCTTAGTTTCTACATCTTCTGATTTGACTAAGAATGTCAGATGGCTGAAAACATCCTTAACTTTGTATTCAGCTAAGTAAAACTTTTGCTTTAATGTTTTCTTTTTGTTGTTTTATGTTCTTTTAGCTGGTGTTCAAAGTTTTGATAGTCAAAGCTTTTCCTTTTGATTTCAAGTAATTTCCTTAACTCAACCTGTAATGAACCTGTTTTGAAGTGGCATGTCTAGGAGAATGTGGGGCAATTTACCTTCCAGATTTTTGTTTTTAAGTCAGACCATAAGAATCAGAGTTGTTTGACCATGTTGGAACACACAAGAAGTAGATGAACTCTGCTTATAAGGTGTTACAGTTTTGAATTGTTACGTTATGCTTT
Organism: Rhinolophus sinicus; assembly: GCF_057876585.1. Classification (NCBI taxonomy): domain Eukaryota; kingdom Metazoa; phylum Chordata; class Mammalia; order Chiroptera; family Rhinolophidae; genus Rhinolophus; species Rhinolophus sinicus. Next base: position 77,246,606 of record NC_142518.1, read on the forward strand.
GTTTGTTTTGTAGTGATTGCTTCACCATCCTACCCATACTTATCTGCTCCGATGCCTGCTGTTGCTGCCTCTCTGCCACCACCACTACCACCTCCACCCCCACCTCCTCCTTCTTTTGAGGTGGGGGAGGCTTCAGACTTACCTCTACCACCTCCACCTTATTCCTGTGATCCAAGTGGCAGTGATCTGCCTCAAGGTACATGCATTTTGAGACTTGGGTGAGGGTTATTTAGATCTGGGATTAAAAAAAAATTATTAGGGAGGGTGCCGCTCACATGGCCCATACCGGGATTGAACCTGCAACTTTGGTGTTATTAGCACCACACTCTAACCATCTGAGCTAACCGGCCAACCCTGGAATTTATTTTTTTATTTTTTTTAATGTTAGAGAATATCTCTGGGTAACCAATGGGAGTAGGGTGAGGGACCAAATGGAAATTGACTCGAGAGCATAATACTAAGTAAATGACTAAGGAATGGAGCAACAAAAGCTGAGAATATATTGTGCATAATCAAGAAGTGGATGGTTGAGCTGACTCATGCTGCTTTTTGGTAGCTTATGTGTCTGTCTTGGAGAAGATACTCAACTGGATATTTTTGCTCTATCAATTGTTTTTCTTGAAAAGCAGGCGTCAATATCAAAATATTCTCCATTTTTTTTCTTAAATCCTCACCACAAACACAAATGTGTTGAATTGTTGTAGTCTTTGATATTTAGTATTATTTAGGATTCTAACTGAACTTTGAAGACTTGGAAAAGTTTTTTTTTTTCTTCTTTTTTTTTTTTTGAGGAGTTGGGGGTGCAAAAAAAGGAGCTGGTATGCCTTAGATTTCAGCCATATGTTTTGTTTCCCTAATTAAACTAAGGAGTAGCTTTCCATTGGATGTTCTTTGTTACCTCTCACTTTAGCAGTGTTTCTCAAAAGAGAATTGTAGTTGAAAGTTGTTTATAACTTATTTATAATTTCTTTGCTGTAACATTCTCTTGATTTTTCTAGCTGCTTTTCAATTTTTTTCTAGCACCTAAGGTAGTCACCAAGATCTTCAACTCCATTCTGTTCTCTCTACCTTAAAACTTCAGTATCACCTTTATGTAGATGATTCCTAAATCTGTCTAACCCTGGCCTTTTAAGTTTCAGGTACTTGTCGCTGGCTACTTGCTAGACATTTTCACTTGGCTTTCTTACTTTCACTTAAAACCCAGTCTGACTGTGATGAAAGTCCTCATCTTTATCTCTTCTTTTTTCTCTCTAGGCCATGCAAAATATTAACTCTTCTTGATTTCCTATTTCATTAATAGTGTACCATATATCATTACTTCATTCCTTTTTATGGATGAATAATATTTCATTGAATGGATACACCACATTTTATTATCTATTAATTGATGTACATTTGGGTTTCCAATTTTTCACTATTGTGAGTAATAACTGCTATGAATTTTTGTATACAAGTTTTGTGTGGATGTATGTATATACTAAGGAGTGGAATCCCATGCCATTTAAAGTGGCAGTAAACATACGTATATGTATCAGGAATCTCCAACTTAAGAAAGGGGTTTTGTGAGAATTCATTTGTTAGTGGAACTCAGGTTATATTATTTATAAGAATACACATGGATCCCAGGTCAATCGGTAAAAATACATTTATATAATTGGAATGCTAAGACTATTCCCTCTTCGCCCCTACATCTAGTTTATGTTCATTTGTGAAATATTTTAATTAAGTTCTATGTTTGGAGAAATTTTATCATCTTAGGATTTAACTTATTTGATGTTACTGTGCTCATTGCCTCCTGTTTTTGGAGTTCTAATGGTGTTTAGTCGTGTTGACTGAAAACAAGGTGAATTGTTTCATACCGTGCTAGTTACCTCAGTAGGCATAACTAATTTTAGCATTAGCAGAGCATTTAGTTTGTACTATGTAGTAGCTCCACTAACTGAGATCCAATATGATTGCTTATGTAGTAGATTTGTATTGAAGTAAAATTGTACTCTTGAAATGAGCAAAAAAAATTCCTTTACTGGATTCTTTGTAAATATTAGCAGAGTGGCATTCTTGTAACACCTGCTAGTATTAAGAGTAGAAATAAAGCATGTATTTGGTGATTAAACCTTGGCTCAGATAATGATCTTAGCTGTAGTAGTAGGTAAATGGTCATTTACTCTAAGGTGGAACTGGTTGGTGGTGTTGATGTAGGAAGACTACATTTGTATCTACCTTAATACTCAAAAGTTTTTAAGTGGTAGTTCTAATTGCTTATGTCATTTAGTGACTACAATTAAATTTTTTAAATTTTAGATACAAAAGTTTTGCAGTATTATTTCAATCTGGGATTGCAGGTAAGAATTATGTTAAAATTGCTTTGATAAGCTCTGTATTAAAAATATAAGCTGTTTTGATCATCAGACTCTTGATATTTGAAAGCCAAGAATACTGTCAGGGGCCTGAAAGTTATATTTCTGTCTTTATAAAAGATCTCTGAAGATCATGTACGTCAGTTTTCTACTTTAGCATCCCAGTGCTTCAGTTTCTCTTATAAAATAGTTGTTAAATTGTGGTGAGTGGGGACTCTAAGCAGCACAACTTTAGCATATACTGACCTCCATATTTAGCATCATGTGCTAACTCTTCACTATGTTTTTCTGTCTCAAAATAATAAATGTGTTGTTTATCCTGCTTACTTAAAACATTTGAGGGTTATTTCTGCATTCCATGTGAAAAGTAATCAAATTCAGACATTTAAAGAGCTGTATTATTTTTAAGCATTCATGTGTTCATAGATATTTGCCAGACACTTGATTTTCACCACTCCCCTGAGTTGTAAAAGGTGGATACTGACAAATATTTTAATATCACAGCAAGTATCTCTGATTTCATCTAAGAGCTCTTTTATTCATTCAGGGATCATTTTCTCCTTGAAATGACACTTCTGCTATAACAAGATGGTGTTTCCTGAAAAGGAATGATGCTTCTTAAGATTTGCCAATGATAGTAAACTAGATAGTCTCTTGGATAATGCTTAGATTAGGTCATAGATTTCCTTAAAACCTCGGACATATCATTTACAGAAAATTATCTTCCCCAACTGGAACACATTTGTAAATTTAGAGTAGTGAAGTTGGTTTTTGTTATTTGAGACTAACTTTCATAAAGGAAATTTCAAGAATTGAAAAAATAAACGATTTGTCCCTTCAGTTGTGTTAGTTTATTATAGTCACGTGTGGAAACATTGTGATTTATTCCACAAGGCTGAGCATTTTTAAAATATTCCTTCAGGGGAAACAAGAAAATGCAGAAAATATTTTAATACTTTTTTTCATAATAAAAGTAATAGCATTCATTGTAGTATATCTGGAAAATACTAAAGTATAAAGAAAACTGAAATCATCTGTATAACTACTGTATACTTTGATAGATTTCCTTTGCGTTTGTTTGCATAATTTACAAAGTAATGTGGACTATGCTGTGTAATTTTGTAAACTTTTAAGTTAACAGTATGAGCATTTTTTCATTTAAATATTTGACAGTTTTTTTTTTATTGCCTGTTTTGTGTTCTATCATGAATAGATCATAATTTATTCATCTACTTCCCTATTGTTGAATATTTAGGTTGTTCAAGGTGTCCTGCTTTTAAAAATAATGCCATAAAACACTTCTGTTTATACATGTCATTGTGTATATCTCTTTATTTCCATCAGATGCTTTCCTAAAAGAATTCCTAGGTCCAAATATGAGATACAGATGCTGCAAAAGGTTTTAAAATTATAATGGAGAATAGATTTTCTAAATGTCATATCTTTTAAGTAAAAAATTTCAGTGTTACCCCATGGGAAAATTATGGCCCAACTTTTTTTTTTTTTTTTTTTAGAGAGGAAGTGCACTACTTTAAGAAAATAGAACAATAAAGTGTTTATTTTTTCCCTTTCTTGCCCAAGTGCTATTACCACAACTACTGGCACTCCATGGTCTATGTGCCACAGATGCAGCAGCAACAGCTTCATGTAGAGAATTATTCAGTCTATACTGAGCCACCTCCTCTGGTAGATCAGACCATTCCTCAGTTGTACAGTGAGGTGGGGAGACAAGATGGTGCACAGGCAGAAGCATCAGCAAATGGTGAGTATGTAATGAGATTGTTTGTGAGAAAGACCATTGGATTTTATTTTGCACAATTTAATAATAGCCATCGGGTATTTCACCGTGTTTCCCCCAAAAATAAGACCTAGCCGGACCATCAGCTCTAATGTGTCTTTTGGAGCAACAATTAATATAAGACACGGTCTTAATTAACTATAATATAAGACCGGGTGTTATATAATGCAATATAATATAACATAATATAATACCGGGTCTTAATATAATATAATTATAATATAATATAATATAATGTAATATAATGTAATGTAATGTAATGTAATGTAATATAATGTAATATAATATAAAGACTGGGTCCCAAATTAATTTTTGCTCCAAAAGACGCATTAGAGCTGATGGTCCAGCTAGGTCTTACTTTTGGGGAAACAGAATTAGGTTCAAATACTAGACCAGTGTTTCTCAAAACATGGTACATGGGGTCCCTGAGATCCTTTCAAATGATCCATGAAGCCAGAAGTATTCATCATAATGCACAGATTTTGTTTGTCCCTTTCACTCTGTTAGATTTGCAATGGGAGTGCAAATATCAGTGGCGGGTAAAACTGCTGGCACCTATGCACAAATCAAGGCAGGGGCACCAAACCATGCTAGTAATCAGTGTTTTCCTGAAAGCCACACATTTGTGAACAAAAATGCCAATCTTATTTATTTTTCATTTCATCAAACATGTTTTATTTTTACTAAATATTTATCTTTTTCCTTTTTTAAATATATTTTTTTTTCAGTTACAGTTGACATTCAGTATTATTTTATATTAGTTTCAGGTGTGTAGCATAGTGGTGAGACATTTATATAGTTTATGCAGTGATCCCCAATTAGTCTAATACCAACCTGGTGCTGTATGTAGTTGTTGCAACATTATGGACTATAGTCTCTGTGTTGGTATTTTACATCCCCATAACTATTTTGCAACTACCAATTTGTATTTCTTAATCCCCTCACGTTTTTTACCCAGCTCCCAGCCCTTCTCCCAACTGGCAACCATCAGTTTGTTCTCTGTATCTATGAATCTGTTTCTGTTTTATTTGTTCATTTATTTTGTTCTTCAGATTCCACATATAAGTGAGATCATAATGGTATTTGTTTTTCTCAGTCTGACTTATTTCACTCAGCATAATACCCTCTAGGTTTATATATGTTGTTGCAAATGGTAAGATGTCAATCTTTTCTGTGGCTGAGTAATACTCTATTGTACTGGTATATATGCACCACATCTTCTTTATCCAGTCGTTTATTGATGGGTGCTTGGGTTGCTTCCATATCTTGGCTGTTGTAAATAGTGCTGCAGTAAACATAGCGGTGCATATATCTTTTCGAATCAGTTTTTTGGATTTCTTCAGATAAATGCCTAGAAATGGAATTGCTGGGTCATAGGTAGTTTTATTTTTTATTTTTTTAGGAACCTCTGTAATATTTTCCGTAGATGCTACACCAATTTGCAATCTTACCAACAGTGCACGAGAGTTCCCTTTTTTCCATATTCTTGGCCAACATTTGTTATTTGTTGATTTATTGATGATAACCTTTCTGAATCATGAGGTGCTACCTCATTGTGGTTTTAATTTGCATGTCTCTGATGGTTAGCTACCTTTAGCATCTTTTCATATGTCTTGGCCATCTGTGTGTCCTTTTTGGAGAAATGTTTGTTCAGGTCCTCTGCCTATTTTTTAACTGGATTGTTTGCTTTTTTTTATTTGATGTTGAGTTGTATAAGTTTTTTAAAAAATATATTTTGGATATTAACCCCTTATCAGCTGTATCATTGGTGAATATCTTCTCTCATTCAGTAGGTTGTCTTTTCATTTTATTGATTGTTTCCTTTGCTGTACAAAAACTTTTTAGTTTGATATAGTCTCATTTGTTTAATTTTCTTCTGTTTCTCTTACCTGAGGAGATATGTCCGAAAAAGTACTACTAAGAGCAGTGTCATAAAGTTACTGCCTATGTTTTCCTCTAGGTGTTTTATGGTTTCTGGTCTTACATTTAATAAGTCTTCACTCCATTTTGAGTTTATTTTGTATATGGTGTAAGGTGATCAAGTTTCATTTTTTGGCATGTATCTGTCCAGTTTTCCCAACACCATTTATTGAATAGACTGCCTTTACACCACTGTATGTTCTTGATACCTTTGTCATAGATTAAATGACCATAGATGCATGTGTTTATTTCTGGGCTGTGTATTCCATTGATCTATGTCTGTTTTTATGCCACTACCATGCTGGTTTGATTGTTATAGCCTTATAGAATAGTCTGATATCAGGTAGTGTGATACCTCCAATTTCTTTTTTCTCAAGAATTATGTGGTTATTCAGGGTTTATGCGGTTCCATATAAATTTTAAGATTATTTGTTCTAGATCTGTGAAAAATGTCTTTAGTATTTTGATAGGGATTGCATTAAATCTATAGATTGCTTTGGGTAGTATTATTCCTACCCATGAGCACGGGCTATGCATCTGTTTATTTGTATCTTCCTCAGTTTCTTTCTTCAATGTCTTATAGTTAGAAAACTATAGTACAGGTCTTTTATATCCTTGGTTAAATTTATTCCTAGGTATTTTATTTTTTTGATGCAATTGTAAATGGGACTGCTTTCTTAATTTCTCTTTCTGATCATTTGTTATTGGTGTATAAAAATTCAACCAATTTTGGAATCTTAATTTTGTATCCTACAACTTGACTGAATTCATTTATCAGTTCTAATAGTTTTTTGGTGGAATCTTTAATGTTTTCTCTATATAGTATCGTGTCATCTGCAAATAATGACAGTTTTACTTCTTCCTTTCCAACTTAGATGCACTTTATTTCTTTCTCTATTCTGATTGCTGTGTCTTGGATTTCCAATACTATGTTGAATAAAAGTGGTGAAAGTGGGCATCATCATCTTGTTCTTGATCTTAAGGAGAAGGCTTTTAGCTTTTCCCCATTGAATATGAGGTTAGCTGTGGGTTTGTTATATATGGCCTTTATTATGTTGAGGTATGTTCCTTCTGTTATCACTTCGCAGAGAGTTTTTATCATGAATGGATACTGGATTTTGTCAAACGCTTTTTCTACATCTATTCATATGATCATATAATTTTTATTTTCCATTGTGTTTATGTGTTGTATCACCTTAATTCACTTGGGGATATTGAACCAACCTTGCATCCCAGGAATTAATCCCACTTGATCATTTTAATGTATTGCTAAATTCAGTTTGCTAATATTTTGTTGAGTATTTTTGCATCTATGTTAATCAGGGATATCGGCCTGTAAATTTTTTGTTGTTGTTGTTAATGTCTTTATCTGATTTGGAATCAGGGTAATGATGGCCTCGTAAAATGAGCTTGGGAACTCTCCCTTCTCTTGAATTTTTTGGAATCCTTTGAGGAGGATAAGTGTTACTTCCTCTTTGAATGTTTGGTAAAATTCACCTGTGAAGACACTTGGTCCAGGACTTTTGATTGTTGGGAGCTTGTTGCTTATGATTCAGTTTTGTTAGTAATAATCAGTCAGTTCAGATTTTCTGTTTCTTCTTGAGTCAGTCTGGGAAGATTGTATGTTTCTAGGAATTTTTCCATTTCTTCCAGCTTATCCAATTTGTTGGCATATAATTGTTCTTAATATTTTCTTGTAATCATTTGTATTTCTGTGGTGTCATCACTTTTTCTGTTTCATATCTGATTTTATTTATTTGGATACTCTTTTTTTCTTGTTGAATCTAGTTTGAGTTATCAATTTTGTTTATCTTTTGAAAGAACCAGCTCTTGGTTTCATTGATGTTTTGTATTTTTTTAGAGATTGTATTTCATTTATTTCTGCGTAATCTTTATTATTTCCTTCCCTTTACTCTTTTTGGGTTTGTCTGCTGTTTTTTTTCAAATTCCTTTAAGTGTAAGGTTAGATTGTTTACTGGAGATTTTTTTCTTGTGTCTTGAAGTAAGCTTGTATTGCTCTGAATTTCCCTCTTAGGACTGTTTTCACTTGTCTTTAGATTTTGTTTAATTGCGTTTTCATTTTCATTTGTCTCAGGGTATCTTTTGATTTCTTCCTTGATGCCATTATTAAGCCATTCTTTATTTAGTAGTATGTTATTTAGCCTCCATGATTTTTTTCTGTGTTTTGTTTTTTTTCTTGTAAGTGATTTCTAGTTTCATACCATTGTAGTCAGAGAAGATGCTGGATATGATTTTAATCTTAAATTTATTCAGACTTGTTTTGTGGCCTAATATGTGCTCTATCTTGGAAAATGTCCCTTGTGTGCTTATGAGGAATGTATATTCTTCTGCTTTAAGGTGAAATGCTCTAAAATGTCTGTAAATCTATTTGGTCTCGTCTGTAAAGCCCCCTACTATGATTACATTACTGTCTGTCTCTCCTTTCATGTCAGTCAGTATTTACTTCATATATTTAGATGCTCCTATGTTGGGTGCATAAATGTTTAGAAGGGTTATGTCCTCTTGTTGGATTGATCCCTTTATCAGTATGTATTGTCGTCCTTCATCCCTTATTATAGCCTTTGTTGTAAAGTCTATTTTGTCTGATATATGTATTGCTACTCCAGTTTATTCCCATTTGCATGAAATACATTTCTCCATCCCCTTACATTCAGTCTGTGTTTTTTTTTAATCTGAAATGGGTCTTGTAGACAGCACATGTATGGGTCTTGTTTTTTTTATCCATTCAGCTACCCTATGTCTTTCTAAAGGAGCATTTAATTCCTTTACATTTGAAATTATTATTGATAAATACAATTATTGCCATTTTATTAATCATATTGATGCTCTTCCCCACCACCCCCACTTCTTCTTAAAGAAGTCCCTTTAATATTCATTGCAATACTACTTTGGTGGCAATGAACTCCTTTAGGTTTTTCTTGTCTGGGCAGTTCTTGATGTCTCCTTCAATTTTAAAGGATAGCCTTTCGGGGTAGAGTATTCTTACTTGTAGTTCTTTCTTTTTAGCACTTTGAATATTTAGTGCCATCCCTTCTTGCCTGCAATGTTTCTGTCGAGAAACCCACTGACAATCTTAAGGAAGTTCCCTTGTAAGTAACCAGTTGCCTTTATCGTGCTGCTTTTAGGATTTTCTCCTTGTCTTTAGCCTTTGGTGTTTTGATTATGATTTGTCTTGGTGTTAGTCTGTTTTGGTTCATCTTTTTGGGATACTCTATACTTCTTGGACTTGTATGTCTATTTCTATTTCCTTCATCAGATTAAGAAAGTTTTCAGACATGATTTCTTCTAATAGATTCTCAATCCCTTGCTTTCTCTCTCCTCCTTCTGGTATCCCTAGATGCAAATGTTATGTTATGTCTCAGAGGTCTCACGTAAATTGGCCTCATTTTTTTTTTCATTTTTTGTTTTTCTTTTTGCTGTTTTCATTGGGTGTTTTCTGCTGCTTTGTCTTCCAAATCATTGATTTGATCCTCTCCATCTCATCTGCTGGTGATTTCTTCTAGTGCATTCTTCATTTCAGTTGTATTCTTTACTTCTGACTGGTTCTTTTTTATGGTTTTTATGTCTTTTTTTTTTTTTTTATGCTTGCTGTCTCTTTGTTGGAGTTCTCAAAACGTACTTTCAGGATCTTTGTAACCAATGTTTTTAATTCTGTATCTGGTAGATTGCTTGATTCCATTTTCATTTAGTTTTTTTATCTGGAGTTTTCTCTTGTTCTTTCATTTGGGACATATTTGTTCTTTCGTTTTGGCTGTCTCTCTGTGTTTGTTTTTATGCATTAGGTATATATGCTGTGTCTCCTAGTCTTGTCTGGTGGCCTCATATAGTACGTTCCTTGTCTGTCCCAGTGGCACAGTCTCCCTGGTCACCTGAGCTGGGTGCTCCACAAGTGTCCCTTGTGTGTGTTCCCTCCTATTGAGCCTCGATTACTGTTGGTTCATCAGTGGGTGGGATTGATCCTCAGGCTGACTGGCTGTAGGGTTTGGCCACATCCATGGTTTATAGGTTCCTGTGCGGTGGGCTTACACTGTGGAGCAGGATTTGCCCCAGTAGGCTCTGGTCCCTGCTGAGACTGCCCTTTGGACGTGCCACTTTTGGGGCTAATTGGGTGGTGCTTTGTTGTGGTCTGATATCTACCTCTGGGTATGTTTGTTCTGAGGCCTCTTAGGATAGTTTCCAGTGCAGGCCCAGGTCAGCCATTGCTTTTGACTAGCCTGGGACTACCTGGTAGGAGCCACAAAGCAATCTGTGGTCAGTTGCTGTCTGTACTGGGCCTGGAGGCACCTGGGAGAGGCCACACAGCAGACTGAGGACGGCTGCCAGCAGTACTGGGCCTGGGGTAAGTCCACAAAAAGCCGAGGGCATCCCGAGGCCTGCTGCTGAATGAATTTGATGAGGTGAGATCTCAGGGAGTCACCAGAGTGAGGCGAGTGTTTTTCCCCAGGTTAATGTGGATTATGGTTTGGTACCAGTGCAGAGCCGGAGCATCTTGTAAAAGTCTGAGAGCACACCGAGGCCAACCGCCGCACACCATGGGTTTGCCTACCCCCTAGAGTTGTCCAAGAAAGACTGTAGTGTGGGCTGCGGCTGACTACTGCCTGTAATGGTGCTTCCAGTGGCATGGGAGTTGAGGCCAGCTGTTTGCCACTGAAAAAGCCTCCTGTGAGTCGCAGAAAGCTCCTCAGGCATTTTATGAATTGGGTGGGGCAGGGTCTCAGGCAGTCACCAGGATGGAGTGAGCGGATATCATCAGACCAATGGAGAAAAGGTTTGGCCATGTAGGGAGAGGGCTCAATCCAGGAAAAACGGCACTCACCTGCTGGCTGCATGGTGGAAGGTTCTAAACAGAGAAAATGGCAACTTACCCCACCCAACCCCTGTCCTTGCCCTGAAGTCACACAACTCAGTTTCTCTTTGTCTCTAGCACATCCAGAGTTGGTATCCCTGCACCAGAGCCCAGGGGGAGTGTCTGTGAGCAAGTGAGTCTGTGTGTGGGCCCTTTAAGATGTCTGGGTTTCCAGCAGCCTTTTGTCCCACCCAATGGAAAAAAATCCCCCGTTTTTCCAAGCCAGATGTTTTGGGGGCTCCTTTTCCCCACACTGGTACTCCAGACTGGGTTTCCTTGTGTGAGCCTGGGTTCCCTCCCTCCTCTGGGGGAACCTCCAAGGCCAAGATATCCCTCCTGATTCTCAACCACCACACACAAGTTGGGCCGGCCAGTTTCGCATCTCCACCCCTTCTACCAATTTTTATGTGGCTTTTTAATAGTTTAGTTATAGGCCTTTGTTTCAGCTATTCTTCACATGGTTCTCCAGGTTGATTGATTAGGTTGGTGCAGAATTAATTACAGTTTTTGCAATTATTTTCAACCTTTTAAACTGCAATTTCTTTTGCACCAACCTAATATAATTTAGTTGTAATTTATATGTGATTATGGGAGGAGGCAAGCACAGTGTTTCTCTAGTCTGCCAGCTTGCTGATATCCATTAATTTCTGAATAATATTTTTGCTATTTTGCTTAAAAAGAGTAGCACTATTTTTTAAGGAAGAGAATGAATTCCTAAATATTTATCTTTGAATAATTGTGCTTTATATTTGTGTGACAAAATGAGAATTATTCAAAAGGCACTCTGCACACTTAATTGAAGTTTGATGATTAACCTAAATATAAGGATTTGTGAGGTTGAGTTCTGATCTGAACTACCATAGCAGCCTTTTTTCATGGAACACTATTTTTACTTAAAAGAATGATAGACAAACAATGGTTATTCAAATTGTGGGATCTGGCAGACGTTTTCTCAAATGAACTACATGAGCCTGCCACTTCAAGAAAAACAATTGATAGTATTGTTAAAGATAAAAATTTCAGCTTTCAAGTAAAAATTAAAATTTTAGAAAATTTGTATCTGCCACCACGAACTTGACAGCTTCCCAATACTTAGATGGCACTGTTAATGAATGTCTTTTTTTACATTGTCTAATGAAATGTGTCAACATTTGGGAGACCTGTATAACTCAGTGAAAGAATATTTTCCCAGTTACCAGTGCATGATGTTACCCGTGCATGATTTCATAAAAGATCTATCCAAAATGCAAGATAAAACTGGATTTTAAAATTAACAAAATATGAAAAATCCATACTGCTACTGATCTTTAAGAAACTACCTGGTTTCACTTGAGTAGCATCAAGGAATATCTACAGTTATCTGAAAAGGCTAGTTATTGAAAGACCTCTCTTTTCTAAGTACATATCTAACTGAATCCAGATTTTCTTCATGTACTTCAACCCAAACAATGTATTATAATAGATTAAATACAGAAGCAGATAATAAGAATCCAACTGTTTTCTATTAAGCCATATATTAGAGATTTCCACAAGTGTAAAACAATGCCACTATTTCACATTTTCTTTTAGTTTTGGAAAATAAACTCATTTGCATAAAACTTTTGTGTTAACATAAAGGGTTTATTTTTATGTGAATTAATATTTTTAAATTTCTCAGTTTAATTCCTAATACAGTAAATATTGATAGATATAAACCACATAAACAAAAGCTATTTGGGGTCCTCAGTTTTTTAAGAGTATAAAGGGATCCTGAGACCAAGAAGTTTGAGACCATAAGGATGGTCGCTTTGCACGTTCACAGTATAACACAGATGAGGAGGCATTTTTGAGTATTTACTCACAGCATAGGATCTTTGGACTGCCTTTCTTGGAAGGAATCAGCAGGAGATAAGAAGAAACGTTAGGGACTAACCTAACCAATCTGTTTCCCCGCACTGCTACTTGATTGTTGTGATCTCAGCTATGTTACTTGGCCTTCCTAAGCCTGCTTTTCTGTAAAATGGGAAATACCTAATTGCCAGCGTTGTTATGAAAACTAAATGAGACCTTATGTGTAAATAAACTGTTTTTGGCACATATGAGGAATGTGAATTTCTTTTCTCTCCTCCCTTTTTTAAAGCATATTAATGGCTTTGAAATATTAGTGCTATAGAATATTATCTCTGGTATGATCATGTGATGTGGCCCATGGAAATAAAAATTAAAGTATCAACTTTTATTGCATTTTTGTACCAGGTACCTTTTATAGAGATATTTTTAATGGTAGTAAACCATTAGACGGTGGCAGTATTAATTCCAAAAATGAACAAATATAAGTTATCCCAAGTAATGAAGGACTCCTTTTTGTTGAATATTTGTATAATTACTATAGCAAGGCTAGAACAGCATCTTATTTCCACTGAAACCTACTCATGGTAGCAAAAGTGCTGTAAAATTGAAAATATGCTAGGATCTTTTTTCTTCTTTTTTAAAACTTTTAAATTTTATTTTACGTGTGCTTTTCCAGGACCCATCAGCTCTAAGTCAAGTAGTTGTTTCAGTCTAGTTGTGGAGGGCACAGCTCACAGTGGCCCATGTGGGGATCAAACCCACAACTTTGTTGATAAGAGTACCGTGCTCTAACCAACTGAGCTAACCGGCTGCTCAAGATGGAAGGATCTTAATGACATTCAAGAAATAGCACTTAAATATTTAAATGTTCTTCAAAACTATACCTTCAAGTGTAGACCAGACTGTATAGACACTTGAGTTTTTAATCACTAAAGTAATTCAGTTATTTGGATAATATATGTATTGTACTGGAAAACGATTGGATAACTTCATTATGACCAACTTTTATAAGAATTTAATTGGCTAGAAGGACTCTAGAGAATGTTTCTTTATGTAGTGGGTTTTGTGCCTAAATCACCCCAGAAAGATAGCTGTCACTAGGCAGAATACATTTGACACATACACATGAATATTTAAAATTTTAAATTAGTAAATGTTCATATAATCTCTTTCCTATAGTTAGTGCTAAATTTCATTTTTACTTGTTAAGAGCATCCATTTTATACTGGTGTTTTAGTGAAGCTTTCTATATAAAGTGTACTGTGTGCATTCTTTGTTTCAGATACTTGTCCAAATGCTGACCCTGCATCTGTCCCTCGTGGAGCAGTCTATTATCCAGTGATGTCAGATCCCTGTGGGCAGCCACCTTTACCGGGTTTTGATTCCTGTCTTCCTATTGTGCCGGATTATCCATATGTTGCCTCTTGGCATCCTGTTGGTGCAGTATATGGTGGTTCTCCTCATATTCATGGTGCTATGAATCCTGGGCCAGTTGGCTATATTGCTTCACCTTCCTCAGCTTCTCATTATGTACCTCAGAATATGTAAGATTCAGCAGTATGAAGTATTCTTTCACTGCCATTTTTCTTGCTGTTTTGGTTTCTAAAAACTGTTTTATGTTAGTGTTTTAAAAAGTGATTTAGGTGTTTACTATTCTGTCTGTAAGATTATTTTGTCTTTTGATTTAAAATAGTACTTTAAAGGAATGTTGCTTTGGTTTGTGAATAAGGAAATTGAGATGGATGTACAGCTAGCCCCATGTTGAGCATACTTCATTGTATTCAGCTGTCTTCTTGTCATCCAGCTTGTCAACATTATATTAGCTGATAGTACCAACTGATAAAAGGAATAAATCATACGAACTGTTTCCTTGGTTCAGATGTCACACATCATATTAAACTGCAAAATTCAAATTTCCACTTTTCTCTAGAAAATAAAACAAAACGTAGAGCATTTGCTTCTGGGTAACTAACTTAATATTAAATGAGAGAACTCTTCAGGTTTCTTAAGAATTGTCTGAACTGAGTTGTGTTCTATGATATTAATCAGTTTCGAAGGCACAAGGTGCTCTGCTTTAGATCTGTCCCATATACTATTGTTTAATATTGGATTTATGTAACTGTTTTACTGCACAGTATTGAATTGGTATCCTTTGCACAGTTAGCAATAAATAAAAATTAGCATTTAAAATTCATAAAATGAGTGGGGATTTTCTTTGCTTTTTCATGGCATCAAAGAGTATGAGGCATTTAATTGTTCCAGTGTTTGTCCCCTGGTATTTTGGTTGCAAAAGCATGTGAATTTATAACATGAACTGGCAGAGCCAGCTGAACTGTTATTTAATCTCAAGACATTGCAATGCATACTACCATATGTAATTCTTTTCCCTGGAGAATACCTTTTTAGGTAGTATTTCTGTTTTTTAAAATATATTAACTCCCGCATGGAACTTTAATCTAGACTTACTTTCTCATTGTCCTGTACTCCCGATAGTTGTCAGATCTTTCAGTTTCTGATTTTAGACTTGCCTTATATCTCTCTAGGCCTGCCTTGTCTCTAACTTTCTGTGAGACATATTTCATCAGTCTTTCTCTCTCTTCCCTTTCATCTACCCAAAGACCACAAGATCTTTTGTATTCAGTTCTCCTCTGAGGAGTAATTCATCATGAATGCTTTGCCCTAGCTCACCTGATAAGAGAGTTATTTTTAAAGTGTTCTTTGTTGCCACAGAACCTATTTATGTTGCCTTTTTAACAGGTATTTATGTTTGTAAATCAGTCTGTCCTTTCCCACCTTCAGCTATACCCCAGGCCAAATGCACTGCTTAAGACCTCAGAACTCAAGGTGCTTGAACAATTGAAAGAACCAGAGTGGAATCCATTTGCAAAGAAGATCTAGAAGACATTCTAATATCTTTGATGTGCTGTTCTCAAGATGATTGACGTTAATGAGTTCCGCATCAGTGTACTAGTTAAGGCTTCTGCTTCATAATAGACATGGGACTGATTGTGTTTTTGCATTCTTGATCTTAAGTGCATCTGACAACTTTGGTAAACATGATGAACAACAGTGTACTGATCTTTCTAACAAACTAACTCTATGTGTTAATGTTTTATCATCTTTTCTGCTAACCTCCTGAGTTCTCAATTTGTGTAGCCTACAAATTGTTTTATGTTTTAAGTAAAGGTTTAATTTAGTCAAGCTTAAAATATGGAGCAACCCTTTCTTCAACATTTTTCAAACACACTAACATTTCTGAAATATACGTAACTCACAGCAAGTGATTGTCCTGTATCTTCAACTGTCAGTGGTTCACTAATTAGTTTCCAGGTGGTGTTTTAGAAGGTTGTAGTCTATTTTGAGAATGTGGATCTGGAAATTGTTTGGTTTTGAGATAAGAACATTTGCCTTATGCTTCCTGTTGATACATTTTTATTTTAAACTTGTAGGTCGCTGCCTTGTGTTGAGTTCCATTATTAATTAATGCAATTTAATGAGACACTTGTTATTAATTTAAAAGCCAGAAATCAGTGGTGTATAGTAGAACAACCTAACTTCTTTCTTTCTTTCTTTCTTTCTTTCTTTCTTTCTTTCTTTCTTTCTTTCTTTCTTTCTTTCTTTCTTTCTTCTTTATTTATTTTTGTTTTTAAAGATTTTATTGGGGAAGGGTAACAGGACTTTATTGGGGAACAGTGTGTATTTCCAGGACTTTTTTCCAAGTCAAGTTGTTGTCCTTTCAGTCTTAGTTGTGGAGGGCGCAGCTCAGCTCCAGGTCCGTTGCCATTGCTAGTTGCAGGGGGCACAGCCCACCATCCCTTGACGCGCTCCAACCAACTGAGCCATCCGGGAGCTCAGCGGCAGCCCAGCTCAAGGTGCCGTGTTCAATTTTAGTTGCAGGGGGCGGAGCCCACCATCCCTTGCGAGACTCGAGGAATTGAACCAACAACCTTGTGGTTGAGAGCCCACTGGCCCCTGTGGGAATCGAACGAGCAGCCTTCGGAGTTAGGAGCATGGAGCTCTAACCGCCTGAGCTTTTTTAATTTTTAATTAAAGTTTATTGGGGTGACAGATGTTAGTAAAGTTACATAGATTTCAGGTGTACAATTCTGTATTACATCATCTATAAATCCCATTGTGTGTTCACCACCCAGAGTGAGTTCTCCTTCCATCACCATGTATTTGATTCCCTTACCCTCATCTACCACCCCTCTCCCCCCTTACCCTCTGGTAACCGCTAAACTTTTGTCTGTGTCTATGAGTTTTTGTTTCTCATTTGTTTGTCTTGTTCTTTTGTTGTTTTTGGTTTATATACCACATATCAGTGAAATCATATTGTTCTCTGCTTTTTCTGTCTGACTTACTTCGCTTAACATTATATTCTCAAGATCAATCCATGTTGTCACAAATGGTCCTATTTCATCTTTTCTTATGGCAGAATAGTATTCCAATGTGTATATATACCACACCTTCTTTATGCATTTATCTATCGAAGGACATTTTGGTTGTTTCCATGTCTTGGCCACCATAAGTAAAGCTGCAGTGAATATTGGAGTACATGTGTCTTTATGTATAAATGTTTTCAGATTTTTTTGGTAGATACCCAGGAGAGGGATTGCTGGGTCATACAGTAATTCTATTTGTAATTTTTTTAAAAAAATTTATTGGGGTGACAATTGTTAGTAAAATTACATGGATTTCAGGTGTACAATTCTGTATTACATCATCTGTAAATCCCATTGTGTGTTCACCAACCAGAGTCAGTTCTCCTTCCATCACCATATATTTGATCCCCCTTACTCTCTGGTAACCACTAAACTATTGTCTGTGTCTATGAGCTTTTGTTTCTCATTTGTTTGTCTTGTTCTTTTGTTGTTTTTGGTTTACGTACCACATATCAGTGAAATCATATGGTTCTCTGCTTTTTCTGTCTGACTTATTTCGCTTAGCATCATACTCTCAAGATCCATCCATGTTGTCACAAATGTTCCTGTATCATCTTTTCTTACTGCCGAATAGTATTCCATTGTGTATATATACCACAACTTCTTTATCCATTCATCTATTGAAGGACATTTTGGTTGTTTCCATGTCTTGGCCACCGTAAACAAAGCTACAATGAACACTGGAACACACGTGTCTTTATGTTAAATGTTTTGAGATTTTTTAGGTAGATGCCCAGGAGAAGGATTGCTGGGTCATATGGCAATTCTATTCGTAATTTTTTGAGGAACCTCCATACTGCCACAACGGCTGCACCAGTCTGCATTCCCACCAACAGTGTATGAGGGTTCCTTTTTCTCCACAGCCTCTCCAACACTTGCTACTATTTGTCTTGTTGATGATAGCCATTGTAACTGGGGTGAGGTGATATCTCATTGTGGTTTTGATTTGCATTTCTCTGATGATTAGTGATGTTGAGCATTTTTTCATATGTCTATTGGCCATTTGTATGTCCTATTTGGAGAAATGTCTCCAAGTCCTCTGCCCATTTTTCAATTGGGTTGTTTTTTTTTAGTTGTTGCAACCCAATTTTTACTGTCAAAGGTGTTTGAAGTCAACAGTATTTATGGTAGTTTATATCATACAAATGTAGTCCACTTGTTCATGTATTACTCTCAGTCTT